>NW_006439717.1:3555244-3569413 GCF_000325575.1 Pteropus alecto
TAAGTGATTCTACCTCTTCCCCAGGCCTCTGTTTCGGAGGGCAGGGCTGGGAGAGAGAGTTTGATCAGTGTATCAGTGTCTGCCTTCACCCAATTCCATATAGCCTGGAATCTTTCAGAGGGAATGCTTCTCTCTCATCTTTCTTTAAGGCTGGCCTCCTGGGAGCCAGCCACCTCAACTTTTTGAAGAGAAACAGTATCTAAACAAATTTTGAGTTAAATTAAAACTGTATTTCTTTGGATATCTTGAATCTTTGGTAGCTTTTCTTATTAAAAACTTAAGATGATTCTTATTCAATTTTTAAAACTATTAGGATATAGATGTATTAATTTTTTTAAATTATAATGTGAATGAGAAATAGATTTTTAAATTTTATTTTTATTTTTTTATTTATTTAGAATAATTCTTCTTTCCCACTCCCAGGACTAGTAGAGCTAGAGGGGAGTTACTTCGAGAAAATACTGTTTGCCATTAGCTAGATAAGACCCATTCTGTGAATAAGATAAAAGATTCTTAAAGGGAATTATGGTGTGGTAAAGTCAGTTTGTGACGATAGTTTTGAAGCATTCTAACATATGCTTTCTCTGTTGGAATACAGGAAGTGGCAGTCTTCATTATTTCTACTCCAAAGTGTGAACATGGTACTCTCTAATATTAAATCATCTGTTGGTAGGGTTATGTTATGTGGATTAAATGAATTTAATATATATATATATATATGTATATATATATAAACTATTTGGACTATTACCTGGCACATAGTAAGCCCTCTATAAACATTAGCTACTACTAATTATTATGGGGGTAGATGAGCACCTTCTGACATGACTCCCATTGATTTCTACTTCCTGGAGTGTGACTGGACTTAGTGACTTGCTACTAATGAGTAGAGTATGCAAAAGTAATAGGATGTCACTTCTGTCATTACATTCAAATAGACTGTGGCTTCCATTTTGCTGGACTTTCTATTGCCTTCCTAGCTTACCCACTTTTGCAAACTGCCATGTTGGCACAGAATTAGGGTAGCTTCTATCCTAAAGCCTTCGAGAATCTAGATCATATCAACAACCAGGCGGGTGAGCTTGGCAGTGAATCCATCCTCAGTTGAGGCTTGAAAGGACTGCAGCCCCAGAAAACACCTTCATTGCAGCTTATAAAAGACCCTAATACAGAGGACCCAGCTAAATTGTACCCAGATGCCTGACCTATAGACACTGTGACGCTGTTTTAAGCCCCTGAGTTTTGGGGTAATTTGGCATGCAAATTAAGAGATAATTTTTCTTAATATTATGATTTTTAGCAGTATCACAAAGTGAAGACAATAGACTCTAGAGCTTGATACTGGAGTTTGAATCCCAGGTCTGTCACTTACTGTTTGTAAACCACTGTTGTTTAAAATACTGTTTAAGCTGTTGTGTAAACTACTTAATTTCTCTGTGCCTCAGTTTTCTCATCTGTAAGATGGGAATAATAATTGTGAAGGATAAATGAGATAACACATGTAAAGACCCTGGCACATAGTAAGTGCTATATCTGTTGGATATTATTTTATGAAGAAATTAGTACATAGACTTTGTTACTGCTAGCATCAGCCATCAACTCTAGTTTTCTGTTAAATTGCCTTGCAAACAAGAATGTCTTCTAGTTTGTAAGTACATTTGGCCCAGTGCTGAAGTGAGAGACAGACACAAAGAATAATGGTTTCTGTATTTTTTCTTGAGGAAAATTGGAATTCCTTTCAAGTAAGTATTAAAAATAAGGAATTTGGTTTAATTCTCTGAAAAAGAAGTGAAATTCTATGCTACCTTGTCTTCTACCCTCAAATGCCACATATTGCTGAGACGAATTACAGTAGGCAGGGGAGTATGCCCTTAGCTTACACTCACACTTCTTACAGTGGCAGGTTCGACATAGACCTACAGTGAAATGCTGAGTCAAACAGAAGCCAGAAAAGTAATCAAGTTCCAGTAGTCCAAGTAAGAGCTGGGCAGAGGCAAGGTCTAAAGAAATAACTTCCATAGGTAAGAAATTAAATCTTGAGCCAATTTAAGCCAGAAGCAAGGTTGAAAACGATGAGCTCACTCATTAAGGAAAGATAAGATGCCAGAGACCTCGAAAACATAAAAATTATACACTTGTATAGCGCTTCAGAGTTTAAAAATGTTTTTGCACACAGTATTTTATTAGATCCTCACAACAACGAGGCAAGGCAGCACTGATGTGTTATTATTTTGAGATGAGGCAATGAAAGCTCAGATGGGTTAAGTTTCTTATTTGAGGTCACAGAGCCACTAAGCGGGATGAGATTTAAAACTACTTTCTGATCTGGATGATAGGACATTCGGTTTTCCATAGATGTTGGGTTATTTTTTATTAGTTTGCATGTCATTCTGGATAGAATTATTTAGGACTTAACATTCCCAGCTAGGAATGTACCCTATGTGAGTGGGTCATGGTAGACAACCTGTAAGTTAGCTGAGATTGTGAGTTCCAAATTCCAAGGAGGTTTGTTTTATTCCAGTTAACAAATCCTGCTTTTCTCTACACTATTACTGCTCAGCAGCTTTTTTTTAAACGGTTTTCCAAAATCCTTGAAATCTTTTGATTATAATCAATAAGAAAATGTTAAGTTTACATGGACATTCGAAATGACCCCACATTTAAAAATTACCCTGCATTACCTACCTGTGACATTTTTATAATATTTTATGGTATGATCTTGGAGATGTTTTCAATACAGAAACATCATTTGGTATAATGAGAAAAATGGCCCTGGCTTATGCTTTTTTAAAAAACTGTACCCGTCATATTGCATTGTAATATGAAGGTTTTCATCTAACTTTAAATTTATGTTATAAAACAAACAGTATATATGCCAGCTTTATCTTTCTTGGCCATATACTATGCATTAGTAATCTTTATGTTTAATAATGAATCATTTATAAACAGTGATCCTGGGACCCAGAGCTTTCCCTAATAACCATTGTCATAAAAAAAAAATATGTAAAGGTGTAATGTCCATGTCAAGAATTTTCCTTCTCCTCTTAACACACAGTGCCTTTGTGATGTAACTGGCTGCATGTGTCATTTTCCAGAATGGTCTCAGATTTTGATCTTTCTGTTAGTCACCTAATCCACTGAGTGCCAGATGCTATGTTAGGTTCTCTGGGAAATAGGGTGAAACCATAAGCAACCTCATTTATTTTTTGAACAACTATTTACTGCCCTCACAGAGCTTACATCCTGATGTGGGAGATATTAAAAATAATGAAGTAAAATATGTGGTGTGTTAGTGGGAAGTGATAAGGATTTAAAAAATCAGAAAAGAGATTTTAAAAGAGGATGATTT
This sequence comes from Pteropus alecto, assembly GCF_000325575.1. Lineage (NCBI taxonomy): Eukaryota > Metazoa > Chordata > Mammalia > Chiroptera > Pteropodidae > Pteropus > Pteropus alecto. Next base: position 3,558,594 of record NW_006439717.1, read on the forward strand.
TGAAATTTTAGCTAAGTGGGTTGGAAAGGCCTCACTGAGAATGTGAATTTTGAATAAAGAGAAGGGCTTAGTGAGAGGACTAATGCCATGCTATAGTGAAGATCTGTAGAAGGTACTTCAGAAACACACATCATGATGATGATGCAGCCAACACCCATAAAATACACGTGATATTCCAGGCAGATTCTAAGCACTTTGTATAGATTAATTCAACCCTATTCTAAGAAAGCAATCACCTATGAGAAAGCAATGGATTTCATGTGGGATTGGGAAAGGAGATTAGGGAAGGCTGCACAGATGGGATGACATTTAAGTTGGCCCTGAGTGATGAGAATGAGTCTTGGGAATGGGTAGATACTAGATGCTGGAGAGAGAGAGACAAAAGAAAACACATGTGCAAAGTGCGGAGACAGAAATATACTTGATATGACTGGGTGATGTGTCTGGGAGTCAAAGCCATTTAAAAAAATAACTGCCTTGATATTTTTCTAAGGGGGAAAGTTCTGTTTTATTGAAGATAATAGCATAAAAGGACAGGGGAGAAAGAGTTTATATTTATGAAAGCACAAAGGACCTTAGAGTCTAGGCTTTAATGGGGAACAGGGGTGGGGGGAGGAAAAGACTTCCACCTACCATTGCTGATTTATCTCAGAGGAGGCCAGGATTCAAGAAATGAATCTTTTCTCCAACTAGGCAGATAAGATCGACTCTCAAATCTTTTAAGTGGCTACCTCTGCCTCAATATTGACCAACTTTGGAGGTGCCAGCTTGTATATACAAAATATTACTGCTTTCTGATTTTTGTGTACATGCCATATTGATTTTCAGTGTCCAAAAGGATTTTTAAATGCTTGATACATTTTCTCATACAATTTCTCTCCAAACTAACATTGAGGTGTTTTGAGCCTCTTGATGAATATCATACTAAAGAAATTCTCCCTATCACCATGCTTCTCCAAACACTCCCATTACAATGATAATTGGAGTATTTTAATGCCATTATATGAGCTAGGAAATTACTTCACTATGATGCTGTCACAATTTTTATTACAAATATCAAAGAATGAGAGGAAATTTTCTTTGTGTGATTACAGCGTTGTTAAAGGACAACAGATTGTTCTGAAGTGGTCCACAGAGCTGCCTATGCTTTTGCAATATTTTAATTTAACAAGTATCTTTAACTAGTAAAAAAAAATCTTTATTCTGGATGTTCTTATTCTTTAAAGCATAAATGCCTCTGAGAATTTATTCAGATCACACAAGCATTAATCTATTGGCTGTAGAACAAAAAGCATCATCAATGACATAAGTAGGTGACATTTTGGAATGAAAATAAGGAGTTTGACCTTATGTCTCAGTTTATGAATACGCTAATAACAATTGCTCAGTTCTGTGGATTTTTTGTTCTAGCAGCTCTTTAAGAACTTTGGCAATTTGCCAGGTGACTGTTTCAAAAGCAGGGCAGAGTTGTAACATTTGAGTAATAAAAATAACAGTAGACAAGCAAAGGAAGGAAAAGGCTAGAAGGAAATCATTTCAAGTTTCTTCTGTGTCTGAATGTTTATTTTTAATTAAATCAAAGACATAAAGTGGCCATGATTTGTGCAGTATGTTAGGTTTTAGTTATGTAAACAAATAATTAAAACATTAAAAAGATTAAAATATTAGCCTTGAGTCATTGTAAATAGCAAGTGTCAACACTGCATACACATTACTAAAACTAAATTATGGAATTCTCTAACCAGAATGAATAACTGTTATTAAAATTAAATCAATGGAAGAAATCTACACCAAATAAGCCACAATTTAATGGTGAAGTGAATTGTTTATATTCCACAGTGTTCGATACTCAATCCCCTTCTCTTCTCTCTTCTTTTCTGTTCCCCTGGGCAATTCTCTACCCCTATCTGTAACTATCTTTCCTGAACTGATCATTGTCAGATTTCAATCTCACCTCTGCCTGCTGTCATGAGTTACAGACTTATCTTTTCAATTGTGATGTCATTCTAGATTAGAGAATGTAACAGGCAGTATATCCCCAAATGTACTCCTCTACTTTCCCCTCCTAATTTTTGGTTAATAGCATCCATAGTTCATCCATTCTCAAGCCAGAAACCTATGAATCATTCAAGAGACTCCTTCTTCATCAGTCTCAACATCCCACTGGAAACTATCGCCTTCTGCCTGTCCAACCTTTTTAATATCCCCTGAATTTATCTTTTTTTTTTTTTCACTGTCATTGTCACATTCAAGCCTTCATTATTTCTCACATGAATTCTAACTGGGATCCATACTTCCTTCTAAGCTAATAAGTTCTTCCAACTTATTAGCTATGCTTCAGCTGGAGTGACCTGTCTAAAATGCAAATCTGATCATGTCATTCTCACACTTGTCATCCCAAGCTTTGTCATCACTTACAAGACAAAGCTAAAATTTTTTAGTACAGTCTGGCCTTTGTCTTTGTTCCAGCCTCATCTGTTGCCACTCTGTTGGAGCTCGTGTTTAGCAGCCATGTTGAATAACTCAAGATCCCTCAAATGATCTCTTTATCTTCGGATATCATTTTCTGGAATGTTTTTCCTCTATTCTTTATTCAGAAAATTTCTTGGCATACTTTAAATCTCAGCTCAAGTAAACTCCACAGCAGTTATGCACATTCTCGTTTGTGCTTCCACAGTGCCCAGTTTGTATTTCTAACATACCTTATACCTTACATTGCTGTAGTTATTAATTGATGTATTTCCCTAAAATATGACTTCTGAAAGGTAGGAACAGTGCCTAATCTGAGTATAGAATTCTAGAAAATCATTTTCTCTTAAAGTTCCACAGGAACTTAAGTATTGCTATTGAGATGCTTAATTTTATTTTCTTTGTTAATGGCCTGTGCTTTTATTCTCGTCTTCTAACCATTCTGGGATGTTTTTGCATTTTCTCTTTATACTCGAAATAATAAAATTTTGCCAGGTTGTGTCTAAGTATAGTGTTTTTCTTTCATACTCATTAGTACTCAGTGAGCTTTTTCATCCTGAGGATTCTAGTTTTTCTCCCAGTGACATTTTGTCCTTTTAATATTGTTGTTTTTCTTCCTCATGTTATCTCTGCTTTCTTCTTTGGTACTGTCTACCATTTCTACAACTTTATTTACAAAATCACTAATTTGATCTTTAACCTTGTTTATTCTATTAATTCCATTACTTAGTTTTTCTATTTTTTTCTTTTAACAGTCATATTTTAAGGCCTCTTTTTGATATTCTTATTGATCTTTTTTATTCGTTTTCTATTCTTTTTCTATTCTTACAATATCCTCTTAAGGTATTTTGGGAAAATTATTTTTAATTTACGAAAGTTATTTTCTGTTCCTTGTATCATCTCTCTTTCTCCCTGACCAATTGGTGTTTGTTCCTTATTAATCTTTTTCTTCCATGCTTGAAGTTTTCCTCAAATGTTTGGTTGTGTGTTTATATTTATGACCTAATCTCTTCCAAGAGGTCCTACCTCCTAATACTATCACATTAGAGGTTAGAATTTCAACATACAAATTTTCAAGGACACAAATATTCAGTCTATTGCAGTCATTTTGAACTTTTCCACTAATTTTTAAAAAGTAAATTAAAAAATGTATTTCATCTCTTGAATAGGGATACATTATTATCTTTTGAAATCACAAGGTATAAAAAGGTGCTACTGTTATGTTTAGAAAAAATTCTGGCTTAAGTATGAGGAAGTTCCTAGAATTAAAAATAGGAAATTTATTTACTTTTTCTCATGAACAACAACAGAAAAAGTAATCTTGCTTTTCAGCAAAGTTAATTGTGATTCGAAACTTTTGATTCTTTGGATGGAGTCAGTCATAATTAGGAAAATTCCTAAGCAGGATTAATAAAAAGAGTTTCTTTCACTCCTACCCCTATTTGCCCAAAACATTTCTGTTCCTCCAAAAGTTTACTGTTATGAGTTTCTCGTGTACTTTTCAGAGATTTTTTTTTATATCAAGCAAATGTGGACATATATTTTCCTTTATTTAACCTAAATAAAACATACCATACAGACTGTTCTGTATTTTGCTTTTTTTCTCTTAACAATGTATCTTATATATTTTTAAAAAAATAAAAAGCTTCCTTTTTTATAACTATGTAGGATTCAATTTTAAAAATATGCTATAATTTATTTAATCAGATTCTTATAACAATGCTCAGTGAATATACTGTGCATGTGATATTTTACATGTGTGCAAGTATACTATAGGATAAATTTAAGGAATTTGTCCTATACATGCAGAGTACATGAGTTTTATATTTTGTTAGTTATTGCCAAATGGACCTCCGTAGGGGTTGTATCAATTAACACTCCCACCAGTAATGTTTGAGAATGTCTTTTTTTCTCCACAAACTCCCAGTACAGAGTATTATCAGACTTCGAGATACTTGTTACTACGATGTGAAAATTGGTATCAACATAGTTTTCATTTGCATTTTTCTTGTTATGAGTGAGGTTAAACATATTTTCAAATATTAAAGAGTCATTTAATTTCCTTTTCTGTAAAATTGTCTTTACAAATATTTTGCCCATTTTTCTAATAAATTTTAAAATCACTTTATCAATTTTAGAAGCTTTTTATGTGTTATCTATGATGTGAGTTGCCAATATTTTCTTGCTTTGCTTTTATATTCTGAGTATGGTGTTGCTATGGTCTGAATGTTCCATTTCATATGTTGAAATCTTTCATATGTTGAAACCTAATTCCCAGTGTGATGGTATTAGGAGGTGGGGCCTCGGGAGGTAATAAGGTCATGAGGGTGGAGCCCTCATAAATGGGATTAATGCCCTTATTAAAGAGGCCTGAGAGCTCCCTTCCAATTTGTGAGATTACAGAGAAAAGACAGCTGTTTCTGAACCAGAAAGGTTGTTGCCCTCATCAGCCCCTGAATCTGCTGGTGCCCTGATCTTGGACTTCACAGCCACCAGAACTGTGAGAAATAAATTTCTGTTGTTAATAAGCTACTCAGTTTATGGCACTTGTTATAGCAGCCCAAACAGACTAAGACAGATGTGTTTTGCCATGTGGTTGTTTTTGATTTTGATATGCTTAAGTTTTCCTTTTTAAAAATGGCTTCTGGTTTTGTGTCATAGTTAAAGACCATCCCTACTCCGAGGTTACAGAAAAATACCATATGTTTTCTTCTAGTCCTTTGGGTTTACTTTTTTGTATTAAAATTTTTGACCATTTTGGTGTTGGCTTTATAATAAGTGTGAAGTTTTAATACAACTTCATTTTTTAGATGGGCATTTATTTGTCCCAACAATATACGTACTCACTTTTTATTTTGGCGTCTAGACCATTTCCTTCAACAATGGTCAGTCTTTTAACATTCCAGGTCTGAGTGTGAGCAAAATAGTGTAACATTTAATTAGAATGGCTTGGGAGCCGGGAGCAAGGCCAGCAAAGGAAGGTTGGCTCCGAGCCAGCAAATCTCAGCAATGGGGTCCACCATGATCAGCACACCTGACTATGTCCTTTTGTCCAGTAGATTCCCTTCATGTGATTTAACAGTAGAGTGAGTCCTTGCATAGTAGACTCTCCTAGGACATAGCTTATTGCTGTTCTAAAGGTAAAGTTCCTTATCCATTGGTTTTTCTGTTGGTTTTTAATATCATAAGCCCAAAATAGACCTGGATTTCAGAATACTCATTTCCCCATATTCTCATGTATTTTGAACTTGGATCTCTTGCTATCAGAGAAAAACCTTTCACCAAAGGTAAGAGTAGATTAGAAGCCTTTTTGTAGTTAATCTCAAGGAAGTCTGGGCAAGCTCCCTGGCCTATATCAGGAATTTCTTTCTTTGGTTCTGATTTATTATTGTGGCAAGATGAATGCATTTGTCTTCATACTTACATATTCCCTGTCAAGGCATACATTACCTGATTGGACATACAGCACCTTTTTATATTCTTTTAACTGTTATTTATTCTACATGTTCTCAGGTTGGTTGAATTGCTTCTGGGGATATCAGTGCCATGACTAGAGGTATGTTCAATGGAACTTTCCTAATATGGAATTTGGGGGGATAGGAGAAGTCTTCCTGGAAGCATTTAAAAAAGACAGATACATTTTTCTACACAGAATATTTCTCCTCATATTTGTTTAGTAACCTAATCTGTTGGAACTAAAAGAAAGAACATGGGATCGATCTGGAGAAACTTCTCCATACTTTTTTTTATTAGAAACTAGTATCATAGATTAGGTTAGTAATTGTTCTAATATTCTAACTACCATGACTATTTTAGATTGCATGGAAAGTGATCATTTCTACCTCATTATTTTCACCTCGGAGTTGATCTATATTCATGATTAGACCAGGGGATATTAGGAGATAAAGAGTAGTATGAAACAAAGGGCTGAAAACTACAGGTTATGTTTTATTTTTTGCAAGCCCTTAACTTCCTCGTTAAATTCTAAGTCTGAGCCTCTCAGACCAAAATGGCTCTTGAAGTGCAGTTTCACCCACTGCAGATTCTTTAACATTTTGTGAGAAGAAAATGTTAGGATTATATATGATTATTTATGCTCTATTGACTTTTTTACATTGCATTCCATTGCTGTGAATAAGCTATGTGCTAAGATGCATTAATTATTAAGCTAACAGCTTAATAAAGACCGAAAAGTATAGAACTTAATGGCATAGAACTTCCGAAAGGGTATAGAACTTAATGGCATGTTTTGTGTCCTAATCTCACTTGAGTGTTTTATCTTGTTTTGCTGACATTTATTTTTCCTTCCCCTGATTTATTTACTTAATTACATTCCTGTTGTATATGAAGCCCATCTTCAATAAGTTTTTAAGGAGATGATGTATAAATATGTTTTAGTATTCCTTTGTTAAAAAATAACTCAGTTCTTGTTTTGGAATTGTTTTGAGAGGGTTACCATTTGATGTTAATAGATACCTATACTCTCATTATGTAATACTATCCTATGGACTTATGGTGGTGCCATGCTCTGTCCAAAACAGAGTTCTCTGTGATTGAGTCTTATAAAATGGTGTGATCAGCATTTTTGTAGCCCATAAGCTGCAAGTAATGCAAGCTTGAAAATCAATTGTGTACAATTTTCTGTAAGACTGATTTTATCTAGAAGAATTGCATTCTTTTTTTTTTTTTTAAGGTATTTGAGATATAATTTCTTGGGGAATTTATAGAATAGGGGTTATGAATAGAGCTGATTTTATTTTTAGACTGGTGTCCTATTAAGACACATTTAAGGAGTAATAATTCTCTTTTCACTAAAGTTGACATACATTATAAAAATGACTGTGACATTTCTTCAGAGCTCAGTTTTAGTATTCATGTAATTATACTGCCAACATTTTTTTTTTTATTCAAACTGTTTTTTGGGGATAAGAATACATGGTAAACTTATTTGTTTACCTAATTATTGAATAATTATTTACTGATAGCCTTTTATGTCCTTCAGGAATTCAAGGATGAATTAAAGTACATTTCCTGGTCTAGAGGAATTTGCCGAATACAGTAAAAAATGCAAACACTTAATGATAATGCAATATGATAATTTCTATATGGACACACAGATAACCTTCAGTGAGAGCGGATAAGAGCTCTGCAGCCTGTTTAGGTGTAGCATTTTACCTGAGGCTTGAAGTATGAGAAGAGTTTTCCAAATGAAGCAACAGAAGGAACGGCATGTGCAAAAAGAAGGAAGTGTGAGAGCTTGGTGTATTCCGAAAAAAGAAAAAAAAGAAAGTAGCTTTATTATAGATAAAAACTGGATCGAATGATATAGCTTAGATGTACAATCATACTAGGCTTCTCAATACTTCTTCCTAAATTACATATACCTCCTAAACTGCAGCACTCCTTCCTCAAAGGGACATTATCTTCCCCTAAGAAATTACCCTACAGATAGGGATGTGGTGTAAGGTAATATAGTCAATAATATTGTAAATAACTTTGGTGACAAATGGTTACTAGACTTACTGTGGTGATCGCATCATAAGGTATATAAATGTTGAATCACTATATTATACACCTGAAACTAATATAATATTGTATGCCAACTATATTTTAATAAACATTTTTTAAAAATTACACTACAGTTGAGTAGTAAATGATGTATGTCCGCAGTTTGACTGACTCTGAAAGGCTAAGTCAGCATGTTTCCTGAAATTCCCCAGGATAATCACTCAGGCTTCATGAGAAAGTGTGAGTTGGGGGTGATAGGCAATTTGAAAAAGAATATGTGTGTTAATGTGGCAAACGTCTCCTAAACATGAGATCGAGGGAAAGGATGTAGGTGATATTGTACCCTGAAGTTTTCAATTGGAGTATGGTTTCATTTTCATTGTGATGAGAGCAATTCAGTGTGAAGTATGAAGGAGTCAAAGGAGTCATGACTAGAGGCATAAACTTCTTAGGAGGCTATGGTAGTATTCTCTTTCTCGAGATGACCTGGACCAGAACAGCGGTTGTAGGGGTATTCAAGAGGTAAAATCAGTAGGAACTAGAGTTCGATTGTATAAGCGAAGCAGGAAAGAAAAAAAATCTAGGATGACTCTTAGATTTATGGCTTGGAAAAATTGTCATTCATTAATCCAGGTAATATAAAATGAAAGCAAAAGGGCAAATCAGGTTGGGATGATGCATTGTGTTGAATATGCTTGGAGGAAATTCAACTATAGGTATGTATTGGAAATTGGATAAATGAATCTGGGGATAAGAAAAGGGATGTGGGTGATTAGCAGTTTTGGTAAAGCCAAAGTCATGATTAAGTGGATTGGAGAGAGCTGGTAGAATAGAAATAACGACAATCCTACCTCTGCGCTCCATGGGCCAGAATGAGTTAGACTGGATATGGGAAACAGTCCAGAGTCTACCGTCTTTTCCATCCTACATAGCATCATGTTTTCTTTCTCTATTAGAATATAGTTGGGTAATTTAAACTTGAACTCAGTCTCAGGTTAACAAAGACACTCCTGATTATTTTGAGTTTTAGCCAACATATATTAAATAACTAAATATGTATAAATTATTCTGTCTTTGGCCATTGGCTATTAAATTCAGACTCTATACCATCTCTTTCAGCTTAGGGATTGAATCTTTTATGTGATGGTATGTGTACTAATCATGATTTTTAAATTATGAAAATAGAAATGACCTCTACATATCTGAAGTGCAAAAAGATTCCAAGGGAAGGTTGGGGAGCCAGACTCAAGCAGGTTCCAAGCAAGACGAGGCACAGCCAAGATCCTGCCACAGGCTGCCTCTGTTTAGGATAAAGCCACTGGCACAGTTGCCACTGGACACTGCTGCTGCTGGCAGTACTCTCCTGCATGTGTGCCATCAAGAGACTGTACTCCAAGCCACCACAGCTGCTGTGATGAATCTCTGACCCTGTGCTTTTGGTTACTCTCTTATGTTTCAAAGTCCAGTCAGGAGCCTCTGCTAGGGTCTGTTCTACCTACCAAGGCTCAGGCAGTGTTCACCTTTCTTTGGCTTTCACAGTGAGATGTGAGCCCTGTTCCCCAACGATCTTGGGATTTCCCCCAAACAGAGTGGGGGTTTATATGCTGAGAAGTCAAAAATGCCAAATGGCCTTTACCATATCAGTAACTAAGATTTGAATAATGCTTTGCAATTTGCAGAGTGCCTTGGGATATTTTTCATTCAATACTTAGTACAACTGGGAAAGTATTTTAGTTTTTAAGATGAGGAAGCTAAAACTCAAAGAGGTTAATTGACTAACCCGAAGTTGCAAAGCCAGGGAAGAAACAGAAATTTTTGAGTGGCTATTATATGCTAAATATAGTCCTAGATGCTTTCACACACAGTATCTTTTAAAAATATACATATTTTTAATATTTTATTTAGCCATCTATATCCAGACATTAACATATGAACATGTAATCAATATATAAAAATTGTCAGATAGTTTATACTCTTTTTCTCATACTAAGCTTTCAAAATTGAGTATATATTTTCTTACGACACCTGTCAATTAAAAAAAAAAACCCAATCTATGCCATAAACTTATTCATCACCTTCAAAAGTTTCTTCTTGTCCTCTTTATTATTATTGTTATTCTTCTGTGACAAGAACACTTAATATAAAGTCTACCCTTATTAGCAAATTTTTAAGCGTACTATACAATATTGTTCACTATAGGCTTTATGCTTTTCTATCCCCTGTGCCCTGCACAAGCGTGTTTTCTAACTGGGAGTGCAGGAACTACATGTCTCAACTCTGTCTCAGTCCCCTCCCCACAGCTGCAGAAAGGACTTTCTTCCTTTTCCTATGTTGCAGGAAGCCACATTTTGTCATATCCTGCATCTTCCTACTCTGTGTCTTATGAAAAAAGCATCAGCTCTTGTCCTCTAAGCCTGGTTCACAGAGAGTTAAAATACCAGCATCCGAGAGTTCCTAAAACAAACAAACAAAATAAAACAGAGAAGCAAACAACCTCCTCAATTCTCCTCAAGTGTTTGGCTCTTAAAACTGAAAACCAGTATTTTCATGATTATTTTCTCTTCTTTGAATATTTTGAAGTTTGTTTTGAAAATCAAAGCTGAAAAATGATTTTTTTAAATGTTTTAGATCATTGCTACTTAAAGTGCAGTTCCTTTTGCGTAGTAGCACCCCAGCCTACCCTAGGAACTTGTTAAAAACACAAATCTCAGCCCCCATCCCCAAAGTGTTGAGTTAGGTTCTGCACTGAAAGAGAATCCCTGGTGATTTGCACGTACATTAAAATTAGAAAAGTAACCATTCTTCATGATTTCTGCTCTATTCTTGTAGTATCTTCTCAGCTT
>NW_006439717.1:3569438-3575822 GCF_000325575.1 Pteropus alecto
GTGACAGATTACTGGGAATTAAAAATACATCAGAAAATTATACGGATCTCATCCCCAAAGCCAATATCTTATTTAATGAGGAAACACCTGCCAAAGTCGGGAATAAGACAAGGATGACCAATATCATCATTCTTATTTAAAACCATTTTAAAATTGTCACGCAGTGCCACTAGGGAGAGGCATACAAACTAGAAGAGATAAAATCATCTCTGTTTACAGATTATACTATTATATATCTGGAAAAGGAACAAACAAAAATCATTGAAAAAAGCTACCAAAACACTTAATTATATTTAGTAAAGTAGCAGGTTATAAAATCAATATATAGAAAGCGATAGCTTCATGTATAAAAATGATAACTGGTTAGAAGATATAAAGACCCCTTTTGTAATTGCAATGAAAATAACAAAAGCGCCAAGGCATAAATTTAATAAGAAATGGCCAAAAAATATATGAAGAAAGTATAAATTATACCTGAATGATACAAAAATAGTATGAGCAAATAGCCATACCATGAGTTTAGATAGGAAGAGACTCAATATTGTAATGATATCTATTCTGTAATACAACATATTATCAGGTTTTTTCTTGAAGCTGAACAAATTGATTATATATTTCATTTGGAAAAGCAATTAAACATAAATAGCCTGGAAAACCTTAAAAAAGAAAAACAATGAGGGGGGCTAGATCTTAGACCAGATGTTAAAACATATTACAAAGTCTCTATAATTAGAAGAAAATTATATTGGCAAGTGAATAAACAGACAAACTAATGGAACCAAATAGAAAATCCAGAAATAAACCTAATTGCACATGGAAATTCAGACCATGATAAAAGCAGCATCTGAAATCAGGAGAGAAGTATAGACTTTTAAAAAACTGATGTTGGAACAACTAGATAGCCATATGAAAAAGATACAAATGAATTCATCAGCATATGGTATAATAGTATAAATTCTAAATGAGTAAAAGATTTAAATGTAAAATCTGAAACTGTACAAATACTAGAAGGAAACATGGGTGATTACTTCATTACATTTGAAAATTTCCCAAATTAAGTGAAAATTTTGATAACTTTGGGTATATATTTTAAAATTCTACATGGCAAGAAGCAACTAAACATCAAGTAAAAATACAAGTGACATGTGGGGAAATACTTGCAACTTCTCTCACAGAAAAAGGGTTAAAATTTCAAATATCTAAAAAATTTCTACAAATCGAGAAAACAAAACCTTATAAAACTGGACAAGAAACAGTTCACAAAAAATGCAAATGGCACTTAAAGATATGAAAGTTACTTAATCTCGCTCATAATAAGAGAGATGAAAATTAAAACTACATTAAAATACTGTCTCTCGCATATCAAATTAGCAAAGATCCAAGAGTGTAACAATTGGATTATGTCGTCAAGGTTGTGGAAAAATAGGCACTTCCATACTTGGCTGATGGGAGTACAGCCCTGGTGGAAGGAATTTTTCCAAATGCAGTGTTACATTAGCATTTATGCTTTGAGCTGGCAATCCCACTTCAAGGAATCTTTCCTAAAGATTCACCTGGATAAGTATGGAATGACATGTATAAGGCAACTCATAGTAGCCCTATTTGTATTTGGAAAATAGAAAATAACCCAAATGTTCAATAAAAAAAGACCAATTGAAATAAACTATGGTACATCCATATAATGAAGGACCATGAAGTGGTTAAAAGAAATGGAGATGACCTCTATACCCTTCTGTGGCTATAATTCGTTGAAAAAAGCCAAGGGCAGAATGGTGTTTATAATATGCTATCCTTTACTTAAGAAGGTGGTGGAAAATAAATATATATTATATTAAAACAATGGAAGGATAAACAAAAACTACTGAAAACAGTTTTGGGGTAAGGAGTGAGGAGGGTAGTAACAGGGTGGTGAGACAGAGTGGAAGTTAGACTTCTCTAAATGTAGTTTTCTTTTTTTTTCCTTGATAGTTAGATCTTGGAGCCATGAAATATGTTTCTACCCAATCTTAAAATAAAATTAGATTAAAATGAAGAAAACAACAACAAATAAGGCAATTCACAAAAACTGGAAACAAAATGAAGCAAAATAAAACAAATGTGTTTCAAATCTGTGGATGTGTCTTAGTAAAATAGAGAAGGATTATTTCATGTGACTTTAAAACACATGTAATTTGAAAATACATTCTTAATGAAATATATTTTAAGGACAAAAAGAACTGCAAAGAAATCTTAAACTGCACTCAGTAATCATGTTGTTAGTATTAATATTGGCATCGTCATTTTGAAACCATAATATGAATATAATAAAATAAGGTAAATAAATAATGTCATTAAGAACTAAGTGTTTTGTGTTAAAATCATGTATTCTGGAGATATGATATGCACTCATGATATATTTTTCTTTTAAAAACAACACAAAGAACAAAATTTACTTCTTAGCTCTGGTTGCTGAAAATCGCTAAAAGCAATGATGTCCCAGTAGCAGTTAGTACCCCTGCCCCCAGATTGTTGTCTCTAAATACCATTTCCTGAAGCTTCTTGGAGAAACTGCTGATTCCAGGTCTGAAGCAGAAAATATACAAGATAAACCTGGAACATTGTGTGGTGCCAGAAAGCAAAGGATATAGACCACTGGAGTTTTAAAATGACCCAGCAGGTAACTTGAAGGGATGTCCACAGGCCACAGAAGAAACTATTTGATCATCAAAAGGAATAATGAGTACAATGATTGGGAAAAAATCAAATATATTAAAACAAAATAAACAAATTGACAGTCTTTAAAAGTTGCTGGTCACCAACTCATTAATCTGAAAATTCACAATTAAGGGGAAAGAAATCAAGTATTTTTCCTTCCTGAAAAAACTTTATTTTAGAGTTATGAAATATTTAGATGAAAAAAAGTTATCTTTATAGAAGAATTCCTTTTTTCAGTATTGAATGCTGAGAGAATGATAGAATTAGAAAATGACCATTTTGCCTCCCATAATTAAATAATGAATCTAGGTCATCAGAGATCATCAATGGCTGCTAGAATCTTTGGGTGAAAGGTTGATAGAAAACTTTATAATAGATGGAGCAGGCTGACAATACCTGATTGCACTCATCAATCTTAACATCAAAAAAAGAATGGCAATCAGACAATCATTGCTTCCTGCTGTGATAAAGGAAATACATAGCATCACTTAGGAAGTGTCATTGTCAAAAAAAAAAAAAAAACAATGAAAAACTGAACATGAATCTAAATAAACCTTTGAATCTAGCTACCAGGGTATAGGAAATAGAAGAACACATTAAATGACACCGCAAAAATAAAATTAGCCAATCCAGATGTAGGCAATTTTACATTCCCACCAGCAATGTACCATTTATTTACCTCTTCACAAACACTTGTTATTTTCGAGTTTTTGATAGTAGCCATCCTAATAGGCATAAGGTGGTATCTCATGGTGGTTTTGATTTGCATTTCCCTAATAATCAGTGATGTTGAACATCTTGCTTATTGGCCATTTGTATATCTTTGGAGAAATGTCTCAACTGCTTTGCCCATTTTTTTTAAATCGGATTATTTGCCTTCTTGTTGAATTGTAGGAGTTCTTGATATATTCTGGATATTAACTCATCAGATATATGATATGCAAATATTCTCTTATTCCATGTGTTGCCTTTTATTCTGTTTTTACAGTCTTTTGATGTACAAAAGTTTTCAATTTTGATGAAGTCCAATTGATCTGTTTTTCTTTTGTTGTCGTAGCCAAGAAATCATTGCCGAATTTTATGTCACGAGCTTTTCCTTTATGTTTTCTTCTAAGATTTTCATAGTTTTTGCTCTTACAGTAGGTCTATGATTTATTTTGTGTTAATTTTTGTCTAGGGTGTTAAGTAGGGGTCCAGCTTCATTTTCTTGCATGCGTATATTTAGTTTTCCCAGCACCATTTGTTGAATGTACTACCTTTTCCTTATTGGATGGTCTTAGTACCCTTGTAGAAAATCATTTGACCATATGTGCAAGGATTTACTTCTGGGCTCTTTATTCTAGCAATTGGAAAAATTTGAACAATGACTAGATAGTTGATGGTATGAAGAAATTAATAGTAATTTTATTAGGTTTGATAATGGTTTTGTAGATATGATATAAAAGGAATGTTCATCTATTACATATATACCAAAGCATTTTGGGGTAAAATGGGGTGAGGTGGTAGGAGGGGCAACTATGTGTAAGGATAGAGATGAAATGTGATTTGCCAAATATTGATAGTTGTTTAAGCTGGATGGTGAGTACATTGGGACTTATTATATTATTCTCTCTTGTGTATGTTTGGAATTTTTCAAAACGAAAAGTTATACATTATATAAGAAAATGTGCTCATAATATTGTCTTATCACAGGTGCCTAATAGACATCTCAAACTTTACATGACCCTGTACTTGCCCTCCAAATGTATTCCTCACCCCATATTCATCTTAGTTAATAGATCTTCATCATATGGTTACTCAGGACAAAATCATGAACTCATCCATAATTTCCTTCATACCTCATAATAAATCTATCAGCAAATTCCTCTTGACTCTACATACCAAACCGCTCAACATTTTTGTTGAAACCTTCCCGGTCCAAGCCACCATCATTTCTCACTCAGACAACTTTAGTAGTTCTTAGGTTCCTCTTTGCTTCCATTATTCCCATACCCTAACTCTCTACAAATCATTCTCCATGTAGTTGCTAGAATAACCTTTTAAGAAATTAAATTGGATTAGATGTATCCACTGCATAAAACTGTCCAAAGGATTTCCTTCACATTAAGAATAATATCCAGACTCCTACAGGCCCTCTGTGAGCTGGGGCCTGCCTACCACTCTCCCACTTTATAGCTCTTCTTCCTGAACTATTTTGCCCTGAGAGGGAGGTCTCAGCCCAGTTTCCTCAGAGAAGTCTATCTTGACCACTCTGTGTGAAAGTTGTCGGCTCCACCCCTACTGCAATATTCAAGTCTGTTGTTCTTTTATCGCATTTATTTTCTGAAATTTTGTTTACATATTTGGTCACTTGTTTATTGTCTGTTGCCTCCCACTAGAATATAAGCTCTAGGAGAGTAAGAACATAGTCGTAATTACTCCTGATTCACCTTGGCCTAGAATAGTGCCTGGTACTTGGTCAGGCATTCAAGAAATTTGTGTCAAATGAAATAATTTGCTTCCAGGAGATTTTGGGCATTGTGTGAAATGAATTCTGGTTGTTCCTGGAGAGGGAACCAATCAGAAGTTGGAAGACTACTATTGTTGCAATAGTCTAGGTGAGAGGATATAGGGATCATTTCAGGTCAAACTCAAATGGAGAAGAGAGAGAGAGGCAAGGGAGAATCAACAGATCTGAGAAATGTGATCTATGAGATGGGAAAGAGATGAAGAGGAGGAAAGCAATTGACATGGCTAGGGAGTGAGAGTAGTATCATTAACAGGAATGGAACCAGGAGAATGAGAGGGATTATAGATTCTGTTTTTATATATTAGGATGGGGTGCTAGCAGAGATTAGATATGAGGAATGTGACCCAAGAGAGAAGTCACTTCTGAAGATACTGCCTTGGGAATTATCTGTATGAAAGTGTTAATTAACTCATGGGGCTGATTGGAGGCTGCCATAGCAGAGAGCCCAGAGAGAAAAGAATGAGACAGACCCCAAGCAAGCCAGGAAAGGAACAGCTCAGAGAGGAGAGATGGTCTAGTGTCGAATGCTGCCTCAAGGCTGCTAAGGATAAATCTGATGACAGGCCATTGAATTTTGTTTTTGAGTCATAGTATTCTCTGCTTTTTAAACCTCATTCTTTTCTTTACTATGAAAGTTGTTTATGTTTTCTTTATAGTCTGCCAGTCTACTTTTCCTAAAACACAGTGCAACAAAACAACAATTCAGCTTTTCTTCCCCTCTAGAGTTCACATTGCATTCTAATTATCACTCTTCATTGGCTTTTCCCTTTTTCTCAAATTGAGTCTTTTGCATAGCCATATTCTCTATTTATCTTTTGCTGATCTGTCTATTAGCAGCACAACAGTAATAAAATAAGTATATAGCACCCTTACTTTCAGGAAAAACCCATAACTTTTTTTTCTTTTGTTTATTTTTTAAATATGCAAGTGATAAATTTATCTTATTAAAAATTTAAACAATTAAGAACCATGAGGAGTAAAAGTTATATTGTCCTTATCTTAAAAAACTAGAAAAGGAAGGACAAATGAGGCCTAAAGTAAGAATGAAAGAAATAATCAAAATTAGAACAGAAATAAATTAAATTGAAAACCAAAAAAAAAGAAAAAATAAATGCAACAAAGAGCTGGTTCTTTGAGAAGGTTAATAAAATTGACAAACCCCTGGCTAGACTCACTAAAGA
>NW_006439717.1:3577499-3585218 GCF_000325575.1 Pteropus alecto
GCTGTGGTACATATATACAAGGGGATATTACTCAGCCATAAGAAGAGATGAAATACTGCCATTTGCAACAACATGGATGGACCTCAAGATAATCATGTTAAGTGAAATAAGCCAGACAGAAAAAGTTGAAAATCACATGATATCATTTATATGTAGGATATAAACCTAAAAGCAACAAATGAACAAGACAAACAGACAGAGACTCATGGACATGGACAATGGATTAGTGGTTACCAGAGGGAAGCGGGGTGGGAAGGGGGAAAAAATAAATTATATTGTCCTTAAAATCAATCAACTTCTCTCTCCAAGTTTATTATTGTTTACCATTTGGTGTGTATCCTTCCAGATCTGTGTGTGTATGTGTATGTATATATTTTAGAGAAGAGAAAAATTATAAATTTCAGGCCATAGACTCAGGTGTGTAGAAAATATAAGTTCGTTTTTTATAACCAAATTTATTTTGTATTGTAAGTCCCTTTATGCTAGGTGGTGGGAAAAGAACTCTCAGTCAATTGAGAGTTGACACACACACCCTCTCCCCGCTCTGCCCTGCCTTCTCCCAAGATTTCATCAAATTTCAGGGGCTTAGAGGATGTTAAGTTTTTGGAGGTTGGGGGAAAGGGCTGAGGTGGTCCTGGGTCATCCATCCTTTACCCAATTGGTCCCTGGTTATCCATTCAGGTTCTTCAGTCCTCCTGCTCCTCTGGTCCACACCAGGACATTGTTGTGTTTTTCTTATGCTCAGTTTCAAGTCTTCTTGGATTTGACTCTTCAAGCTCCTCTTGGGCATACAGAAAACACGCATAATTTCTCCCGTGTCATGTAGGAAGTAGGACACTGTTTCAGGTGGTCTCAGATTCTCTTAGCCTAGATTTACCACAGACCCATTTCTGTTACTGTTCTGTACCGTGTTCCCTTATATTCACAGGCATTTTGTCACTTCTTTAGGTTTTACCTTGAAGTGAGGGTATCAGTTCCCTTTGATCTTAGATTTCCCAAATCTATGTTAGGTTTCCATTATTCTTCCTTTGCAGAGACCAGCTCCTCCAGACCCATATCGGTGTCAAATTCTTTGCTTCCTTTCTTATGCTCCCACTATTCCAAGTCTGTGAACCATTTTTGTAATCTGGGAGTAGGATGACCAACTCTTGTGGTTTTCTGAGTTGCGAGACTTCCTGGAATGTGAGACTTTCATGCTAAAACTGGGAAAGTTTTGGGCAAACAGGCACTCATTAATCACCTTATCCAGGAGTGGGGATGAGTGGTGAGGGAGAAAACTGGCTCGATTGATCAAGAATTCTTCAAAATCTTTTGTTTCTGGAATAAACTTTATACTGTAAATCTTTAAGGGATTGGAACGCACAGCAAAGAATCAATTCCTACTTTTCAGAGTTTCTGTTTGATTACCTCTTTCTGGATTTTTTTATATTTTTCCTTGTTCCTTTGGACTGGCAGCTTCTTTGGGGCACATTGTCCCATTTTGTGTTTTAATTTCTTTCTTGAATAGTAGTGCCTTTTGTGTCACTTTTCTGGCCTCCATCCTCAGGAATTCAGAGACAAGTCCCTTCTTCAATGGAGCAGCTCGGAAGCTGTTTCCCAGGACTCAAACTCTAGCCTGATGTGGAGACCATCAGTTCCTGCATCTCTAGAACTGAGGTGCTATAGCTAGTACATCTTTCTCAGTGGTGCACAAGATGATTGGGGCAGGCAGGGGGTATGGGCAGGCTGGAAGAATATATTTGAACTTGTATTAATATTTATATTTTAGTCTAATGAAAAATAAATTGTTATTAATATCAGTTTATGAACTGTACTAACACCCACACTCAATATCATGTCAGATGGTCACAAAACATATATAATATGTGATGGATTCTGAAGGAAGAATGATAGTTCCACAATGTGAAAGAGGATGACATAGCATTTCTTTTTATTTTTGGCTTATTGCAATTTATGTATACCTGGGTCAGTTACTTATATAGGTTATACTGTCCACATTCAGTCAAAGCAATGACTTAAAATATTGAGGATTATACCAATAATACAAGCACAAGAGTGGTAGGGTCCGGATATGCCCCTACTTTATTTTTTTTTCCAGCCACATTGGTCTCCTTGCTTTTCCTTAAACACACTGACCACATTCCATCTCAGGACCTTTGTCCTGGCTTGTCCCTCTGCCTGACATGCTCTCCCCTCAGTTATTGGCCGGGCTCACTCCTTTACCTTCCTCAAGTCTTTACTCACATTTCCCTATCATTTAAAATTGCAGCATCCACCCCTGTATTTCTCATTCCCTTCATCCTGCTTTATTATTATTATTTTTATGCTAGCACTTATCATCTAACATCTCTTGTAATTTATTTACTTATTGTATCTATTATCTGCTCTAGTGTAAGCTTCAAGAGGACAGGGATATTTTATTTGCTGCTGTACTGCCAGTGTTTACAATAGTGACTAGCACATGGCGGACCATACAGATATTGTTGGAAAAAGGTAAAAAAGTTGCCCAACCAACACTCTTCCCACTCTCAGTAGAAGCTCTTCCTTAGCCATTGTATCTGAAAACATGCAAAACTGCATTTATTTCTAAGAGTTTCCAGCATGATGCCTCACAAGTGCTCATAGCATGCAAGGTAGTTTGCCAGCTGCGCTGACCACTTAGTGTCTGGGCTGTTTTTCCTCCCCAGTCCTCACTAGTGTGAAACCTCTTGGAGAAGCCTCACTGCTAACTAATATGGTCCTTGGAGAAGAGCAGAATTCTGTCTGTGTCAGGCAGTTCCTGGATTGTTCTCTTCCCCAGACTTGCTTTATAGGAGGAGCAGTCTGAATGGAAGAGAGGGCTAGAAAATGGGCTTGAGCTATGTCTATAGAGCAAACATTCCACTTTTTACTGAGATGTCTTGTTTATTTGGAGTGGCTGGAAGCTCCCAACGCTTCCAATCCTTAGGTACCAGTTGGTACTGGGGTCTTAATAGTGGGGGGTAAGGCGTGGCTATAGTCTTCTGCCATGCCTTGTTGTCTGAGTCTATGAGCCATCTTTGTGTTTAGAATCTGACAGTTCACTCTTGAATAGATTCATCAGATTATGCAGGGCACAAAACTAGTTTTAAAAAGATTAGGTTCTTTTACATGCTTTTTTCCTTCCCACTTCTTGTCCCTTTCTCACCAAACAGTTTTCTTTCAGTGTAAAACATATCTCCGATGTTTATGAATAATATGTGTGAAGTCCATTTGTACATGTCTGTTTTGAGGGTGAGGGAGGCAGTGGTAAGGGAGAAGAAAAGGTATCTCCATTAGCAACGGCCAGCAAAAGATGACCCATCGTATTAATATTATTCATTTCTAAGTGAAATATGATCTAAAACCTTATAGATATCACACCCAAACTTATCACCACTTCTTGAAATTGCATATTCTACCCTTCTCTATAAGACATACTCCTCTATCCCATCTCTCTTAAGATCCAACTCAGATATCATCTCCTCTGTGAAGCCTTTCCAATTCTCCTAGGAAGAGAAAAAACTAAATAATCATTGACTTGGATGAGTAAAGTTGACTAAGTGAAAGTTTAATGGAACAATCACATTATTATGTTGGCTTCTCAACGTAGGTATGAATAATGTACAGAAATAAAATACTGTAAGAGGATCAAGTAGCTTTGAAATCACTAGAGAAACAATTGCTGATTGCAGTGGGCTAGTTTAAATCCATTTGAAAAGCTGTAGCATCAATGAAAGTAGGAAATAGTTTCCTTTGCCGATTACCATAAAGATGAACGACTTTACTTATCTACCCAGGAGAAGTGGCATGTTGTAGCTGTGGGAAGAACTCCCAAATTCTGGGTCAACTAGCCTCTAAATCCCTGCTGGGGACAAGAGGCCCCTTTCCTACTTCTAGGAGGTTTTTTTTTTTCCCATTTTTTAATCTTTATTATTTTTTTTAATGTTATGGCCTCTCATAATATATACTATGAATCAAGAGAAAGACTTCCATAACATAATTTTTCATAATGACTTGTTTTTGGGCACTTGAACTTACTTCAAGCACTGACCTGTTAAATACAGGTATGTCAATGTTTTGATCATAATAGAAGGTAGTATTTATTGAGTGTTTATTATGTGCTTAGTGCTGTTCTAAGTGATTTACGTATATTAAATAATTCAGTGCTAGAGCAACTTCATGAGGTGGGTATTATTGCTGTTGTTGATGATGATGATGATGATGGTGATGGTGATGATTTACAGATGAAGGACCTGAGTGCAGAATGGTTAATTAACTTTCTCAAGGCCACTCAGCTATAAGGTAAGAACCTTTGCTCTTCACGCCATGGCAGTTTACTGCTTTTCTTTAAGAAAACCATCAATACTGCTTATCCAGTTTACATTTTACATGATAAATACAGAAAAAATATAGTTACTATGAAAACTATTGAAATGATAAATCCATCCTACACACAATATTCTTAAATTTTATAATGATTACACTGGTTTTATAGGGCAAGCTAGCGCCAGGAAACAACACAACCACTTCTTATCGTAATTAATGCCTCAATACTTCCCCAAGCCTCTTAAGCATTACATTATTTTGTTTTACATTACATTTATTTGTTGACTTCATTTGCCTGTAATGTAAGTCTTTTAAGGGCAGATTTCTCATCTGCTTTATTTACCTCTGTCTCCCTGATGACTAGAACATAGCATGGAATATAGTAGGTACCGAATAAAGCAGACCCAATTTTTATTTATTATGTATTATTTATTATATATTTATTATGTTGCCATATACATTATATATTATATATTTTTCTTTAGGATATATTATAAATATATAAATTGTATGTTAAATATATATTAAGTACATTTTACATGTCAATATCATATATACATGTATGTAAATATATACAATTGTTATAAACAAATTAATACGAATACAGCCCACTGTTTATTGAATCAAATGCTTATTTTTTGGACTTATTTTTCACTGCCTTTTGTCTGTTAACAATGTTGTAGTTCTTATTTTGTGTGTAGCATTGCATTATTAAAATCTCCTTAGAAAATGAAAACATGGTCAACAACTCAAGTGACATTTAGTAGACCACGACAGTTGTGTTTTAATAAATACATCCATGTGGTGTTGATGAACACCCGTCTTCACCTTCTGTTCCAACCCCAGAAAACACAGTAGTCTCAGAATGTCCCTCGTCATGCTTCCTTTTCCATCTTTCACTTGTTGAATTTTTGTTTTAGCTCTGGACCTTGCTTGAATGTTAGTCTCCATGAAGGCTTCTCACACACACCTCCCTGGAAGAATACTTTACTTGTCCCTCTGGGATCTCAGAGCACTCTGTAATTACTTGTTTATGTGTCTGTATCCCTGACTAGACTTTGCTCTCCTTGGGGAAGAGATTATGCCTTGAAACATTTTTGTATCCCTGGTACCTGACACATAGTAGCTCTTCAGTAAATGTTGCATGAATGCGTGACCTTAATGAAGTACTGTGAGGAGAAGTCAGACAACCTAGAGAGTAAGTAGAATAGATGAAGATAACATTTTTATTATGATATCCTATAATTGCATTACACTTTAAGTGGTGGGATACTGAACTTAAACCATCCTTGAAATATTTTTAAAAGTTTGCAGGCAGATGAATTAGCCATAATTCCACCTCCCCCCCCCCCTCAAATTACACATTAAAGTCTATTAATTGAAGCAAAAAATGAGAATGCTGTACGTATTGGGCCAGTGGAAGCCCTTCTCAGTGTTGATAGTACACAAGGAAATTTATTCTGTATGATTAGTAGAACACATCAGCAATGAATTATAAATTTTCCCTTGCAAAGGCAGCGCTTTCTTGCTCATTTGTATATAGGCAAAAGCCACATTCAGCATAGAAAACGAGATAAAAATAACTGCATGTATTTATAAGCATCTACAATTACAAACCAGTACATTCCCCTTTTGAGAAAATAGTATAAAATTCAAGTGTGGGTGGTGATTTGATTATGGAGATCTGTCATCTGCTTTCAGATACATTTAAAGAAAAGCACTGGCTAATTAAATTTATTATCCATCTTCTTCTTTCGAAGGAAAGCCTATGCAAATGATCTGAGACAGATCATGTTCATAAGGAAAATGTACCATACTCTGAACTGGCCCCAAATTACAGCTTCTTCTAGTAGCAAGAAGTATAGGTGAATTGAGGAGGAAAGTGTTTTGGCATAATTTTTCATAAAAGTATGTATTCTTCAGTGTTCTTTCCTTTAGCAAAGTTAGGAATCTTCAATGGTTTTAAACGGAATAAGAGTCACATGGCTTTGGCTGCAAAAAGAAACCCCAGTTCTCATCTCTGTAACACTGCATAGTAATGAGAAATTCACCAGCTATTTCTCCATGTATTTTCCTGGAGTTAAACAGTTATGCACATCTGGTTTGGAAATCGAGAGTTCTCCCTCTTTGAGGTTAACTGCACGAGTGAAATAAGAAAGGTAAATCAGCCATCTGCTGAAGAGCTCACTAACCAGGCTACAGGGAGTGAGCAGCATTTACTTCTCAAGGAATCTGGATTTCAATGTTTTCAAAGTAATCTGTTTGTCTTCCTGATGCTACCTCTTCCTCTAGAGCCTGGCTAATGATCTACTAAACATATGGCCGGATCTACTTTCTTTATCTACTTTCATTGCAATTTAGACTTCTGGAGGGCAAGGCCATGCACGTGTGTGTGTGTGTGTGCGCGCGCGTGTGTGTGTGTGTGCGCGTGTGTGCGCAGAGCATACCTGAAGTACTTTTATGTTCAATCTTGGGCAATATTACAGATGATGACTCTGGATTGGTCTTGAACAATTTCATTGAACAATGTTCATTCCCTCCTATACTCAAATTATTCTGTTTGTGTCTTTTTTGGGGGGAGGGGAGAGCCTACTGATAATACAAATAATAGTTTTTTCATTGTAATCCTGAACAAGCTTTCACTGTAATTTGTTCCAGATCATACATATGTTTCTTCTACAATCCATGCTTCTAATCCAGCCATTGGACAATCAGTTTTGAGCTTATTCTTTGCCCTGGGCCCATGGAAATATAAACTCTCTCTACAGAAGAATGGGCGTCAGAGAGCCAGGCGCAGCGCAGGGACAATCAGGGACAACCTGGGAGCAACTGTCATCTTCTGAATTTGCTATCTTCGGGGCAACCTTAAACTTTAACTTTGCCTCACCAGTTTCTTCCTCTATAAAATGAAAATGCCTCCTCTCCTTCTAACAGGATTATTATGATGTACAAATGAGATAAATGCATGTAAAAGAATTTTATAAATAATAAAGCATGATAGAATAATTAGTTTTGTTACTACTACTAATTGTATTTAGGTTTCAGTATTAGTTTGAAAACTTCTTTCCTGAGAGACCAGCATTTCTGCATTTGCTGCTTATAAATTTAATCAACTAGTTACGGATCTCTTCCAACCAGTTGGCCTTTCTCCTTCCTGCCACATTGGCAAGTTTCTTTGCCTTGCACTTACAAGATTGTACAGTCAAAATTCTGATTAAGCACACATGGAGTTTAGAATTAATGCTCATATTTATTCATCATGCCATCTGAAATCACATTTTTTTGGTAGGTAGGGAAATTTTGGTGTGCATGTATGTGGTGGTGGAGTAGCTCTATACTTTAAAACCCTCTTAAATTCTCCTTTGTGTAAGAATTAAGAACAATCATGGAAAT
>NW_006439717.1:3585487-3610055 GCF_000325575.1 Pteropus alecto
ACAAATAACAGTTTTTTCATTGTAATCCTGAACAAGCTTTCACTGTAATTTGTTCCAGATCATACATATGTTTCTTCTACAATCCATGCTTCTAATCCAGCCATTGGACAATCAGTTTTGAGCTTATTCTTTGCCCTGGGCCCATGGAAATATAAACCCTCTCTACAGAAGAATGGGCGTCAGAGAGCCAGGCGCAGCGCAGGGACAATCAGGGACAACCTGGGAGCAACTGTCATCTTCTGAATTTGCTATCTTCGGGGCAACCTTAAACTTTAACTTTGCCTCACCAGTTTCTTCCTCTATAAAATGAAAATGCCTCCTCTCCTTCTAACAGGATTATTATGATGTACAAATGAGATAAATGCATGTAAAAGAATTTTATAAATAATAAAGCATGATAGAATAATTAGTTTTGTTACTACTACTAATTGTATTTAGGTTTCAGTATTAGTTTGAAAACTTCTTTCCTGAGAGACCAGCATTTCTGCATTTGCTGCTTATAAATTTAATCAATTAGTTACGGATCTCTTCCAACCAGTTGGCCTTTCTCCTTCCTGCCACATTGGCAAGTTTCTTTGCCTTGCACTTACAAGATTGTACAGTCAAAATTCTGATTAAGCACACATGGAGTTTAGAATTAATGCTCATATTTATTCATCATGCCATCTGAAATCACATTTTTTGGTAGGTAGGGAAATTTTGGTGTGCATGTATGTGGTGGTGGAGTAGCTCTATACTTTAAAACCCTCTTAAATTCTCCTTTGTGTAAGAATTAAGAACAATCATGGAAATGCCAATCTCCTTGGTTGTGACCAGTCCAGGAGCACAGGTGAAGCCAGTCATCACACACATCATTCCATTGCTGGCTGTGGGTACCTGACCTAAATTGGCTCTGATGGATTAAAAAGACAATTTTTTATTCCATGGTTGCAGGACAGTTTTTTCTCTCTCTCATTTTTTTTTCTTTTTTCTTTTTTTGCTAAATGTAACCAAGAAAGCATATTGCCCCATTGTTGCTGGTTGCCCTAGTGGTTGCCTGGGACAATGACAATACGATGCTGAGGGCAGAGCTAAATAAATACCAGAGAAATAGAGCCAGAGCCCTGTGAGGGGAGTTTGGATAACAGGAAGTAATATTTTCCATATTGTTTAAAGAATTTGAGTCAATTTTCTGTATCTTTTAGCCCAAAGCTTTCTAACTAATCTAGCCTTCAGTAAATATTTGTTAAGTAATTTGTTAAATAAATGAATGTAAAAGCGAATGAGAAGAAAGCCAGGGAGGAGCGTGGAGGAGTAGGTCAGTGGAGAAGTGCGATGCCTTGGGCCTGGTGTGAGTTCCTGGCCCGGGGCCTTGGCCAAGGTGCTGTTGTGCACGTGGCCCTGAGGCAGACACTGCAGGCCGTCTGAGCATCCAGGAGCTGTGCTGGACAAGAGTGCTTGCCAGGAGTCCACATGCGTGTGAACT
Source organism: Pteropus alecto (assembly GCF_000325575.1). Taxonomy (NCBI): domain Eukaryota; kingdom Metazoa; phylum Chordata; class Mammalia; order Chiroptera; family Pteropodidae; genus Pteropus; species Pteropus alecto. Next base: position 3,586,953 of record NW_006439717.1, read on the forward strand.
GAATGCTGGCTGTGCCCCAGGCTCCCTCCAGGGTTCAGTCTGCTGGAGCACAAAGTTCACTTTTATTTGTTTGTTAATTTACTAGACTTGGAAATTCTGTGAGATCAAGTACTTTGTCTACTTTGTTCACTGCTGAATCCCCTCAATGTCTAGAACAGTGTCTAGGTAGGTACTTGGTACATAGTTTTAATTTTTTTAATAAGAGCCTTATTGAGATATAACTCATGTACCATACAATTTACCCCTTTAAAGTATTACAATTTAGAGGTTTTTCGTATTTTCACAGTTATGCGACTATCACCACTATCTAATTTCAGAACATTTTCATCACAACATCAAGAAACTCATTAGCAGTCATTCCTCATTTGCCTCTTCCACCAGCTCTTGGAAACTATGAATCTTTTTTAGAAAAGGCGTATCTTTATCTCTGAAGACAAAAGGACACCAAGAAGAATCCTAAAAAACAGACTTTTCTCAGTTTCCCCTTTCTCAGTTTACTACACTTATCTACCACTCTTTAGCCTATCATATTCCTCCACGACTATCCACTCACTCTTCATCAAACCCAGCATAAAAGTACTCAGGTCTGTTTTTTGGGGTCTTCATTTCCTTAATAAGACTTTTGTGCCATGTAAAAGTTACATTAAGTAAATTGTATACTTTTCTCCTGTTAATCTAATTTTGTCAGTTTAATATTCAGACCTAGCCAGTGACCAACCCTAAAAGGGTTGAGGAAAGCTTTTCCCTCCCCTATCAAGACTGAATTAAAAATAATTTTTGAGATACAATCCACATACCGTAAAATTCACCCTTTCAGTGGATTTAGTGTATTCACAAAGTTGTGCGATCATCAGTGTTGTCTAATATTTTCATCACCACCAAATGAAATGTCATACTCCTTAGCAGTTATCCCTCATCCCCCTTTCTAGCCCCTGTCAACCATTAGTCTACTTTCTGTTTCTGTGGATTTATTTATTTCTTAACATTCTTTATAAATGGAACCATGATAGATGGCCTTTTGTGACTGGCTTCTTTCACTTAGCATGATGTTTTTAAGGTCCATTCATATTGTAATGTGTATCAGTACTTCATTCCTTTTTTATGGCTGAATAATATTCCACTGTCTGGATATACCGCCTTTTGCTTATCTACTCATCAGTTGATAGACATTTGAGTTATTTCAATTTGGGGCTATGATGAGTAATGCTGCTATGAACATTTATCTATAGGTTTTTGTGTGGACAAGTTTTTAATCCTCTCGGGTACATATCTAAGAGTGGACTTGCTGGATCATATGGTGACTCTTCGCTTAACTTTTTGAGGAACTTCCAGACTGTTTTCCAAAGTGGTTGCACTATTTTACATTCCCATAAGCAGTGTGTGATGGCTCCAGTTTCTCCACATCCTCACCAGTACTTCTTATTATCTGTCTTTTTAATTTTAGCTATTCTAGTGAATGTGAAGTGGTATTTTATTGTGGCTTTTTGATACCTATTTTTTAAAGTGCCAATAAATCTGTATCGAGAACCTCATTTGACATGTGTCATGAGGTTTTTCTCTGCCACTCTCTGCTTATCCTAGGGTGTCTCCCTGAGCACTACCAAAACAATGGGAAGATCAGGGTAATCCCTGGTTATCTAGTAGGCTGGTGGGGAGTTTGGCCTCAGTACAGAAGTTTTTTCCAAGCTGTAATTGTGAAGAACAGACAACATCAGTACACAAAGACAGTGCATTTCCCAACCAGTGTCTTGCTATACGTGCAAGAGCAGCACAAAACAGACAGAAAGGCTGGAAAAATTAAGAGCAGAGTATAAGAGGATATTGCCTGGATCTCACAAAAGACCAGAAGGAGGTGAGGTTCTCTGAATGAAGTGAAGGCAGAGGTAGGGAGTAATGATAGAGATAAAGGTACTAAGTCTCTCCTTCACCTCTACCATTCCCAGGAAACAGCCCTTGGTGGGATTCTTTGCAGGGGTACTCTTGACATTTGGTTGGGAAATTATTGCTTAGGTGGAACTGTCCTGTGGTAGAGCAGGGGTTTTATTGCCCCTTGTCTATTCCCATTACATGCCAGTGTACAGCCTCACATGCAGCATCATATCCTTCCAGTCATTGTGGCAACCAAAACTGTTCCCATCCAATTTCCAAAGACCCTCCAGGGTGGTGGTAACTTCCCTCCCTTGGCTATTAGAGGAACTAAAAACACGAAAGTAGAATTTTATATAATGTGCATCTGTTGGAGCATGTAAGTTGTTGGCATCCTAGAATGGTAAGTTAAATAGTTACTTTATCAACTTATGAAAATACTAACTGGAAATCTGATATCCCAGACACAAAGAAGCCCCAGGTGGTAACTGGGATCCCTGAGCTAACTAAAATCATGCCTGATTTCACTAAGGTTAACTAAAACATTCTGTTTCTGCTTTGGGCAGGAATTCTGTTAATATGTGTAGTCATTTATTTTATGCTAATCAGAAACTGTAATGAACGTTCAATATACGATTAATAAAAATAGAATATGAATTAAATACTACTTAGTAACTACAGTTTATTTGGTAGAAAATGTCTTTAGTAATATGGGCTTCAGAGAGTAGTTGGGATAGAATAAGTGATTAAAAAGGTCTTGGCTGAGGCAATATTGCGTGATGTTAAGAGCACAGCTTGAGTTGGAATTCCATCTCTACCATTTCCTAACTGTGTTAAACTTTGGACAAGTTACTTAATCTCTCTACTACTCATCCATCCATATCTATTTAAAACTAAGGAAACCTTTTTTGCCCATTTGTGGTGTTATGAGGATTCAATCAGTCAGTTACATAAATGCTTAAAACGGAGACTGTGACGTAGTGAATGCCATGTAATTGCAGCCAAGATTATTATTCCTGGCTAAACCACTGTGGCATGGTCCTCATTTTAGAAATGAAGACCCAGAGTGATTTTAAGACTTCTTCAAATTACAGCCAAACTCAACTTCAACCCAGAACACGCATCTTGACTCTCCCACCCACATGCTACTCCATTTTGTCTGTATTTGAATAAGAAGCCAGTGAAATACAGAAGTTTCTGGACATACCCTTCCCTGCCCCCCATCACAGTTTCTGCACTCTTTCAGAAAGAAGGATTATGGCAAAGAAAAATGTATTCATTAAGACTTTAAGTATAATCCTGCTCTTCCTTTTGGTTTAACTAAATCGAGACTGTCAGAGCTCTCATGCATCCAGGTTTGTGGATGGGTCAGCAGGCTCTGCCTCACTGATTCTGAGGAGGAAAGGACTTTGGTCAAAGAATGTGAGATCTGTGTCCAGGTAGAGCTAAATTTTTGCTGTTATTGCTGTGCTCCTATAATAGAAATAATAATGATGGCAAATGATTTAGATGAATTTCTGTTGGGTTTTCATCAATTACTTAGCTAGGTAAAGCTATGTTGCAAAGAGAGTAAGTTTGGAATTTAGCCCACCCTCCAATAATCTTGATGAAAAGAGAACTTGACATTGTGCTTCAAATAATGAGCCAAAATGAAGATGGTTCTTTGGGAGAGGCTTAAGACAGCGAAGAATGTGCAGACACTTCTTTTTTGAGAACACTATACTTCATTAGAAGCCAAAGGCTAGATCAGATCAGGGACTTTGAACTTTTTGTGCTCGTGATCCAAAGCAAGAAATACACTTACATCATAACTTTGTGTATACACACACACACATGTACACATTCACAGTGAATTTTTATAAAATAATTTTTACAATAAAATGCATTCTGATACTTTTCTATTTTATTTTATTTCATTTAAAAAATATTGGTTGTAATCTACTAAATTGATCTTAAAATCTACTTATCATTTGTGACTTGCAGTTTGAAAACACCATATTAAGTGGATCTTAGGGTACCTTCCTTAGTTCTGACACTGAAATAACCTTTAATAACAAAAATATTAAGAATATAGCTTTGACAGTCTCTGCCCCCTACCCTTTATCTTACAGTGTTGAAGGGCCATGTGTTTAGGGATATTCTTATGGGGAAAACATTTGCTCTTTACATATTCTTCACTTCATTCTAGAGGTTATTCTGTTCTTAAATTGAAAGAAAGCACTTGTATAGCCCGAAGTAAACCTTAAGTGCATACTGCGTCTGTTTATTAATGACTCATTAGAAATAAACGTTAGGTAATTTTTTGAGAGAACTTAATTCTAGTGTCTACTATATAATTTCCACTGCATACAGATTCATTATTTAAAAAAAATATATTAAGTATTTAAAGTGAAGAAAGCAAGTTACAAAGCAGTCTTTAGCTTATGCTATTATTTGTATTTTATAAAACTATGTACTCGTGTTTATATAGAGGGTGTTTTGGCTTTTTGTTTTTGTTTTCAGAAGAAACTGGTTACTGTTTTAGGAGAGGAAAACTGGGGCATTGGGGATTCTTTTTGGGAAGGAGACTTACTTGTTGCTGTGGACATTCTTGTACAGTTCTGGAGAAAAAATGCCATATTAACTTTTAGAAAGTGTTAGTGCATGTAGTTAACACTTCTGTAAAAGAAGTGGATTGGAATAGAATGCTCTCTAGATTCCTTTCATTCCAAAAGTCTAGGATTTTAAACTTTTATTGTGTGTTCATATATCCATTTTCAGCCAAATCAGGTAGAACAAAACCAGTCCCTGCTCTTGAGGAATTTATATTCTCAAAAGGTTGGACATTAATGTATGTATGCCAAAGACAGTGTGAGAAATATATAGTCATTTATAGAAAAGCTTGGCTATCTTTTGTAGATTAAGTTATTCTAGACTGTCTTTAAAAAATAACAGCTATTTTAAACAACAAAAATTAAAAACTTATTCTAGATGGCAGTTTATCTAAAATGTATTATTTTCTTTTCTGCTTCACCAAGAAATTATGTGAATACAATGGACCTATCACTATGAACTGCACTTACTAACTAGACAGTGGCATGTCACAGTAGTATCATCGAAGTCATCTGAGACACATTGGGCTGTATGTCCTAAATTTAGAGACTTCACTGGCAATATTTTTTAGTAGTTTTGTTTTTCTGGATTCCTCTGTAGGTTACATTGTTGACACCTCTCAGAATGTGGACCTGGAGGAAGAAGCTCTATGCTCCTTTTCAAATTTATAGGCCTAATATATTAGATTTCGAAAACAACTAATGACATTTTCTAGAACTGTGTATGCAAAGTGTTAATGGTCTCTGAGTTTGGGCCTCACCTTTGAATAGCATACGTGCATTTTCATCAATGGACTTTATAATATCTACTTCAGTTGCTCAGAGCTCTTATTTTTATTAGTTCTGGGCTCCTAGTAGGTATGAATGTCTAATAGCTTATAATATGACCTAAAAAACATCTAAAAAAATGTACATGAATGGCAAGAAATGGTATGAAGAACTCTATTAAAAGTGAAAAGCCCAAATATGAGGAAGTTTAAATAAATAGTCAAGGACTATTTAAATATTAGGAATTCTGTCAAAAAATATGCAAATCACATTGGTGAAATTTAATAAAATAGACATATGTAACACAAGGAAAAAAGGAAAAAAGAAATATACAAATCAATGATTAGAGTATATATTGAAAAAGAGTTATAATTTCTTCTTATTTAAGGAAAGATTAAAGATTACTAGAAGCCGGAAAGAATAAAATTCTTGTCCACATAATATAAATTGCTAAAAATTAAAAAGGAAAATTGGGACAACTAGCTATATTTTTTCTCTTTTCTTTGAAAATATTAAATTCATATTATACATTTGTATCACTTTATTCATTTGTTCCTCATAATCTTATCAAGGCTATCAGTGTAACAGCTACAGACCCAGAGTGCCTCTGGATTACTCAACCTCAGGGGTGCCATTCACTGTGTGCTGCAAACGAGAGGCTCCAATCGCAGAAAATACAGTGTGAATAATGTTCCCTGAAGATGGCACACATGGCCATTGACAGTCCAGCACAAACCTTTCTTCTTCCATGAAGCTGGCCAGGTTTGTGGCAGTGTGGAGATAAAGTCAGCGAGTTTTGTCCTAAAGCAAACCGTGGGAATGGAATTGGTAGGAGAGGAACATTAAGAACAGCCACGGGGTTAATGTTCTGTCAATTGGAGGAAATGCCACCTAAAGACCAGGGACACCACCAGAGCTGTCAGAATATAATACCACTGCTACACCTTTTTTCGAGTTATATCTGGTACTCCTGTGAGCTCCCCTGAATGTGCATTTGACACAACCAAAATGCATCACATGGAATAATAACATCCTCTGAGGGACGGATGCTCAAAAATTTAACCAAAACAAACTTCAAACTAAACTTAATGAAACTATAAAATAAAACTAACCCACACAACCCAAATCCCCATGGAGCAAGGTCAACTTTTGCAGACTTTTATCCATGAATGAGAGAGAGGCCAGTGATGGGAACACAGCAGGACATTTACATAATATTCAGACTTGAGCAAAACATTTAATTTGGCATGTTGTACAATTTTCCTGGATGCATTAGTTCTGTGCAACCTTGATAATACCACAGCCACACAGACTTAAGATGACTGATAGGCCACCTGTAGAAGGTAACAACAGTGGCATTGTGTGAAGTTCTGAGGGCTTGTCTCTTAGTAGGTCACCATAGTTTGTGCTTTGTGTATTTATTAATAATATGAAAGAAGGAATGAACAGAATGCCAATGACAGTTGCTGAAAAGACTAAATTGGGAGGTGTTACAAGCTTTGATAAATGGCCAGGATATGAACAGCAGTTTGGTTCAAAAAGACCAAAACAAGTCAGAAATATGGGATAAAAAAAAATGTAATTGCTTTCAGGAAGATACAAACATATCTGGCAAAAATTGTATGACAAGCATTCACTGGAGAAGAAAAGAAAATCTGGAGAAACAGATCGTTAGTAGCAACCTAAAAAGGAGGAAGGAGTAGGAGAAATGTGGACAAGTTTATAGTGAATATTAAAACAGAGAGCAGGACTGTTTGAGGCAGCGTTGTAGCACCAGAGGAAGAGAGGTTGTGATCTCTCATCCAAGTACAGCTGATGTTATTCTGAGACACTATATTCCATTTTGAGCACACAAACAAACAAACGATGTTGGTAGTCTTGGAAGAAATCCAGAGATAAGTAATAAAAATGATTAGTGGAAGAGAGGCATTGATTTATGAAAGAAGATTCTTGGAGTATATCATGGGTTAAGTGATGGCCAAAAAGACAATATAATGCAGTCTGGAAATGATGACAATATTTTTCATATTTAGGCGTGATGTAAAGGAAAATATAGATATAAGAATAAAATAGGGTAGAATTAATTAACAAGAGGAGAAACATAAGAGTGAGTTTTAAACAGGGCTGAGTGAATTAATGCTAAGACCATTATCTATTTGATAGAGAACTGCTCAATTATAAATTATTTTTTAAGGTAAATGCTAAATCCACTGTCAGTTATGACATTTATAACCAGAAAGACCACTGAAGGAAATAATACCATCCTGGTATTATTCTAATTTTGCTGTTTCTCTTCTATGACTTATAAGCAAACAAGCTTGCTTTTAACAGAATTCTAAAAGTGATCATTTTTTCGGTTTAATAAGGGGAAATAGCAAGAAAAAAGTCTTTTATTCCTATCTTAAGCAAAACTGAAGTATCATTTTCTATACTCACATTTTATTCACGGGCCTTGCCCCAACCAGAAATAAAGTGAAAATGAAAAAGAAGTCAGAGTATTTATAAAGTTTTAAAATACATCTGCCTTCATTTAAGTGGAAAGTTAAAAAAAACACACACTTATTGGGATTTCCTCTGTCATTGATTGAAAAGACAAATGTTTTTATATCCTACATGAATGGTCATTTTAACATGATCTTTTAAGACTTAGAATGCAAGATAACCCAATTTTGTTCCCACTTTTCTCTTTCCCATAGTAGAGGTAGGTATTATTTTTTAAGGAAAATAAGACATTTAGTATAGAATCAAGTACAGAAAAAGATAATTACCCAGCCCAAGGGTCTCCAGTCTAATATGAAATGATTAGGGAAAATGAGGCCCATTTCAGAATAATTATAAATGGCACTTAACATATTACTGGCAAAGTTGGAGAATTTGGCCGGAATCTTAAGTTCTGATTATATTGTCAAATGTATACTAGAGTAAACTCTTAAGTCTTAAGGAGAATGAAGCTACTTAATGGCAAGATATATATATTTATATGTTCTATGGTTTAACTTGAGCTTATACTTGAACATCAGGTCTGACTCTTTGTTGGCATATCTGTAATGCAATCATAACAAATTACAGTGATCCTATATTTCATGATGTCAGGCTACTGAAGTAGGTAGTGGTTACCAGCAGACAGTTGGCACTCAATAGATAATTGTTGAATGAATGAGTGAGTGGAGGAAATGACTGGACCAAGTGAAGGAAGGACGTGGTTTAATAGTTGACCCTATAAAGCTCTGTGTGTCAAATCTTTCTATAAACAGCTCATTTCCACAAGATCCATCAAATGTGGCCATTGTCCCCTCCCCTTTCCACGTTTTTCTCTCATTCTTTCAGGTTATATGTTACTATTTTCAATATCAATGTCACTAGGAATTTACAGAGCACCTGTTCAGTACAAAGTCCTGGGCAAAGTGATGGGGACACAAGATAAGACCATATTTTTTCTAAAGGAGTTTACAGTATGGTTGAGAAGACAATAAGTGAAAAAATTATATATGTAGTATAACAATATATAATATATAAATATCTTATATGTCTAAATGTTATACATAATATACATTATACATGGTAATATAAAATATTAATGTATAATATAGTTATATATATATAACAAAACTATATAATGAAAATTATTATAATTCACTGAGGTGAATGTCATAGCAGGTGTTTGTGTCAGGAGCCAGGGAAGCACCTAGAAGAGAATGTTTAACCCCTAGGTGTAACAGAAGTGTCATCAAAGTGCTGGGACTTCTTTTCCCTTCTAAGGATTTCTCTTAACCTTCACTTTAACCTCAGTATTTATGTATATATCTTTAGAAGATAGGATGATTTCCCCCAAACCTCATACCTTTCTGCCTTCTACATTTTACAACACACGAGGACATCCTTTTTACAGGAAAGTTTGGCCTTTAATGTTCTTACAATTACTTGCCTGTAAAAACAAAAAGCCTTGCTTAAAATTCATTTTTGATTTCTTTATGCAATGTTAACTTATTTGTGTTGATCTATTTCTATTGCCTCCTCAAGAAATTTTTTAAAATGAAATCAATTTACACATGTCAAATAAAAAGACCCACTAAAAATTGTTTATTCTCAGCAGGATAGTAGCACATGAAATTGCTAGTTTGCAAAATTCATTTTAGTTTATTATTTTTATAAGCATATTTTGTTGTCAGTAGTAAAAGGTGCACTGGATAAAAGTACAATACAGGCTGTAGTCTGTAATATCTGAAAAAGAAATCTACTTAGCAACTTATTAGGTGTGCTTTATTCATTCCACATAATACTAAGGTTTTTAATTTAATTTATGTTTCAGTTGACTGAATGTAAATAAATAAAACGTAGGATGTTCTTTGCATACCACTCTCTCAGGGGGAAGGCAGTATAGAGATAACCAGCGCTTTGATGATTTTATTTTACAATCAGTATCTTAGATGGCAGATTTAAGACAGGTTCTGTAGATTGCTGTTCGGCTTTTATTACGAAGGCCTGATGTGAACAGGATATAGACCACAACATAATATTACTATCCATCTTGTACTTCAGCTGCATTTCAGTGCACAGCAGTAAATCACCTGTATCTAGATACTAGATAATGTGTTGTATAAATCCCCCTTCCTTGGTCTATGTATGAGTTTAAATGTAAACGTATTATCGTGTTGAAGTACAGTTAAGCTATCATAAGCTCTATTACCTACCTCTAGTTTCAAAGTAGAAGTAGCGATATAGGAAATAAAAATATGTATCCTTCTTCCTTTTGAAATTTGTCAATCATACTACACCTAGGCAGATAGATTTTAAGCCTACTGACTGCCAAACTGCCCCAAGAAGAAGAGAAATCAGTAGAAGACACCTGATGCAGGTATCTTCAATGAAAAACCATGTTCAGTGTAGAGGAAATAGCACTGGATTTTAATGCAGGTTCTATGACTTCCTGGGATATCTGGACTAATTACGTAACTGAAGAGGTCTCTTCAGAGTTCATGTCTCGCTGGGGCTTTTTGGTTATGGTTGTCAAACATTTTCCTTGCTAGGCACAATTTCTTGTAATTTAACTTAAACTTAGCACTTCTCACAATATTTCTTTAGATAAGTTAATACATGTAAAGTGCATAAAACAGCGCCTGGCATTTAGTAACTAGTAATTGTTGCTGGTGATGAAGAGAATGATACGAGAAACAGGCATTTTTATCAGGGCTGCAACTGGGGTGAGGCAGGTGATATTTGCAGGAACCTGAGAGTGAGGGCCTCCTCAGAATTTGTACCCTAAGCATTTGCTTCACCCTAGTTCTGGCCTTGATTTTAAGTTATATTTTACTAATCCTAGATTAAAAATGTTTCATAACTGGATAATTATCAATTATGCTACTTACACATATATGCTCTGCTGATAGATATTATGTATTATGGATACATAATACATGTTTTATATGTGTAAGAATTTATATTTGGGCCATTGCTGGTTGTGTATATTTTGTGAATATATTAGTATATGCATTTAATAGACATTTAAAATGTGCATGTTATATAAAACATTTATATACACAAAATTATGTATGTACAAAAAACATTATGTATCAAATTATTCATGCTATCTGACATAATTTAGGTATACAATTTACATAATATAATCAGTTATCAAATTACATGCATAGTATAAAAACTCACAAAGGTACATGTTTTACACCCATGTAGAAGCACCTTCTGCTTTCTAAAGACTCAGCAAATTCCAAGTTTCCTACTTAAAGGGGTTGACAGTGTTTTGCATCATCCCCTCTACTTCACTGATGCCTCCAAGTTAATCTGATTTGCCAGGACCACAAAGCAAGCCAAAGAAGGTTAGAACTTAGATCTTTAGCATCCCACATATTGGAAGTGAAAACTGCCACCCAGTATTTTTTTTTATTATTGCTTCCTCCAGGCTGATATTGTTGAGATTCAAGCTTATGGAAGAATGGGAGGTTCTGTCTCCAGAGCTGGGTGGGCAGGAGGAAGACAGGCAGCTGAGCTGCAGCACTCCGACCTCAGCGCCAGCCCACAGACCACGGGCCTCCCGGGAGGTGGCCTGTGGATGTGTGCACGTTTCTAAATAGGTAAATTTAGAACTTCATGTAGGTGTGCTCATATAAATATGCCTCTGACTTATTTTTTAAGGCACTGAAGAAGACAGTGACAAGACTGAGCTAGGTAGACCTTCTGTGTGTGGTTAGGCTTTTTATTTTTTAAGCATATAAATGAATCTTTGCTTGAAGACAGTAATTGCAGAGGCCATGGCAGTTGACTTCCAGGAAACCTGGAAGTCGCCATATTTTTTACTTGTTTTAATTTTAAAAATTATCTAGACAGTATATGAATTCCTTCTCCGTGTAAAAATTCGAACATAAATAAAGCTAATATTCCTTCAAACCACTCCCCACTTCCCTATCTGAATTTCCTTCCCCGTTCAATGTCTACCAGCCTAGAACTTCCTCTACCCATTTACATAGTGTGTGTGTTTATATATATATAAGAGAGAGAGAGAGAGAGAAGTGTGTAATTTTATAGGAATTGTGTCGCTCTGGATAAATTTTATCAGCTTTTTTCTTCCACCAAATTCCACTTCTTTGGCAATCTTTCCATGATAATACCTATAAATATATCTATTTCTTTTTAGCTCCAGCACCATATTCCATAGTGTGTTTATACAAGATATTTAACCCCGCCCCTACTGAGAACAAGAAATGAAACTTAGTATGTGTTTAATAGGTACTTGTGAATACACAAATAAATTTTCTTAGCCGGCAACAGAAGGGAAAAATCTCTTTAGAAATGGATGGATACATGTGATGTATGGAATCCTGAGATGACCATATCCTGTACTTAGTCATAGAATAATTTCCTCACATGATACTAGTAATAACAGACATTTATTAGTCAATTACTGTATGCCAGACACTGTATATAAGCACTTATGCATTTCTTAATCTATGATGCAGATATTATTATTATCTTCATTTTACTACTAGGTAAAATAAGCCTCAAAGAGGTTCTGTCATTTGCCCAAGGCTCACTACTAATAAGGGGTTGAACCTGCTTTCAAACCCAGAGACCAAGGCCAGACTGGTTACCCACTCTGGTGTTACCGTACTTTTACAATTCGAGAGGTGAGAAGAGGAGAGAAGAGGGAGGACATTTTGCATCCTCTGCTGTTTTTATCTCTTGCCTTGTATATTTTTAATTTTTGTTTGAACTTGAAGACGAAGAATAAGAGTTATAGGATGGAATGGGGAGCAGTAGGGATGGAAAGGACAAGAAATGAATGTTAAGTGTAGGCAAGGGAAAGTGGTAAAAGTAATGGGTAGAAAAAAAGGTAATAGAAATTCTCTAAGTTTTAGGCCAGAGTATTGAAACAATATAAAATAAATCTGATAATATTTTTTAATAAACATGACGTAATATTTAGATAGACCATTTAAAGGCAAGTTAGTGGGGGAAGAATGTTACCTTTCAGGAAGAGCAAAGGCTCAAAGAGATGTCCCAGGCGGTCACACAGAGAGAGATGATGTCATAAAACACAGTCTTCAGGGTCTGATGATCCAGAGAAGAGTATCCAGAGAGTAAAACAATGAAAGAGACACCAAGAGTTCCTCTTTAACAGCCCTGTGTGACTAGCTGTTAAGCACCCTAGCTTTGGGGCAGTGGAGAACAGCCAAAAGGAAGCTACTGACTAGCTACAGCAGGGGTCTATGCACCACAAGAGGATCCAGTCTAAGTGGATATGATTCTCAAGAATGGCAGAGGCCACAGGGAGAGAACCTTCATCCTCGATGATGTATGTTGAGCAGCTGACTTATCTACTTTTGGAACCACATGCTTTAGACCTCTTATGTTAGATAGTGAACTTCTTACTGTTTGAGCTCTTTTTAATTCCTTTGCTAATAACAGCAGAAAGCATCCAAATTATATAAACCGTATCATGTGAACCTTGCCTGTCTAACTTCTTCCCCTATATCACTGGCTTTTTGTTTACAGCTCTTTGCTATTTACTCATTTTTATTTCCAGCTCTTTGTCATTTGCTGCCTACCCTCCTTTGTGTGACTAGCTCCTTCCTGCTGTCTCAGGTTTAAGCTTGAATGTCATTTCTTCAGACCAGCTTGTTTGACCACCCCTATCCTCCTCCTTCACCCGCCTGCCACTTTCTGTTTTTCTGTTATTCCTTCACAGACTTTATCAGAAATCACACTTAGTAAGTGCTTTCTTGGATTTGTTTGTTTGTTTGTTTGTTTATTGTTTTTTCATGTTAGACTGTAAGCTTCATGAGAGCAGGAGCCATGTTGTGTTTGCATTCCCAGCATTAGCACAGTGTCTGGCATAGATACTCAGGAAGCATTTGTTGAATAAATGAAAGCCTCACCTTAGCCTGGTTCTTTTCCAATGCTCAGAAGCAGGTAAGATATACTTCCCTAGGAGGACATATCATAGCAATGTTGGGCCTAAAGCCACCCCATTAATCTAGATTACTCTTATTAGTGTTTTGGCATTTAAGCAAATAAATAGAAGCCTAATTCAATGACCAAAAATTGCATAAATAATTGGAGCAGTGAGGACTTGAGACATTGGGATAGGACAGTTTAACCGTGTGGGAGAATAAATGATAACTAGTGGTACAGGTAGGTATATAATATAGTATTGTGTAGGAAACCTACTGATTTTTAGGTATGGAGTACATCCATACACTTCACTAAAATTAATTAATTCTAGTTTTTCCAGTGCATATCTCATATTGTCTAACATTGTAATCTATAATGTGATAAATGTATTCACTCTTTCAATTGTTATGTCTCATTTCTGTTTCATGTCTTATTACATTGTACAGAACTTTCAGAGCAATTTTAAATAATGATAGCTTTATAAGACACCTTTGTTTTCTTCCTGATCTTGCTAGGAATGCCCCTGTTGGCTGTTGATGTTGGTACTGTGTGTGATGTTTTTTTAAAAAAGTTATTAAGGATGTATTTTTCTATCCCTGAGAGATGCTTAAATATGGAAGCAATTGGAAACATGTGAAGAGATATAACCAAATTTTTGTTTTATGTTCTAGAAGGCTCTGGTCTGTTTTCATATATAAAATTACATTGATGGTAGAATTTGACTCTTTTTTTTTTTAATCTTGTCTTATTTTTCTATGTAAGTCTGTTTATGAATGTCCCATCTTCCTGATGAGTGGTAGAGCTAAAGTTACAGAGATGATGTAATGGACTTGTTAAGTGACCCACATAAGTATTGAACATTATGGCTGACGAATGATAGCTAAATACATAACTGTTATCTATCCTTACTTTCATTGTTCCTTCCTAACATGAACTATGCATTTAATATATGTTTTAGGATATACTACCTGTAGCTACTACCTAACGACTTCTTAGTATGTACCAGCCCTATGCAAATTACTTTATATGGTTGATCTCATTTATTCTTACAAAATTCTATTAAGTGGGTGCTATTACTATTGTTCCCATTTTACAGATGACAAAATTGAGTCATAAGGAAATTCAGTTTATTTGCCTCAACATAGCTACTGAATGGTAAAGCAGGGACTTGAACCCTGGCAGTCCAACTCCATGTCCTGTGCTGTTACCACCTCCTATGCTACCGATAACTCACTGTTAATTTTGAAATCTAATGGAAATTAGTTACCATAATTGCAAGGGTCCACAGCAAGAAGTCAGTAATTTGGAACCAATTTCAAAATGAAATGGCAATAAATATGCAAACCTGGGCATCATAAAATATTGGTCTTTTAAAGCACTCAATAAAGTGAATGACACATTCAAGTGGAAGGCTTTTATGAAAATATCTCCTTTATTTTAACATTTATAACAGATCCTTGCCCTAAAAATCCGTGTTGCTAAGAAGCTAATTATTATCAGAACTTTTTCAGTAATGAGTTTGTATAATGTTTGAAGTCTACATCCACCCTAAAAAGGTTATCTAGAATTTCTAATGTAATATTATTTTCCTGAATTATGGCAATGAATTCACATTTGTTTATTATCATTTATACTCACTACCAGCACATTATCAAAACAAAGTCAGGGTGTTTACAGTTCCATTAAAATGCTCAGGTTTTTGTTTAAAAATTTTTTTTATTATTTTTAGAAAACAATCTACAAACAACTAGAAACTGAAAACACTATAGTCATTACCCAGGTTTAGATTCTAAAGGGACAAAATGATCTCATAAGGAGTGCTACTTAAAACAATAATAAAATTCTGGTCAACATAATAAATGATGAAATCTTCTGAAATACAATAATGTCATAAAATAAAACATTTCACCCTTCAGAACAAAAAATCATGTTTGAATTAATGTCTGAGATTACAGCTATGAGAAATTGATTGTAAGGCTTTTTTTCGTAGTGCTTACTAAACTTCATGGCCTCACATGATTCTTGTGGCATGTAGTCTACATTTAGCTTAGATCATCTGTGCCTGTTCAGGTCAACTCTTTACTGTTAGAGACACATGAAATCACATCACTGTTTACAGTCCCAGCAAAGGGTGCCATCAACCTTGTGTGGTTTCCAAGACCATCTGAATAGAAGTGCTTGCATCTATTGCAGGTATAACTTACTCTGATTAAATTAAATTTATAAAAATCATTGTGATTACAAGAGATTAAACGAAGTAGATTTAATACTATATAGAAGGAGGACTCTCCCCACATCTTCAGTAAAATTTCTTTTAAAACTTAACTTCCTTAGTGCATTTAAAGCATGATTTGATTTCCAAATTTTTTTGAAACAAATCTATTGCATAAAATGCTGTGTCTAAAATTGAAATCATTCAACAAATAGTAATTAAGTGCCTCTTATATAGTTGTGAATCCAATTCTGCAACTTAATTCTTACAACAATCTTGTGAGATAGATGTAATTCCTAATTTACAGATAAACATACTAAGGCTTATAAAAACTAAGAAGCCAAAAACTGAATCTCATTCACGTTTGTAGTCTGCATGCTCATAGAGAGGGCTTGGTACATGGTTAGAAAACTGTGAAACAAAGGCAGTAAACACATGATGGAAATGGATTCAGTGAGTTATCTAACTCCAATTCTAGTATTTTTTCCATTACAGCATCCTGCTTTTAATAGTATTTTCTGTGGCAGTAGTAAATGAGAAAGTTTTATCAAGTAAAATGAAAATTGAAATTTTAGTTGAAAAAATGAAACTTTTTTCAACTAAAATGAAACTTAGAGACTCCGATCTGAAATAGGCAGGCTGAAGATAGGCTTATGATGAAATTATGAAAGCAATTATGATGAAATTAGTACACCTTCATAATACTGCTCTATCACTGTAATTGCATTGGCAAGGGAAAGGCCATCAATTCTAAGATGAGCCTGATTGCAGATGTTTGGCTGCAGAAGTGACTGACATGATCCATGAATAAACAAAAGTCCTAGGACTTTTGTTTACCGTAATGGCAAACTAGGTAATTTCAATCAATTTTCTGCTAAGGACAACCAGAATTGCTGGACAAAATGTTTTTCAAAATCTGTTGAAAACATCAGACAGCTAATAAGACATTAAAGAATTATTGTCTAAGATATGAAGGAAATAGAGGCACAGAGAGGTGAGCCCAGCACCTAGGGCCATTTTTCCTTTGGGGGCATTTGCCAAATCTGGAGGAGATATTGAGTGCCTGAGAGGCTGAGCAGAGTTGTTGTTGTTGTTGTTTTTAATACTAATTTATTTTTTCCCAGTTTAATTGAGATATAATTGACATATAGCGCTGTGTAAGTTTAGGGTATACAGCATAATGACCTGACTTACATACATGTATTGTGAAATGATTATTGTGGAATAAGTTTAGTTAATATTCATCATCTCATATAGATATCTAAAAAAAGAAGATGAGAAGGAGAAAATGTGTTTTCTTTGTGATGAAGACTTGAGTAGAGCTTTTAATAGCTTCACGGGGCTAGGGTAGGGATTGCAGTCCAGGACTTGCCAAGTATTTGAGGGGAGGATCCTGGTGAAGCTGCCTTAATTAGGTTATCTTGAACGTTCCTACTAAAAAGATAAGGGTAAACCTAAAGTAGACAGAACTCTTAGACAGTTTGGCTTAGTTTTAAATCATCTTAGTCCCTAAAATTGGATCAAGGTTATCTTAAATTGTTTGTACCTCCAGCTACCTGATACTAGCATACATAAAACTTTGGAGAAAGGAAACATCACCCTTGGCTACAAATTAGTTCTATGAACAGTTCTGTAACTTCAGTGTGTAGCATGAAATAAAAAATAGGCACACAAGGTGATAAGACTTTATGAAGAATAGCCAACAGAAAAAAAAAAGACAGTAGGAAAAGGCCCTACAGGGGCTATAGATACTGTAGTTATCAGACACAGAATTTAAAATAAATGTGCTTATAATATTCAAGATGCTAAGACAAGATGGAGAATTTAAGAATAAAACTGGAAAATGTATAATATCATAAACAACACAAAAATAAAAATTAAGACCAATAAACATGTTTGTACATTAGACATAGATAAAGAGAGAATTAGAAAACTGGAAGAGAAGTCAGAAGAAAATATCCAGAACGAACATGAAGAAACATAAGGTGGCTAAAAGATATAGAGGATATAGTGAGAAGAGGTAACATACATATTATGGGAATCTGGAAGGATTGAAGAGAGAAGAAAGAGAATAGGCCAGAAGTAATTTTTGAAAAAATAATGGCCGAAGACTTTGAAAAAATAATAAAAGAAATCAAGCACCAGATTTAAGACCTTAGAACCACAAGGTGTATAATAAAAAATAAAAAAATAAAAAAATTCTGATGTAGGCACAGCTAAGAAAAACCAATGAAAACCAAAGATAATACATTCTTAAAAGTATAAACCCTTTACATGCATTTATATACATTCAAATTTTTTTGTTAGATTTTCAACCATTGCCATTATCTGAAAGCTTGTCTTCTTTTGTTATTTATTTATTTATTTATTTTTGATCTGTCTGTACAATCTTTGTAGGTAAATTTCTTGCTTTTATTAAGGGGTGGTAAAATGTTTTTCTTATGGTAGAAATGGCAGAGCAGATTAATGGGGAAATCAAGAGAGCTGCTTGAGGATTAAGGTAGCAATTCTGGCATTCCTAAATATGTAGACAATAAAATTTCTCTAGATTATAGGAAGGAAGAAGCTTACTAGTGTGTGGTGGAGTTTCCCAAGGAAAAAAAGCCAATCTAAATGAATTATTTATTTATATGCTACAGTCCTCTTTCCCCTCAATTGAAACACATAAAGTAAGACATTTATAAGTAAAACATACAGGAAAAAACATAAATAATAGTTAATTTTCTGGGCCAGAGCTGAGGGACCAGACAATAAATTTGGATTCAAGTATTCTGGCATTAAAAAAAAAATAAAAAGGATAAAGTTTATACAGCTTTGACCTTTTTTTTTTTTTTTTTCCTGAAACACAAAACATACGGATCTACTTAAAAGGGTCATATTTTGCCTGGAAGTTAAAAATGACCTTTTTTTTTTTTTTTTCCCCTGAAACACAAAACATACGAATCTACTTAAAAGGGTCATATTTTGCCTGGAAGTTAAAAAAAGGAGACACCAAAAGTAGTTTAAAAAGCACTGAATTTTGTGGTAAGACAAGTGAGTTCAGTTCTAGCTTTGTTACTCAATAAATGCTCAACTTTGGAGTCTCGGTGACTTCTAAGGAAAGGAGAATAAAAATAATTGACCAATCTGCCTCCTTGGGTTATTGTGAAGATAGGAAATAATAGATAAAATAATAGGAAATAGGAAATAATAGATAAAATAATATTAAGACATACTTGAGCTCCTAGAGAGATAAGAGAATGGAAAAAAGTACCTGCCTGCTTTATCTAAGTCAGGAACTCAGATAATCAGGGACTCAGATAAAGCTAGGTTTCATTCCACTGCACTGACTGCAATTAAGAATCCAACCCCAATGTCAATAATCTTAGAGAGTAAAAGAAAGGTATTAAGAAGATAAGCAAATATTGTTCCAATATTTACAAAGTGTGCATGGATAGAGGCAGGGAAGAAAATGAATTTCAGGAACAAAACCTAAATTACATTGATCTTTGGAAAGATTCTGTAGTGAATTTTGAGATAGATTTTCTGTTAGGTTAAGAAAGAAAGTTGCAATTACCAGCAATATGGGTTCACCAAGAACGGCTTACAATGACTATTCTTTCCGTTTATGTGTTTCCAAACTGGTAGATTGGAAGAATGCATCAGGATTCAAGCAAGCAGCTGACAAAGTTACTGGCTATCATTGAGGACAAGATCAAGAAAATGGTCTAGATTCTAGGAGATAAAAATAATTAGGTAGATTAATACCTCTTTGAAGGCCTGAAGGATATCCCACAAATGAACTAATTGGAAAAGTTTTACCTGGTATGGTTCATGAAGCCATTCAACTTGTGAAATTATCAGCTTAGATGATGACATAGAAGACCTGCTTACTTCATTTTCAGGTGCTATAAAGGAAATTAACGTGTTGAGTGATGAAATAAAATTCAAAAAGATTTTGATAGCTTGAAAGAAACAGTGAATTGAAGATAATAAATTTAATTGGGATAAATACATGCAAAGTAAAATTTCCTTTACATTAAAAATCAACTGCATAGGGTGGTGGAGATTTGGTTTAAATGCAGTTTATATGAAGAAATGTCTCAGGATTTCAGTTGACAGCAAAGTCAACATGAAAAAGTCATATGATCTGCTAAAAACAAAATGACAACAACAACAAAAACCCCAAACCACCCCAGAACAAACAAAAACCCCTATCTTCTTAGACCAGACTAAGAGAAACAGCCTTTCCAGACCAAGGAAATAATAGTCCTCTATATTTGGAACTGGTTAACTTACATTTGGAAGATTGTGACTAGATAGAGGTGACACATTTTCAAAGGGGCATTGACAAAGTGGAGCTGACCAGAGGAGGGTGATTAAAATGTTGGAAGGTCTGGAAACAATCATATGAAAAACAGCTGTAAGAACTTGGTTTATTTTTCCTGGAATAAAGATGGTGTGGGTCTGTGTTTACAGAGGGAGATAACATTATAATGTCTATAAAGAATTTAGCACAAGGAGCTATACGTAGTAAACACCCAATAAATGCCAACTGTAATTATGATTCCAACAGTAGAGGACTGGAATAGTTTATGTTGCCTCAAAGGAAAACACTAGGAACAATATGTGGAAATTATGGGAAATATTAGTTATTTTGATATAGAGGAAGAAGTTTCAGTTAGAACTATGTACAAAGTTTTAATGGGTCCTTCGTGACTCGGACATCACCTGAGATATTGTAGAAATTTCCTTGTTTTTATAACAGCTGTGGTAATCTAAAGAGGTATAACTAGTTTGTATTATAAATCATCTGTGGCTTAGAAGCAGACCATCTTCTGTAGTTCTATCAACTGGCCATTTCTGAATGACAAGCTTGTATACTGGAACAAGATACTTCATTAGTGCTGAATATGTTTGTTGTCTGACTGGGAGACATTTCTGCAGACGGTATTACATTATTTTATTTTCTAAGAAAGAAAACATTCCACAGGAGAAAGTTAAGATCATTAGCATATAATAGCACCCAATAAATATTTATTTAATGAATTAATTATCAAGACAAAATAATTTCAGTTGCCAACACCCTCCAATCTCTGAAAATTCCAAAATACAGAGAAATTGGCAATAAAAAAATGATTCCTTTCCCTTTTCACCTTAGAGAAGACTTTTTCCTCATTGTGAATTACTATGTGTACATGCATGTGTGTGCGCATCCGTGTATGCACGTATGAACTTTTTCCTGCTTGGAGGTAAGGGAACTATCACTGGTATTGCTGAGATGAGGATGACTTGGTGCACAAGGAACTCTTCCAGCAACTGCCATCGCTTTTTCCTTCAAAGCTGACAGACCTTTAGAAATAAAAGCAAAATGGAAATCTCTTTTCATCTCTCTCTTTCTTCTCTTGATGTGTGTTGTGGGAGGGAGTGGGTTGGCACGCGTACCATATTACTGATTAACAACCCTGAGAGCAAAGGTTCCTACTGCTGGTTGTATAGACCTAGCCAGCAGCTTGCTTTTCTCAGGGGACACTTTAACACTCATCATTAGTAATAGATCTAATATCTTTCCTTTGAGCTATTACACTGTGATGGAGGGCCATTGGTAAACTCAGCTCCTTGCCCTGCATCTAAGCAATCACCTTGCTTTCTAAAGACCAAATCCATTAAGGTAATTTTGATGGGTAGGAAATACATACATACCAACTCTACTTAAATCTATTTATAGTAAAGGATATCACAGACATATTCTTTTCTCAGCCAAGAAACACTTTACAGATCACACAGTTTTACATCACATCATTAAAATGAAATTGAAAGAGACAATTTGATACTCAGTTCAAAAGGTACACTATCAGCCTTAGCATACGTGTTTTATAAGTTTTATGAGAAATAAGATATAGAAATAATACAAGTTTTAAAAACTTGTATCCCATTCTGCAAGATGTAGTTCGGGGATCATCTTCTGAGGATAGCTGGGAAGAAGGTGGAGCCACCGTGAGATACACAGGTGAGATTTATTGTTGCTACTTACAAATGGAATTCTGGGAGAAGTATTTTATAATACAGTCAGATATTTTAAGTAAAGACTTATGAACCAAATTAAGGTTCAGACTTTAAAATTATGTTCTGTTTAGAAATTATGACAACAATATGAAGTTGTCTGTGTTGACTGTACTGGCGATAGTAACAACCTCCTTATCTTTCCCTCTCGAATGCATTCTCTTAACTTTTAAAAAGTGACCCAAAAGGCAGTAACTGTATAGATTGAGAAAGCTTTAAGTTACAAGAACAAGGAAGAATCTAATTTATTTTTTGTGCTTGAGACTAATGTTGAAGGTAATTGTATATTCTAACACACCTTCTAATGTGATTCTCAAACACAACAGGGATGTATAATTTCTTTCCCTTGTTAATATGGATATCTAACACGAAGCCATTTATCTTTTTTGTTGTTGTTGTTTGCTTTTATTTTTGCAATTTTTGACTTCCAAGATTAGAGAGTGTTGATTATTTTTAAAGCTGATATATGACCTTAACTCCAAAATTTTATTGTTCTTCAAGGTGAATTTTTAGGATATTTGGGAACTCTTGGCACATTCTTTGATTATACTCAGTGTCTCACAGGTGGCTTATAATGTTTAGAATGAAAACTCTGCAGAGATTAATTTAGTCTCTGTAGCACAGAGAGCAGATTTACTGTCGTTCGTGTTGACACTGGGATGAGGAGCCTTTGGGAAAGTTGAGATGTCTCCGATTTGATGTCAACAATTAATCTAGAAACAGGAAAAACAGTTTAAGTAGCCCTTTTTTGAGATTAAATTATCTGAAATGTCAGGATACAAGTTTTAACCTTGTTTCTCTGCACCTACTTCCATCATCTTCCAACTCTTGAATACAATGACTTAATCAAGATAAGTAATTTGGAACAAAATAGTGATGGTTTATAATAGAAGCCAGCACAGTATGAGACTAGAATGCTTTTTAAGTGGTACACAGTCTGAGATGTCGGTTTGGGTATCTTTCATCTGTGAGTTATAACTGGAGGGTGTTCTTACGATGCTATGTCTTATCCCTCGCATATAAAAGTCATCATTCTCTGGGGTATATGAAATGCAGTGAAATCTTTTGTAATGCTAGTATTAGGAACCTAGATGAAGCTTGGCATTGCAGTCTAGGCAGTGCTCTGTAGATTTTATTGTATATAGAATGTGGGATGGAACTATATATATATATAATATACAGAATATATACATAGATATATGAATAGATAAATAAATAAAC
>NW_006439717.1:3610097-3636731 GCF_000325575.1 Pteropus alecto
AAGATATATATCCCAACATTTTCCTTTCCCCCTGCCTGGCCCTCAGGGTTTTCTTACCTCTGGGCATGTAAGAGTGACACGAGACAAGAGGTGACACAGTAACTGCTTGAAGTCATGGTACTTCCTGTCTTTTGTAAAAGCCTAGTACTTTTGAAGAAACCGTGCTGGGTATATTGGATGAAGAGAAGGAATGCTTTGGAAGGCAAAAAGAGAAGCAAAAGAATATTTATAAGGACAATCAGAAGAGAGAAAGAGCATGTTCTCCAGGCCTGAGAGTAAAGAAGAAACTCAAGATGGAGTGAATATTTGCACCCCAAACACTGTCAAAACATTAAAAGAATTTTAAAATGTGTAAACCCATAAGGACTATCTTCCAACTCTTGAATACAATGACTTAATCAAGATAAGAGACAAGAACAGATGAGAGATACCAACAAATTCTTAGAGGATGAAAAGGAAGTGGAAATGTTTGATTAATTTAGTAGAAGAGAGAGACAACTGAAACAAATTTTTACAGAGAGAGACAATCAAAATAACCATAGAACCAGGGCAAGTCTTAGAACCGGAGCTACCTGGTACCATGGAAGTAGAGATAAAAAGTGGGGCTGAACCAGGAAGATTGGTGAATGTTTACATGAGAAGTAATTAGACCTTGGTTCCTTTCTATCTGTCACAGCTGGCTGTCTCCCTCTTCCCTACCCTGGCGGGAGACTGAAGGTTCATTCTCTCAAGAAATTGAACTAGAGTAGGATGGAGATGCTGGAAGGAATATAGGAAATTGAAGTCAGAGTGGGAAGGCAGCAGGCAAGAGAAAGTCTGGATCTGTCGAAAGGTTTGTCAGTTAAAGGCTGGACCTGACAACTGAGCTGACATGAGGAAACACCTTCAGAAACCCACAGAGCTGCTTGAAACTGGTAAAGAATGCCTGTTTCGAGAAAAACTGGCAGCAGTTGTCCTTGGAGAACCTGATAAGGGCTAAGAACCTTTAAGTCGAAAAGAATAGAGAAAGAATTTTTAAGTTTCTGTTGAAATAAATGAGTATCTGTGCATTTAACCTCTGCAAGCATAAATATGTTTGAAAAGAATGAATGTCCTTCATGTGCAGACAATTCACAAAAGGGAAATATAAGTATTAGATAGACATGAAAAAATGTTCAGACTCACACAATCAGATGAGATGCATAGACAATGAGATGTCAGTTTCTGCTAAAAATTAGCAAAAAGTAAGAAGAAAGGGAGTACCTCAATCCTGGCCAAGGTATGTTGAAACACCCTGGCATACTACTGGAGGGAGTTTTAAGAGGCTATTATTTAAGCAAAGTGATTTGACAGTATGTATCAACAGCTTTGAATATATTCATTCCTTTTGGTTCATGAATTCTGGAAATCTCACCTAGGGAAGTGACTAGAAATTCAAATAAATATAACGATGAAAGATATTTAACATTCATTATTTTTAACAGCCTTATCTTGTGAAATACTCAGCAAATAATCTTCGATCATAAAGGTGGCTTTGTTGTTTCCTCGCTGTGCCCTGCTGCCCCCTATCGAGCCTTTCAGTGATCCGTGGAGGGGGTCCTCATAGGTGCGGGTGTAGGGGCTCGCTGCCAGTGGTAGCAGGTGTAACTGGGGTGGAGGCCTCCCTGCTCAGGGCTGTTTGTCATCTAAGGCTCTCTGCTCTGAAATGATGAACCCTCAGTGAAGGCAGATGTGCCGAGTTTTTCAAGGCCTTTCCAGAGGAGTAAAAACAAAGCCTTCTATTGATTAAGGTGAAGTCAGAAATTGTTTCACCTGGAGACAGTGGTTTATCTTGAGCTTGTAAAGAACGTGATCCTCTAACCCTGAGTTTTTTCAAACCTTTCTTAGATTTCATATTCCTTTGGGAAGCTGATGAAAGTGATTGAACCTTTACCTTAGGAAAAAAAAATGCACATATGCACATCCAAACAAAATTTTGCATACTTTCGAGGGTTTTTTTGAAGCCCTAAGGGGTTCAAGAGGATCCAAAGTAAAGCCCTTCCCTCTCATGTATCTATTCTAGTTTTCTTTCATGTACAGGGACATAGTGCCTTCCTGAGTTTGTGGTAACATAAGATAGAACTCTATTTATTTTGGCATTCATAAAAATGAAATCCATCTGAGGTATTCCTTATCAGTTTAGGATTCTATCGCATAAAAAATTTACTAAGAAAAACCATTGGCCATCCTGTTCAACAACTGAAGCTTAGTTATTTAAGTTCCTTCCAAATGCATTTTACTATTTGCATTCCCAGCTGTTTTTACTCTTGGCCCAGGGGATGGGGGGTGGGGGGCGGTGACGTGGTAGAGGATGAGTCTGGATCAGAATTACCTGGCTGGATTTTCAAATTGCAGCCTCTCTAGTTCCTCCTCCCAAGACAGGACTCAGAGTTGCAGACCAACCAGCAGTCCTTCTGACGCCTAGTGGAATGTGAAGACTTCTAGTGGAAGGTACAAAATCTATTACAATTTGTGCTGTTTATTACAATTTTGTGTTCTAAGAGAGGGTAGATGGTTCAGTGAACTCACAGAATCAGGATGTATATGGCAAAAGAGGTAAGAAGGAGCCCCACCTGGCTTCCATGTGAGCCGGCAGCCCTTTCCACATGGCCCTTGTGGCTCAGGGTGAAGTGGACATGGCCCTGCACAGGAGGCCTGGCCTATGGGTGGGAGTCTGGACTTGGCTAACTCTGTCCACTCTGAGCGCCCCACCCCCATTTTAAACAGCATGCTCAGGTCAGATCTCCCGATAGCAGACATGCTGCCCTGCCCCTCCGTCGAGGTCCTCAACATTGCAGCTGTCCCCAACCTTTTTGGCATGAGCGACCGGGGCTTCTATGAGAATCTAGTGTCTGATGATCTGAGGTGGAGGTGAGACGGTGATACTAGCACTGGGGAGCAGCCACAAATACAGGTGAAGTTTCGCTCACTTCCTAGCCAGCCGCTCACCTCCTGCTGTGTGGCCCGGTTACTAACCAGTAGTGGACTGGTACTGGTCTGTGGCCTGGGGGTTGGGAACCCCTGCTCTACAGGACAAATTGTCCCGGAAACTTCTTTCCACACAGATGGCAAGAAAGGTAGTGAATGCATATACACATACGGCGGAATTAAGAGTTGTGCAAAACAATACAATGGATTACATTCTAATTTTTCTATTCTCTTCTATTCTGATTACAAGCCACTAAATTAGTGGGTTATGAACATAAGCTGAAAAGCAATCGTGCAGGCTAATGGTTTTCAAACTGGTTTCTTGCAGTTCTATGATGAGGTATCTCAGGGATGCTTGTGCTGAAGATGAGAGTGAGGAAGTGAAGGATAAGGATGAGGGTACTTCCTTTATCACCCCATCAGAGGAGCGCCAATATTTTTTTAATGTATTGGGATTCTGTGTAATGTTTTATTTTAAAAACATTGAAAATCATCGACTTAGCCCATTTTATAGATGAGAAATTTAAGTCTAAGATTAGTTGGCTTACTCAAATTAGGCTAGTAGTTAGTGACAGGGCACTACTCTGATTTTTTACTCTATCATTCTTTTGTTTTTAATTTTAATTAATGCATATATGTATTTGGTAAAAAAGTCAGATGGTTTAGAAGAAGTTATGAAGAAAATCAAGGCTCTCCCACCCACCCTTTATCTCATCCCTCTGTCTGCTTCCGTTTTTAGACTTTCATAGTTATTTCCATAGCTCAAAATATCATGCTTGTCTCTCCTTAATTTATCACTTTTAGAAAACTCTCCACTATAAAGGATAGGGCTTAGCTTACTTTTACTATTGCCTATCTCCTCCCTTCCTCTCCCTCCATGTGTGTTTTCAAGTTATATTATTATTTTTAGTTCTACAATTGATTACCTACATTCTTTTAAGTAAAAAAGGTAGCTCTATATTTCTTGTCATACTATGATCTTCTCACCCCTAACCATTGCTTTTTCTACTGCACCACTTCCAGCACCTCTAAAAACACCACCAATACTGAGAAATTTTAGTTGACAGTAAGATGAATTAAAGTGTGATGTGACTTCTTCGGAGGCTAGAAAAACTTTACACTGTACTGTTAGAGATATAAAGTCAATAAGCATAAAGTTCGAAGTAGGTGGATCACAAGAGAGTTTCCATAACGCTCCCAAACACACATGATTACTGCCTGGTCCCTAGGAACAAGGAACCAAATATTCTACATATTTCTACCCTTCAGTGCACCTAGCTTTGTACCTTCTGTTCAGCAACAAAGGGTAGAACTCCAACTAGTGAATGAAAATTTTGACTTTCTGTATCTAGGCTCTAAATAAGAAAGCTTTCTAGTAAACAGCCCTCCAAAGATGAATGGAGCTGCCACGTAAGATAGTGAATTCACCATCACTGTAAGTATCTAAGCACAATATAGATGATCAGTTGTCAAGGTTTTTGCAGAAGGGTCAATGCCTTTAAGTTATTTTCAACCCTGAGATTTTGTGATTTTTTTTTTTTTTAAATTAATGATATGTCTTACAAGGTGAGTCAAGTGTTGTGCTAGATCATGCCTTCTCAGTGGAAGCAATATTGCCCCCAATAAGACAGAAATTGTTTCAGGGGGATATTTGAGGAAAATCTTAGATATTACATTGATTTTGTGGTCTCCCCAAGGCCACATTACATACACAGATACACAATATATCTGTGGCATTAAAAGTTTATGGCAGGTGGGGATTAGGAAGAAAAAGTCTCAAAAGGCTGGGTGTGGGGACGCAGTGAGCAAAACTGAAAAACAGGTTACGAAACTCTGTTCTAGACTCCACATTACACTGATAAGTCCAAGTGCTGGCTCTATTTCTTCCTTTTGGAAGTCTCCTCTGAACCTCATGCTACTTTATCCCTGTGTACAATGAGTAGCTCTGCTGTATCCATAGCTCTATAGCTTTACGACTTAAGAGAGGCAGTTTGGAAAGGAATGGTTAATAGATTTGGATTTGCACCTGTTTCTGGCGTTGACTAGCTGTGTGACCACCAATGAGTTGTTATTAGGAAGGCAGAATCCCAGGCTTCATCCCAGCCTTACTGAATCAGATCTGCATCTTAACAAAATTCTCAGGTAATTCATAGGTATGTTAAAATCTGAGAAGAATTAGATTAAAGGAAATCATGTTTGTGAAAGAGTACCTGATAGTAAATATTATTACCATTAATCTCTTTCTCCCACATTCCAGTATCAGTTCCACATTAGAACTTTGTCCTATTTATCTTTATGTCCCCAGCATCCAGAGCAGAGCTTGGCAGATGGTAGCCACTCAAATTTATATATTGATTGAAAATCTGTTAGACAAAGAGTTAAATGAGAAGCAGGGCTGGAGAGAGAAAACAATGCTTTTTTTCTCAGTGTGGCTGGAGATGGTTTTTCTGCTCAGAGTCCTGTTATCTGACTCACAGCTACTTCCCTTTAATCTGTAAATAAAGACCTTCCCCACGGAAGACTTTCTTCTTTTTTATTTAAAGGACATGCATATTTAATTAAGAAACTTTCATTTGTGTAAGTCTTATGTTGAAGAAAACAAAGACGAGTAGGACATGTCCCCACCCTCTGCCACTGTGTGTGTGTGCGTGCGTGTATTCTATCATGAATCTTTGGCAATACACTCATTTCAACCTTATCTTGGCTTAAAAGATAAGGAGAAAACCGAAACATATGGGGTTTGTTGGCACACTGGGGATGAGTTATGAATACTGTCACAGACACAGGAACCAAAAGATTCACACAAGGAAAACAAGCTTCAATAAAGGTTCCAGAATTCAGACACCTTCTTCTTCCTTCCACCCATTCTCAAAGAACCCTTCCTCCTCCCAAATAAGCTTTCTTGCTGCAAATACCTTTAAGTTCTGGGAAGCAGATCCTTAAAGACCCATTCTTCTTTTGTCAGTATGGAAGATCCAACCCATTTGCTACTTTTATGTTTGCTCCTTGAATATAGTTCTTTCTTAGAATAGGTAAGCCATCTACTGACAACCTAGTCTTAGTTCTCTGTGCAAACTATTCACCTTCTTAGCCACAATGCCCACTGGGATGGGAGAAAACAGGCTTTCTTACCGTCCTCCTTACTTTCTGTTTGAAGTCTTGCACTATTGGAAATCATCCAATTTTTTTTTTTTTCCAAAAGAACTTTCTCTCTTGACTAATCTATTTGAAGTATTTTTTCCCCCTGAGGTCCATAGTTATAACAATATTTTACTCTTAAGTATTCTTGATTCTTTTTCCGAGGCGATTTTAGATCTCATTGGGAGATTAGGGAGCAGCTGGGTCAACTCTTGGAGAGGAACATGAGACAACCCAGATGCCCCTGGTAAGGGCCATGATAATTCAGGGTACTGGTGATTCAGGGCGGTAGCCTTCCCTCTGCGTCAGCAAGGTTAACTTTGTAGTCCTGTAGCACTTTTCATCTGGGAAGCTAAGGGCTTTCCACACATGAGGTCAATTAATGCTAAGAGGCCAGTATTATGAATGTTTACTTTCTTTGTAGTCAAAGGCAGCACGGAGGATGGTGTTACTGCCCAGGTGTGCATGTAGCTTAGTGCTTCTGGGAGGCCCTGTAACCTTGCCTCTCAGTCTGGCTCTTGCATGGTGGAGAGATATGGACTTTGGAATTGGTTCCAGCTTTTGATTAGAATCTACACCTAGATGTCCCATAACCCCCAAATTCAACAAGTGTCACCAGTATTGCTGCTCATTTTCTAGATTTACTGTCTTGGTTGCTGGCATTACCACACGACCAACCTGGATCTTTAGCATCTAGCACAATACTCGGGCATATAGGAGATGCTCACTGAATGTTATAGAATAAATACACTAATGACCTCCTCCATCTCCCTCAGC
This sequence comes from Pteropus alecto, assembly GCF_000325575.1. Lineage (NCBI taxonomy): Eukaryota > Metazoa > Chordata > Mammalia > Chiroptera > Pteropodidae > Pteropus > Pteropus alecto. The sequence goes on from NW_006439717.1 coordinate 3,616,959, forward strand.
ACCCACAAAGAAGCAAACATGTGCATTAATTTGTTCAAATATTTACTGAGCACTTAGGTACCAGGTAAGCTCTGGGTCATACAGCAGTGAACAAAAGCAGACAAAAATCTCTGCCTTCATTGAGTTTACATTCTAGCAAGAGGAGACAGATAGTAAACTGTATACATGAGTAAAATATATAGTATTTAATGGTGATAAATGCTATGAGAAGACATTTTGTAGGTAAAGGCACAGGGGGTATGTTGAGGGGTGGTGTTCAGTGTTAAAAAGGGAGGTCAAGGAAGGCTTCACTGAGAAAGCGACATTTGCCTAAACACCTAGGGGAGGTAAGAAAGAAAGCCATGCAAATATTGGGGTGGGGCAGGGGTTGGGGGAGATATTCTTAGCATGGAGAAAAGCATATACAAAGGCTCTGAGATGGAAGCATGTTTATTATGTTCAGGAAAGGGAAAGGAGGTCAGTGTGGCTGGAGTGGATTGAGCAAGGGCAGGAGAGAGAGATGAGGTGGGAGAAGGAAGGAGATAGGCAGATCATGTTGAGACATGCAGATAAGTTAAATGTCTCTGACTGACTTGAAGATGGAAAGTCATTGAAGGATTTTGTATGGAGTGGCTTCATTTACATGCAAAAGAGGATCACTCCGTTGTTTTGACACTAGATGGGGTGGGGGGTAAGGGTGGGGAGTGGCAAGGGACAGTTTGGGGAATTAGAGTGAGAGCTGAGAGAGCATTTGGGAGGCTTTTGAAAAAAAATATGGTGCTTGCTCAGACAGGAAGGTAGCAGTTGATATGGTGAGAAAAGGAGTGAGAAGAGGAGGTCCCCTGAACTTATTTTGAAGGTAAAGTCAAAAAGATATGCTGACAGATTGGTGTGGGGGTGGGCGGGGGTCGGGGGAAGACAGGGAGGGAAGGAGGGAAGCGGGTAGAGAGAGAGAGAGAGACTGAGAGACTGAGAGAGGGAGACAGAGAGGGAGAGGATGAAAACTCCAAAGTTTTCGATCTGAGCAGCTGGAAAGAAGTGCTACCATTAACACAAATGAGGAGCTGCAGGAGGAGGTGGTTTATAATGGCAGATTAAGAGTTCTGTTTTGATGGTTAAGTGAAGATGCCCTCTAGGCTTCTAAGTCTGTTGATCCAAATCTAAGCTGTTGCAGGGAGAAATGCAGACTTCAGGCTATAGCTCTGGGCAGGAGATTTCAATTTGATAGTGTGTATGTAAAGCCATAGACTGAATGAGCTCAGCGAAGGAGTCAAAAGAAAAAAAGAAAGTCAGGAGGCCCAGAGTGGGGCTAAGCCCTGGGACCCCAACATTTAAGTGTTGGAAAGATGAGAGAAACCAGCAAAGGAGACTTAGAAACAGAAATCAGTGAAGTAGGAGAAAAACCAGGAGAGTGAGATCTTCTGAAAATCAAGTAAAGAAAGCATTTTAAGAGGGAGAGAATGATCAACTGTCAGATGATGTTCTTAGGCCAAGTAAGATAAGTATCAACATTGCTCAGCAGGCATAGCAACATGGAGGTCACTTATGATCCTGAAAAGAGCAGCTTTGGTGGTATGATAGAGTGGGCTGCCGAGTAAATGAGGGCAGACAAATTGGAAGTGAGTACAGACAACTCCACCTCCTCTGTTAGAGTCTTGATCAGCTCTCACCCAGACTATCACCATAGGTTCCCTGCCTCAAGTCTTAATAAAATCCTTAGCATGGCACTTGGGCCCTTCCCAATTTGCCTTCAACAAACTTTCATAGCCTCAGCTTCTGATAATTTCTATTCTTGACCCTATTCCTAAATCGGATCCTTTTCTTCTAGTGCCAAGAGTTCTCTCAAGCTTCTGTAATATCATACATGCTGGTTCTCTTGCAAAAATTCCAACCTTAGCTGTCTTCAGTGCAAGGAATTCCTGGTCATCCTACAAGATGTAGCTCAAGTGTCACTTCCTCTGGTAAATCTTCCCTGCCTCCCCTGGTTGACTGAACAAATTCTCTTCTCTTTGCTCTCGACCACCTTATTTGTGAGTATACTTTAGCACTTATCACACACCATCATACTGCAATTTGACTGCAGTGTAGTCACTAAAATTCTAAAAGACTAATCATGAAAGTTAGTATTTATTAAATGCTTAGTGTATGCATCATGGATAATGCTTTGTCTTTAAATAGCCCTACAAAGTAGTTACAACAGTTATCTCTTATCTACAGATGAAAAATTGAGTCTTAGGTCAAGCAACCTGACCATAGCCCCACTAGCAAGTAAGTTCAATATTCAAGATTCAAACTTAGGTCTGCTTGATTTCAAAGCCTATACTTAAATTAACTACACCAAACTGCTCCCCCTGAGACAGATACTAGCATTTCGCTGGCCTTTCTGTACTGTTGCTCAAATCCGAAGGATTTATGAGATGAAGTCAGCACTCTAGACTGTCATTGCCCAATAAAACATTCTGTGGTGATGAAGATGTCCTATAAATCCACATTGTCCAGAGGGGAGGAGGGTTGAGGAGCTGGGAGAATGGGGTGAAGGGTTAAAGAAGTACAAATTAGTAGTTGATAGATGGTCATGGGGATGGGGAGCACGGCAGAGGGAATACAGTTAGCATTAATATGTTGGCTAGGTGGAGGGCCAGGGGAGGGAGGGAGCAATTGGGGGATCGTTTTATGAACTATATAGATGTGTAACCAATGTACTGTATCCTTGAAACTAATTAAAATTTTTTAAAAATCCACATTGTCCAGTATGGTAGCCAATAGCCACATGTGGCTATACTTAGGACTTGAAATTTGGCTGGTACCACTAAGGAACTGATTTTTATTTATTTTAATCAATGTATTTTAAATGACTACATGTGGCTAGTGGCTACCATAATTGGCAGTACAGCTCTAGAAAACCATGCAACTCTAGATAACCTAGGTAAATACTATCTGATAAAATCAGGGAAGGTTTTTCATTCCTTCATTTGGCTGTGAGAATACCCATGACCAAAATCTACCATATTTTGTAAATGTAAAACATCAACAACTTTAAGATACATTATTATTTTATGCACTAAGGAAAATAGGTCAGCAATAATGGAAAGGCACCATTGTCTATCAGACACATCCCAATTTCAGAGATTTAAAAATGTGAAAAATTAATCTTAGAATCCATGAAAAATGATATCTTGGTTATTTTAGCAAATTCTAGGGAATTTCTTGGATAATTTTCAAATGTCATTTTTTTTTTTTCTATTAGCTTCTAGTTTGATTTAGGTCACTATTATCATTGGGAGTTAGGACTGGGCAGTACTATTTCTAGTTCAGCTTAATTTTTCAGGTACAATACCTGGCAGTAGGAATTGAAATAACAACCAAAAACATTAACAGATTGTTCCTAAAATGATCAAGAAATGACAACACATATGTTAATACTATGGGAAGGGCTAGATATGTTGGCATTTATTATATTTTTTACTTAATTCTCCCTAACACCTTTTCACTTACTTTTGCTGTTTCTTTTGTTCAGTACGTTGTATATCTTGTCTGTGTGCTAGAGTGTGCGGCGTGGTTAATATAGAATGCAACTAACTTCAGAAGTAAGTTGTGATATATTATTTTCCTTGTGATATTGTGGTAGCATCATCTTTAAAGTTTTTTTAAGTTTTTTAAGTTTTTCATCTTTAGTTAAAAGCAGTTTGAAAAAAATTCTTACATTTATCTAAATGTTTGTTCTCCAAACTTTATGGAGGCCTTCTGTGATGCCACTTTCAATTTTGGAGACATCTTAAAAACCAAGTCATAAATCTGGCTTATATCACTAAAACCATCTCAAACTTTGAAGCCATTTTAACTCAAGTGGCATGTCTTTTAATATTTAGAGCATTAAGTCCTAATACATTCCTATTTAATGCTTTCATAGTATTTCTTAAGATGCAAGGAAAATGCCCTGTACTTTACCAGCTGCAACAAATTAATAAGTAATTTAAATCAAATAAAATCATTTTGGTTCTGAAATTCACCCCACATTCTCCAATGCCTTGGACTTCAGTAAGATTGTTAAAATGTGTGTGAGATTTATAGAAAAATATCTGAGCTTTCGAATTCAAGATGGCCCATGACATATCATTTTGGTGGCATTTTTAAACTCTTGGTCCACAAAACTTCTTTCATCTAATAGAAAATTAAGTCTTAAAACAGCATAATGTTTGGGAATAATTACTTAAATCCAAGAATAGAATGCAAGTGATAGAAAGGTGCCACCAGTCAGGCAAAATTAGAAACACCGTGACCCGCAGTGCTTTAAAAAATGTAGTTTGAGGAAGGGAAACAAGACAAAACAACAACAGAGTTTGGAATCCTTTATTATAAAGGCAAAGATCCAGTTATTCAGCCACTCTTGAAGAAGGAGTGGGTGAAACTGAAACAAAGCCCAGAAGTCTAAAATATGTCTCCACACACACCCACATTTATTTAAAAAAAAAAAAAAGTTAAGTGCTGTTAATAGAATCAGTTGTCATCATTACCCTGCACCTGACTGGGAATCTGGAAATCTCTGTGGTGCTGGTCCTTGCAAACAACATTAGCAATCACAGGCAGCCTATTTTACTCCCTCAGTGAGAGAGTGGGTGCCTGGCATATGTTGAGTAACCCCTTGTCTTATTCCATAATTAACAGAAGCACAGTAAATATCACTTCTTAGTACCTGAGGAAGGAAGACAATTTTGAAGCCATGCGTTACCCCCGTACCTTACTGTTTTCTTTCAGGAAAATGCTGCTGCATTATATCTTGCCTTTTCTTTCTAGCATAGTAAGTACTAATTATACCCCTTGGGTACACCTTGGATGCTGTGTTAAACACATCTAGAGTTGTTTTTTTATTACCATGAAAAAAATATTTGACATGAAAGACTACCCGTGGAGGCTCTAAGGGACATTGGAGTAAACCTACATAATTTAGAGGCTAAGCAATTCAAGGGTGCTGAACTATGGGACTGTTCTCAGAAAGAGATGCAGGAAGTCCCTATTGTGTGAGTTTATTTAAATGAGGAGATGAAATCAATATGATGTGAAGAAAAACGCCCTGAAAATGTGTGTGTGCGTGTGTGTGCATGTGTATGTGCGTGTGCACATGCATGTGTGTATATATAAGGGAGGTAGGACCCATGAGCTTCCCCAGTCCACACTTCTCTAGCTTATTTGACACTTTAATGCATATTCCACTATGTTACTATTTCTGAACTGGGTTAAATTTTCAGTTCTCTCAGGTGTATAGAAATAAACCTATCATCACTTCTCTATAACCCTACTGAAGTTTAATCTCGGAAACTCTGCCCTTTTCCCTAGGTAGGCTTTAAATTGTTGCTGTGTTGGCTGCTGAGAGTCACTTGGTCTCTATGTTGTCAGCATCCCTTGAGCTGACATCCTCGTTCCCATCAAGGCTTTTAGTGGGTCCACATAGGTCACCGCCGCAGCTCCCAGGCCAGGTCTGCCTTACTCTTGGGCTCCTGAGAAACATTCTAAGACTCTTGGGTGCCCTTGCTTAGCTCCTTCATGCAGATCTTCTTTCTGCTACCCTATCAGTTTGGCAGAGGGACATCTGAGCCCCACCTGGGAAAGTGGTACATGGAGTTGCAGAGCCTTTCTGGAGCTTGTGCCATTGCCATGTGTCTCAACTCTCCCTCCCTCCTCATCCAATACCTGGGCTCAGGCAAGTAGCAGAAGGTGGAGCATAGCCAAGCCCAGGGCTCAGGCCTCTTTCTTAGCAGTAGAATATTTTTTGACTTCCCTAGAGTCCCTCTCTTGATAACTCCTTCCGACACCCCCACACCCCCGCCACACCCCCACCTTAACCTTACCTTTAGATCATTATGTATTCTTCCAAAGCTTTTGTCTTATGCCCTGAGTTTTCTTAGGGCTTAGGTTTATGCAATTCAAAAAACAAAACATCTGAAACTCAAAAGCCTGGGATTTTAGCTGAATCTTCTTATCCCCGAGGGAATAAATACTTCTCACCAAACGTGAGAAAAATAGCAAGGGGTACTAGGACATGAAATGGGTTGATAGTAGGAGAAATCACAGTATAAATCCCTAAACATCGTCCCATCACATTTTTCTTTTAAAAATCATATCTTTTTTCCCCAGATTTCAGAGTTGAATTCACTGAAGGCAAAAATCAGCATACTGTTACCCTGACACATGTTTATTTGTTGAGAGAAAACACTTTCTCTGACCGCATAGCTCTGGATGGCCTACATGGCTTGCCTCTCCACTCACAGACAATAACCTCCCTTTTCTCAGAACAGAATCACCAACTTATCTTTGTTTGAATTTCCGCTTACATCATATTCTCCGAGGAATTTTTCTGTACTAAATTCACCGGGTTTCACTAACACCCCAGGCAGCCCTGGCCCTCCCTGGAACCACTCGTGCTTCCCTCCTGGGAACAAGTGTAGTGGTATGTCTGTCCCTTTGTACTCACGTGAGCAAGTTTCTCTATTGGGAACTGGGATAATAACGACACGTGCCCTGCACTTTACAGCTTACAAGGTTCTCATGCCTGGATGATGGTCTCACAGGACAATGGCCCTGTGAAGCGAGTATCGTTATTTTAAACGTGAAGCAGCGGAGGCTTTGAGGGGTTAGCTGGGTCTTTCGGTTCGGTAGTCATGAGGTGGTCCCAGGCCTGTGTACTAAGACCTTCAGACATAGGGTCCCGTGCTTTCCCTCCTACTTCCTTCCTCTCCTATCAACCAAGACTGATGTGAACTGAAATGAGATCATTTGTTCATTCAGCAAACATCTGCTGAGTGTTTTGTGTCAGGTCCATGTGAGGCATGAATGACTACATGATGATCACAACCGTCCCAGACTTTGCCCTCATAAAGCTTATGATCAGAAAGGGAAAGAGACATTTAAAAAAATAGCCACACACACATATAGTTTAAAAATGTGCAAGTGTCTAGAAGGAAATCATAGGGAGCCGTGGGAGCATATAACGAGTGTGCTTGATCTGGTTGGGGGTGGGGCACATGGGGGAAGGTATATAGGATGTTGGGGAGAGGAAGGGAAGGATTTCCTGAGGAAGCGGTGTTTGAAATCAGTAGGCACTAGCTAAGTGGAAAGGGGACGTGGCTAGGACTCCAGCACTTAAAAAGACCCTGAGGCAGGAGGCAACCTGGCCGTTGAAGGGTATGAGTGTTGCAGAGAAGACAAGAAAGGATAGTCTGTGGTCAGGCTGGAGAGGACGGCCTGGTCAGATGAGAGTGGTCTCCAGGGACTCTGCAAGGTACTTAGATTTTATTTTGAGTGTGATCAGAAGCCTATGATGGGTTTTAAACAGGATGGGGGTGGCGTCTTGATCTTGTTAGCATTTTAAAAAGATTTTCTAGGTGCCCTGTGGAGGATGGGCTGAGAAGGGTAGAACTGGGAGAAGTGAGTGATCATTTAGGAGGCCAATACAGGAGTCCAGGTGAGCTTGGATTTGAAAGGTAAAAAAAGGTATGGAAGCTGCAAAGATAGGCTTTTATCTGTCAGGGTTCTTGGCAAGAAGGAGATTTCACAATCAAATGGGGTAATTTGAACAGCATTTAATAATGGGATGACTTCTGAAGGGGCTAGGGAAATGAATAGGGTGCAGTAACCCATTTCCACTACTAGGACCGAAGGCGCCTGGGGAGGGGACAAGTGCACCTGACATTCAGAGGCACCACTGGACAGGAGCTGCGGCCTTCAGTAGAGGGACACAGCCAACCCACATGACCAGCAGGGAAGGATAAAATATCCCGACCTTGCTGTCGCCTGCCCTCCACCATCTGGCGGTGTTCTGATTGGCAAACACAACGAGAAGTGGGGCAAGGAGGAGCCTGTTGGTGCTGCCTCTTGGTGGAGGAGGGTGGAAAGTGGATCTCTGGGGTGCACAGTTGTTTTGCAATACCATAAAGATTTTGCATTTTTTCTTCTAACCTCACAGTCCCCCTGCCACCACCAATGAAATGATAAATTCCTTGTAGGTGGAGATTTTCTCTTCCTTAACTCATTACATGTCTGGTGGAATGTGGTAGGTAGTGTTCACCCTTTGGAACAATAAGTCTTTTCTTTGCTTTTCTCCTTTTTGACTACATTAATATTTGGTTTGACAATATCCCATGAAATCGTTTTCACACAAACCACCAAGCTGCTGGCAGGGGTGTAAAGAAGTCCTTAGGTGGGAACTCATTGCCTCCACTTCTCACGTTTCCATTGGTGACTGTTCCACAGAATGACTCTCTGTGGCCCTTGCTCACCTTTCCTTGTGCAGAATGGGTGCACTACTAGATTGTTGACCACCGCCTTAGTCCTTGATTCCTGAGTGGATAGAACTAATCAATTAAAAGGCAATGAGCAGAGATTTGGTTTATTCCTCCTGTTTGCCCTGGAGCAGAGCAAAACAACCCTGAGTAAGTACATGGGCTTTATAGTTCCAAACCTTCCTCCCCACACCCCACCCAGGCTTGAGTACCACTTGGGACAAAGAGCTTAATTCAAGTGAGTCTCTTAGTCACATCCTCTAATGTAGTCATAGCAGCAGTAAAACCGATGTCTCAATCTTGACCGATTCCTGAATCTGTCCTCTAAATTGGTTCCAAACTTGAGTGGGTAGGAAAGGGGGATTTTATTTATTGAACCTCTAAAACCTCAGTGCTGGGCACTGCTAACCAGAAAAAGTAAGTAGCACTGTGACATATCCAGATCTCTTGCAGATAACACAGAGAGAGCTCAGGCCTTGCTGAGTCCTCATGCACTTCAAGATGGATGGCATTGGATATCAGTAACGTCTGGGCTGTAAAATGTCAGCCCTTATGGTTTGGAGAAATATTGAGTACTTGGGCTTATGAATCAGACCAGGGTTTGAGTTTTGGCTCTGACATGTTCTAGGTATGGGTCTTTGGCAAATTATTTAAACTTTTGGGGATATTAATAATCTCACCTATAAAATGGGAATAATATCTGTTTTAGAGGGTTATTGTCATAATTAAATATGACAATGCACCTGAAGTTCCTGGAACATAATTATAGCTCAATAATTTTAGCTCTTAATTTTTGTTATTGTCGCAATTTAAGTAATTTTTTTAAGACAGGCATGTGTACCCTTCTAAAAAGCCAAGAGAGCCCGGGTATTCGCTCTAGCTTTGCCTAAAATGCAGGAGGGTAAGAGGAAGTACTCTGCTACACAGAAAGAAATGTTCTGGAATACATTCCTAAGATTTCTAGTACTTTTACCTCTGGCAATGAGATCTCTGAGCACAAAGTCAAATAGTTGAAATATATCTCCTTTGTTAATAGAAGAGTTACTGGAATTGAAATACTCTCTATTGTGCTATTCGACTTTAGATATGTTATGCAAATAATAGCTTCTATGATTTCCACTTGTATGTATCACAAAAGGGACTTTAGACAAATCTTTTACGCACTGCCTAATTTAGCTGCTCTCTCAATTACGTGTCTTGGTGTGCCTAGATATAAATAATTGGGAGTTAACTGTACTGTAGAATTTGATCTACATATTTGAAGACCTAACTTTTTTGAAAAGTTTTACTTTTACAGAAGTTACTTTTATAACCTTTAGTAAAAAGTTACTAACCTGTTTGTGAAATGATTAGAAAGTAGCTCTTAAGAACCAACAGGATGAACAGTGAGGGCAAAATCATTTATTTAGTTGTTTAATCAGTTACAAGCAAGATTTCCTTCTGTTCAATAGACAGTTGATTGCAATTTATAATCTATACTCTGATGGAGAAAAGGTTAATGGAAATTTTAATGAAAACAAAATGATAAATAACAGTAATGGATTCCTGAGGTGCTAATGCTCCCTAGATTATACTTACTGAGCTTCTGAGATTTTAAAACCAGAGGATGGTGAGAAAAAAAATCATAAAACATAATTAAGCCAAATGAAGGCCTTTCACTATATGATTCAAGTCCAATGGATTTTTCTAAAACAACAGGAAAGCCTTATAGAGCACAAAGTCAGGAACAAGATATATAAGAGAATAGGTGAATGAGTTGCGTTAGATGGAAAACAATTGGGAATTGAACCATCCTTTTTATTGGTCTTTTAAAGACCAAATGGAAGGCCTGGCCCTGTCCTCTGGAAGTATAGATACTTTTGTCATTTGAAAACTTTTTTAACCAAACTCCATGCTCATTGAGCCTAGCAAAGTGATTAGCACGAGTAGCCATCAAGTAAGTAAGTGTTGATTTGATGGATCCAAACGCTTTCTTGAGGATGCTCATCTTTCGCTACTAGTGAAATACGAATGGTGTTTGAAGGTAGGTCAGACTTGACCTGCTCATGCTCTCTTAGCTGTAGTTTCACTTTTTATATATTTAGTCAGTTAACAAAGCAATTTAATACGTGCATTTGGATGTCTCACTTTCCCCCAGTTCTTTTGGAGCCATACAACATTCCAAAGAAGCTTCAGAGCAATGCTGGATAATTTGCTTCAGTGCTACCTTTAGAGATAGTCGGTACCTAAAGATGATTAGGAAGTCATTAAAAGTGTTGCCTAAAATATGCTCGATTAAATTTTACTGAGTATTTATGGAAGCCTTTGCTTTTCTGTATTTGGTAGACCCCCAGTCATTCTTCAAGATTCAGTAGAAATATCTGCTTTCTGAAGTTCTCCCAAATTCCTGTCTAAACCAAGTAAATGGCTCCTACACAGTGTCCAAATAATACTCTGTGGCTCCTGATATGTATGGTGCCATAATTATCTGCTTAGATGTTATCATACTGTTTTGAAATTATTTTGTCATCTGACTCAAGCTCTTTGATGTTCAACTTGATATTAGCAATTACTGGTCCTTGGTTTCATGCTTGGCAACCAATATGGAATCAGTAAGGCCCTATCAGATACTCTGTAAGGATTAGTTAAATAACTGAATAATAATATAACTTAAACTCACTTCTTGAAGATATAGTATACTTGTGCAATACTCTGTGCACCTGAGAACTATGTTACTGGAGTGAATGGATGCCTTCTGATTTCAGTTTGGAAAACCATATCTAAGTGACTTTTCTGGTTCTACAAGCTCAGGTATGTTAATAAACAGTAATTTCCTTAAGCTGTGGGTGGCCCTGAACTACCAGTGAAGTGGAGCCTTGTACAACCCCTCTCCTACCCCTAAATGAGCATTTTAATTTAAGTAGTAAGAAATTGGAACCATACCGTTTATGCACCTTTCAGACCTAGAACTCCAGCCATCTCTTTTGGTTAGTTTGAGTTTCTCATTAGAGAATATATTTGCTCACTTCTTGCTCTATATACACATCTCTATTAAAAGAACTTACCCTGCAGTTATTTGCCTCTGTGCCTGAGGCCAGACAAGACTGAAATACTTGAGGGTGAGGCCTCTGTCATTTATTTTTATATTTCTATTGCCTGATGGAATGCTTGCTATATAGTGTATAATTAATAAGCAGTTTTTGATGGAAACGAATAAGGGCAAATAGATTGAAAATAACTCCCTTTCTTTGTCCACTAACCTGATTTGTGTTTTCTATGCTCACCCAGTTCTGGATCTGAGTCTCTCATCTAAAGTCAGGCTTTTAAACCCAAACATTTCAAGTCACACAAAAAACATTCAATCTTTTGATAAATATTTATTGAGTGCTTAGTATGTGCCAGGTGCTTTGAGTACAGATAGGAATGAGACACGGCTCTGACCTCAATGAGCTCACCGTATCATTAAATAGCATATAGCAGCAGTTATTAGTTAATGGTCACCTAAGCTAATAGTTTTACTAAGAATTCAGCTATCACTAAGCTCTTGGGCACTCTGAGAAATTACTGGGATGGAACACATATTTGTGTAAACTATTCCTTAAAGGGAATAAAGCACCATAACCTTTTCCCGTAATGGAATTGTTTTTCAGAAGAAATGTCAAATATCAGAGTTATGAATATTGAAATTTTTACCAATATAAACACTTTATATTTACTTTTAGTAAACAGAAAGAAATAAGAAATATATAGTTTTGGGCTATCTACACTTAAAAAGAAATGTTTTCTTTTTTTTTTTGAAGATCCAACGCCAGGTTGGCAGGTTCGTGGCAGCAAATAAAGGCTTTTCAAGTATTTTTTTTTTAAAAAATCACAACACATGTGTAGGAATGTTTGTATTTAATAATAACTTTTACAAACACAGGATTTCTGAGAAGAATGCTGTTAACATGATATTGTAGACTCAATTGTATTCTTCTCAGCAGGCAGACCGTAACTGCCCTAACAATGGAAGAGAAGAATATACCAGCCAGAATGTTGGCATTAGAAGTTGGAAGCAATTTTCCCTCCTAGAATGTTAGTATGTGTCAATCTGAATGGTGGAGTTACATCTTACACAAGGGTTGAGTTCTAAGTACAGCACATAGGTAAACATTTCATCAGCATTATCCCTGGAAATCCCTTGGAAGCCTAATGTTGGAGGCTACAGTGGCTTTGTAGTGTGTCAGTTTAGCAAAATTGGAACTACTTTGCCTAGTATTCCCTTCCATGTCTGGTTCTGGACTAGGGCTGGCCACGAGAAAAGCTTGCATGTGATTTGGAAGGCACAGGGGAAGTGGCAGCATTATGCTTGTAAGTTTAGTCTAAGGCACTAGTTGCTGTAGCAGCTTGTGCATATTGTTGCTTATCTACTGCTTTACCTTGATGGCTGTGGAGCTACAGGTGGGCCTGTGGCTCCTTCAGCTCCTGCCAGATCTTCTTTAGCTTCTCTAAGTCCTGGACCAAGTGTGTGTGTAGCTCTGTGGTAAAAGGCACTGTTTACTTCTATATGTCACAAGCCTCATCAGGTCTGGAGATAGTAAGAGAAAAATGCAAGTTTCACTTTGTTTTCCGGGTTTCAGTTTGTTCTTGTGGGTTCCAGTTTATCTTTGCCCTTCCTCATGTCACATCCAGCTTTTTTTCTCAATACCAGTCATGCTGACCTACAGAAACTTCAGACCCACTTACAGATGCCTAGGCAATAGCTTTCCACACACTTTTCACCAACTTACATAATTGTGTAAGGTTTTTGTATTCCTTATCCCATATCTCTCCTAGTGCTTCTGCTTATCTGCCTGAACTCCCACCAATACAGAGACTAACATACATCTTTTAATTAATCCAATGACAGGATTCCCCTGTGTCTTGCCATTCCATCCTTGACCCCCATCCCATAGGGCACCTGATAAAGTAGTTGGCTTGAGTTTAAGAACCATGTTGGTGGAAAAATATGCATCTTAAAACCCTAGATTCATATTCAGTGCAGTAATGTGCCCACATAGTACGAGCTGAGAGAAAAACAAATTCACATTGCCCTCTGAATTTCTCTACAGAGCATGTTTCATTGAGTGGGAATAGCATGTGAAATCAACCATACCTATTTAGGTTATTTCTCTCTCTTTTCCTTGATGTGGTTTCCTTTATCGCATGGGTTGCACTTAAGTAAATTAAATCCACATTTAATACAATTCCACTGTAAGCACACTGGCTTCTTCATCAGACATTTTCTTCATTTTATTTCCTGTTTTAGTACTGATGACTCTGCCCTCAGTTATTTCACTCCTGGGTGTCCTTGTTCTGTAGAAAACGCCATTCTACTCTTTTCCTCTCCTTCCCCTGAATTTTCTCAGGCCTCCTCCCTACAGTTTTCGCCTTGTGTCCCCAACATCTACGATTGAGCTTTACATGATTGCTACTTCAGAGTCGTAAACTGAGCAAATTATAGCCACAGATTTTGTTACTGAAGAAACATGAGCGAGCCCAGGCCATCTGAAAACTTCACGGGAAACGCCCCCAATCCTAAAAGGATTATAGGAGGATCACGATTTATCCCATTGTTCAATAAGAAGAACAGTTTCTTGGAAGCAGATGCTTGAAAACAGATGCTATTTCGGTATTGTCACTTCAGGTTTGTGTAAACTTATACTTGGCTGTGAGTTTTAACTAATGAACTGCTTACATTAAGGTTAGATTCTTGATTTATTGAGATTTTTTTTCACCTACATTTCACTAACTAAATACACAAGCTTCAAGCTTGATTTACTGTCTTGTTTCAACAGAAAACACATTTCCCTTACAATATTTATAACTTTCTTAATAGGATAGTTATGGGAAAACAAGTTCGTATTTGCTATAATGGTATTAGAAAGTAGTAAAAATTCAAAATCTTTTTGTTTTCATTCTCACTTCCCTAACCGAAGGCCCACAGAGGCTCCCCATTGTCTAGAAGAGAATGTTTCAAGCTTTTATCACCAAACATGTCCTAATGATTTCCACTTGGCAGACAAACTCCCACGAGCATCATACTCCCCAAGAGGCATACACTTTGGATTATATTTGTAACCCGTATCCCTCTGGCTTCACCAGTGCAAATGAGGTCACGGTTTAACCTGTGCTGATTGATAGTCTCCACTTGCATAAGAGCAGGATGACCTTCTCAGGTTCCTTCTAATTTCTTTTAGGGAATCTCTGGCGGGTGTTTCACACAGGCTTCCAGCCCTCTGCATGTGCCTATGCTGTTCCTCAGTTCCAGCCTGTTGATACCTGTGCTGGCCAAGATTCGATGCTGCCTCTGCCATGCTGACTTCAAAGTGAGTTACTCCTTTATTCCAGGACTGAGCACAGACACAGACCCTTTCCAGAAATCTACCCAGCCCTACTGAGACCAGGCTTTGACGTTACCCAAAACTTTACTGAAGGCTCAGGGAAACAGAAGAAATCAGAGCAAAGAAACTTACAACTGGTTTTTAAATATGGAGACTTTTGGAGCTGTCCATTGCAGCCCACTATTTTGGAGTGTCTTGCTGAGTGATTTCTTGGCCGTAGGATTTCCTATCCAACAAGCCACCAACCTGCTGCCCTGCCGAGGATGGCAGCTACTCTTATCACCACCCAGGCAGCCTGGATATTTTGGGTTCCAAGCTTCAGAGAGTAATGCCCCAAGATAAAAGGAATTCCCTCCTCATCTCCAGTTTAAACTCTGCCTTCCCAGTTGTTACTCCCAGTCCCCAAGTCTGCCTCTTCCCAGGGTGACTGTGAGTAGAAAGATCCACTGCTATTAGACCTCATTTCCTTTCCATAGCTGAGGCCTTGCCTTCCAAGAAACCATAATAGAACTCAACCACTCAGCTTCATACAATGGTCAGGCAGATGAAGGAGGGTCACTTTTTTACGTTTCCCTCTTCCAAATTACAAAAGAACTACAGTTCCTTATTTTCGAATTTCTTAAAGTTTGGGTTTAGTAGTTTTAAATAACATCAGTAATGTTGAATTTTGCCAAATCTAGTCAAGCTTTTATTCATGCATTTTCCCAGTATGAAGTGAAAATTGTGCCTGAACATTCTTCCTGTGGTCTCAATTTCTAATGTCCCAGTAGCAGCTACTCAGTCAGAAGCCCACATATCTCTATAAGACAAGCAGTTTCTTCTTTGGATTGCAAGGTACAATCTAGACCCATACCTAGAAGAAAATAATTTGCAGATTATAAATCTGCTTTAAACATATAAAGTCTTTTACTTTACATCCACAGTTTTTCAAACTTTCCATGTCATTTGCATAATTAAATAGCTCATCGATGCATCAGTCAGTACAGACTAGGTTATGCCACAATAACAAACAATCCTCAAATTTCAAGTGGCTTAAAATAACAAAAATTTCTTTCTCACTTATGCTGTATTTCTGCCTAAGGTTGCCGTGAGACTTGCTTGTTGTAATTACTTAGAGACCCAGGCTGGAGTTTTTAAATTCTCAAAGGTTGTCAGCATGTATGTCATAGGACAAGAGAGTGCCAGAAGTTCTTGCATTGCCCATCAAGTGCTTCCAACTAAGTTACGTGTCCCCCGCTCACACACAAAGGAGTTTAGGAATTTCAATCTTTCAATGATCCTCTCCTTTTCTTGAGATTTGAAACAATACATTCAGCTGTATATTGAACATCTCAGTCACATAATAGTTGTAGTTCAAGTATATAGATGCTTACCAAGCCTACATACTGTATTAAGACAGAGCTTTATGTGTATAACTAATTTTAATCTTAACAATAATTTTATGAGGGAGATACTAATATCCCCATTTTAAAGGTATAGAAACTGAAATAAATACAGAGAGGGTGAAAATCTTGTTGTGGTTATATAGCTGTGAAAAGGCAGAGCTGGGATTTGCAGCTAGGCAGTCTGACTTCATTGGCCACACAGTTAACGACTGCATTGTGTACATCGTATTCGACTTCCCAAAACTGAGCTCTTCATCTGCCTACCACGTCCCCCTAACACTACATTGGCTCTGTCTGTTATTTCAAATTTGGGTAAATGGCATATTACCAGATACCTGGTTACAAATGTTGGAAATCTTCCTCAACTTCCGCATGCAATCCAAGCTCACTCTCAAGGCCGACCTCCACCACCCTCATTTCTCCCGTTGACACAGCAATGTCCCCTTCAATGATCTCTGTAGACATTTTCCAAAATGCAGTCAGAATAAATTCTAAGAATATGTATCTGAAGAATAGGATGTTACTCCCTTAGTAAAAACCCTGTAATCATTTTTCATTTTCCATGAAATAAGGTCTTTTTATCACACACACATTCTAACTTAGCTGACTACTGCAAATTTCAGCTTAACTGTTATTTCTTTGTAGAGACCTCCAAACTGAGTTAGGTGCCCCATTTTAATGCTTCTGCCAGGTGATGTACATCTTTTTATTTTTAAACACCTATCAATCATACTTATATTGACTTGTTCAATATCTGTTTTCATCATTAGAAAATAAGCTTCATGGTGGCAGTAAGAATGTTTATTTTGTTCACTGTTGTATCTGTGGCACCTTAACCCAGTGCCTGACACGGAGCAAGACAGTCAATACACATTTATTGACTGAGTGGATGAATGCATATTACTAGCAACAAATCATTTAGAATTTACTTCACTGCTGATTAAAATGCTGCAGTGGAGACTCTCTTATTGGACATCGCTGAACTCCTTTAGCTGGCAAAGTATGTACGGCAGTGAGAGAAGCCTGGGCTTTAATCTTGCACCTGAGTTCAGATGCCAGATTGCCATTGATATGGGTGACTGTGGGCAAGTTATCTAAATGCTCGAACATTAATCTTCCCATCAGTAAACCGGGAAGAAAAATGACCTCCAAGAATTGGCCTGGAGATTGTCGTGTAATGTTAGTTCTCTTCCTTGGGCTACTGCCCAGGAATCTCTCCGCAGCAATCTTACTTTCTGCACTTTTCCAACTTTATCTTTCCCAGACCTTAAAAATAATAGTTCTACCTGTGCCTCTCTCTTAACCACAGATATTATCCCTATGTTTTCTTGCAACATACGTCCATTTTCTGAATATTCGATTAAAAACTCACTTTTTAAAATAAACCTTCCAATATGCTTGTTTCTGTTTCTTCAGCCTTTCAATAGAAAATTCACTCTATATGGATTTGTGTTTGATTATACCTGGCTTTATGTATGTTATTCAGTTGATAGATTACAATTTCCTGGAGGTGATTCCTTTGTTTTGTATGCTGCAAAGTGCCTAGTACAAAGTGGACAAGCGGAGTCTTAATCAATTGTTGAGTTAATTAATTTGCTCAGCCTGTCTAGGAAGTAAAAGTTGTTCTAATCATATTTGTTTCAGGCCACAGTTGTAAGTTTCAGCCATGGCCATTTTAAACAGAAGGAAGGAGCTCATATTGAGGTTATGATATAGCTACTTTTAGTCTTTACTTTGTCTTATTTGACACACAGACTAATGATGGAGTGGTTTTTTTTAAAAGCTCAGATTTCGTAAAGAAAGTATCCAGTGAGATAGAAGAATCAAATTTCCTTAGTCCATCTGTTAAAGCTAAACATGCCAAAAAAAAAAAAAAAACCAAAAAAAACCTTAGAAAAATACAAACTAATAGGTGAAAAAAGCAAGAACACTACAAACTAAAAAACCTCAAAAGAAAACAAAATAAATGGAATAGTGCTATATCTATTAAATAAATTTAATCTATAATTCTCCACTCACCTCCAAAAAATAAAAAAACGAAAAAATCCCCTAGGTCTAGGTGGCTTCATTGGTGCATTCTACCAAACATTACATTAAAAAAAATAATAATAATTAATTCTCAAAAGTCTTCCAGGAAATTGAAGAGAAAGGAATACTTCCCAACTCATTTGTGAGATCAGCATTATCTCGAGAGCTATTCAATATTCTTCATTAACACAAATGCAAAAGACCTTAACAACGTATTTGCAAATTGAATCCAGCAATATGTAAAGTGAATAATAAAACATGACCAAGTGAGATTTATTCCAGGAATGTAAGGTTGGTTCAACATTCAAAAATCAGTGTAATTCAGTATATAGATAGCTTGAAAAAGAAAAGCCATATGATTACTTCAAGGGGTGCAAAAAAGACTTTGACAACATTCAAGATTCATGCATCAAAATACTCTTAGCAAACTAGGAATAGAAAGGAATGCCTTCTATCAAAAAAATCTACATGAAAACTTAATGGTGATTGAGTCTTAGATCTTCACGCTGAGCAACAAGAAGAGATTTTCATTGCATTGGTGGTCCTAGCAAGTATAATAAGGCAACAAAAAAATAAAAGCCATACATTTTGGAAAGGAAAATTTTAAGCTGTATTTTCAGATGATATGATTATCTACATAGACGATCCCAAGTTTCAGGATACAAGAGCAATATACAAAAAAATCAATTGTATCTTTAGATACTAGTAAGGGACAATTGGAAACAAAGTTTTTGAAAGTACCATTTAAAAAAGCATCCAAAACATGGAATACTTAAACCTAATAGAATATCTCATTACTCTCAAGATGTCAATTTCCCTCAAATTGAGATGTAAATTAAGTGTAAGTTCAATGAAAATCCCAGGAGGCTTTTTGTAGAAATTAATAAGCTGATTCTAAAAAGTATAAGGAAGAGCAAAAGATCTAGAATAGCCAAAATTTTTTTTAAAAGAACAAAGTAGAAGGACTAACCCTATCTGATTTCAAGACTCACTAGAAAGCTAAAGTATTAAAGACAGCATAGAAAATACCAGAATAGACCTCATAGATATTAATTGGTTTTTAGCAAAGGTTCCAAGGCAATGACTTACAGAAAGGATAGCCTTTTCAATAAATGGTGCTAGAGTATTAGGACATCCATTTGTAAAAAGTGACACCCATATGTAAAAATCAATTTTTGCCTCATACTGCATTCAAAAGTTAACTAGAAATGGATAAAAGACCTAATTTTAAACTTAAAACTATCAAATATCTGGAAGAAAACAGGAAATTTTTGTGACGTTGGGTTAGGCAAAGATTTTTTACTTAGAAAGGACACTAAAAGCATGATCCATAAAATAAAGTTGACAAAATTGATTTCATTAAAATTTTAAACTTCTACTCTTCAGGTGATATTGTGAAGAGAATGAGAGGACAAGCCACAGGGAGAAATACTTGCAAAACATCCATCTGATAAAGACCTGGTAATCAGAATATATATTCTCAGAACTTTCAAAACTCAATAATGGAAAAAGCAACTGACCATTAAAGTGGGCAAAAGATTTGAACAGATACTTCATTAAAGAAGAACTACGCATAGCAAATAAGCACATGAAAAGATGCTCAGTATCATTAGTCAGTAGAGAAATGTAAATTAAAAGCACAATGGAACACACACCTGTTATAATGTCTCAAAAACAACAACAAACTGACACAAAATGCTGGTAAGAGTGTTGAATAACTGGAACTCTCATACTTTTATTATTGGGAATGAAAAGTGGTATAGC
>NW_006439717.1:3636770-3637943 GCF_000325575.1 Pteropus alecto
GTGCATGAGTGTATTTATAGCAGTTTTATTCATCATTATCTCAAACTAGAAACAACCAAATACTGAATGAATAAATAAGTCGTGGTACATCCACATAATCATCATGGAATACTATTCAGCAATAAAAAAGGAGTGAACTACTAATACATGCACAACATTGTTGAATTTAAAGGGATTTTGCTAAGTGAAATAAGTTTGATTCAAAAGGCTACATACTGTATGCTTCTATTTACATGATATTTCTGGAAAAAAGCAGAAATAGAAATTAGATCTGTGGTTGCTAGGTACCAGGGGCTGGGGTAGGGGATTGACTACAAAATGGCATGGAGGATTTTTTTAAAGAGATGAAAATATTCTCTGACTTAATTGTGGAAGTGGTTACATGATATACAGGCATACCTCGGAGATATTGTAGTTTCGGTCCCAGACCAACGCAATCAAGTGAGGATCACAATAAAGCAAGTTATAACCTTTTTCTGGTAGAGGGTCTTGCCTGTCATTTGTAAAAAGCACAACATCAGTGAAGCACAATAAAGTGAAGTGCAATAAAATGAGGTATGCCTGTATAAACTTTTCAAGATACATAGAACTGTACATTTTAGAAGATGAATTTTACTCTTTGTCAATTATACTTCGATTAAAAAGCACCACATTACAGGCCTCCTGAAGAAAGCGGGTGTGAATGAAATTATGAGGATCAAAATCCATGCTGTGGCTGTTCCAAAGTCTCTTCTGCTCCAGCTGCTGCTCCAAACACTTTCCCACCTGGAGCTGGGCTTATGGTCACGAGCAGGTGGATTCAGGAGGGAGGAGGAAACCTCGCTTTCTGAGCATTAGCTCAACACCGTTTGGCTGGGAATGCCTTGCTTCATCCAGGGAAGACAGCACCAAAAAACGAGTGAAAACAAAACCTCCCCTGTTTGAACATAGTAATTAAAAAAAGAAATTATCAAATTTAAAGGCAACTGTCTGACTCGAATACTTTTTAATTAACTCAGTTTGCTAATGAGTTAAGGCCATCTTCTGAAGAGATGTCTTTTCCAATTTTCCCGTTTCATTAAACCCATAAATTCTGCATTCTCTGCCTCGGATATTTTCTTCCCCACATCTCAATGTGTGCGTTACAAAAGAAATAGTCTTATCCTTAAGGTACAAGGAACATTTCTTGCATGT
>NW_006439717.1:3637980-3661922 GCF_000325575.1 Pteropus alecto
ATTGTTATAGGGAGCAATTGTACAACAATGAAAATTTGTGAGGTAGCTCTCAAGAGATTCCTACAGCTCTCCAAACTAGTGTAACAGCTGCAAAGAAGTTCTAAGCAAAAGAGTATGGGTCAAGTATTATCCTGATTATTACATTTTGGAAGACTTGCTTTATTTTCCCCCTCAATAGGAGGTCTCACCAAGCATATCGTATATTCATATTGCCAAACACTTCTAAAAATTCAAAGAACAGCACCAAAGTGTCTTATTTCAAATGTTGGACCACACCGTTTCCCATGACAGTTAATTATTTTCCCTTCTGTGCTTGAGGCCTGACCTTTCACAGGGGGCAAGTAGAGATTTGGGCATTTCCTATGCTTTAGGATCTGGCATAGAAATACATGACTACCATACTTCTGATATTTTCTTGGACTTCCACAATTACAAACTTTTTTGTCAAACCTTGTGTCCTAGATTTTGACAGATAAATATGGTCATTTAAAAGAATACAGAGGATGGGCTAATCCCAAAAGCTCTGCATCAGTTCTCAACAAATTATATCTTACCCACACAGACCCATTACTTACCCTTCATAACAGTTGTAATTAAATACTTAATTCTGTAATTACTATTTAATGTTTCTCTCATTAAATGTGTCAGTAAATTTTCTGAGATGAAGGACCACATTTTGTTCACTGGTATATCTCCTAGGTCCAACACAGAGCCTGATGCATAGTACATATAACATTTAGTAGTATGTCTGGCTGCAAATAACGGAACACGATTGCAATAGCTGAATCAAATAGAGGTTTATTTTTATCACATGAGAAAGGCTGAAGATAGACAATCCAGAGCTGGTACAGTATCTTCACAATGTCATCAGATCTCTATGATCCATCTTTGTTTTTTGCTCAGTATCCTCATGGTTGCAAAATGGCTGCCACAGTACCAGGAATTGCACCTGCATTCCAGACAGAAAAGTCAAAGATACCACTAAATGAGTCTCTCTCCTTTAAAAAAAAAAAAACACACCTCTTTCCTTTACATCACTTCGTCTACACCAGGTCACATAGCAACCCCTAGCTGTAAGAATATCTGGGAAGTTACTATTTTAGCAGAATATATTGACATCTTGAAAAAAATGGGATTATATTAATAAAGAGTATTAGGAGAATGGCTATTGAATAGACGAGTAGTAGTATCTGCCCTGCTAGGCAGGTTCAATATTTTTTGAATAATCAAATTACCTCAAAACTAATTGGAAGTTGAAATAATTCTACTATATAAAAAGAATGTGAATAACAATGGTACCTGAACCTATATCATTTTTTTAAATTTTAAATAAATTTTACTCTTGTGCTTAATTTTATTGGTCTTCATTTGCTATAACTGTTTTTTGAGGGTCAGGAAAAAGGCGTTTAGGGGGTAAAAATTCAAACAATAACTGATGTTTTTGGCTTTTGCTCCAGCAGAGATTTTCAAACAGTGCTGTCTTGGAATGGATTTACTAATATGAGCATTTTAAGCCAACATTATTTTCTTTGAAAATTCCTTATTGCAAAATTATAATACATAAATATTTTAGCAGTAATAACATGGGTAATAGTCTTTAACAGCCTGATTTGCCTATGGGCTTCTAGTTCAGTATATGGTATTATTTTCAAGCAATACTATAAAAATCTGATTTTACATTGCCCCGCTGTGAACATCTTCAAGTCAAATAACAAGTGATGCTCTACTCTTCTTTAATTTTTTAATAGCTCCCTATCCTACATTCAGAAGAAGCTCTATATAAAATGTGACCAGAAGATAGTCTTATTAACAAAACCATCTAATCTTCTGCTGTCTATTTTTCTTTTAGTGTAATTTTTTTATTTTTTATTTTTTTTACAGTTCTGGTTCAGTTTAGCAAAGCGAAAATTGGATTTTTCTGAGGCATTAAAGAGTTGGAGCAAAATGTGTTTTTAAGATTCAGGTACCATATTAAGAATTTTACAGTGCTTAATATCACTTAAGAACTTGTCATCTGGAAAACTTAAATCGTTCCACAAATATCAGCCCCTTGGTCAATGCCCCGACCCTGGCGGACTGCTCAGTAGCCTGGCCTCTTTTCTTCTTAAGCGCTACCTGACTTCCTTTTGGGGAGTCATCTCTTGTGTGCAGACTTGATGAGACTGCTAGGACCCAAGCCTGCAGTAGGACTCCTCTCTAAGACTGCACCACCTCTACTGTGATTGGGGTTGATTTACCTAATGAGACCACTCAGAGGCTACCCTGGTTCTCATCCTTCCATAGCCCGACTCTCCAAAATTCCCTTTGATTACGTGAACTGGTTTACGTCCTTCCAACAAATTCTTTTTGTGTTGGTTTCAGTTGCTGCAACCATAGAGCCATAGGGATACAACCCACTGGAATAGAATGAGCTCCATGGTGCAGGGGCCATGATAGAGACTGCTAGAGAACCACTCAGTGCCCTTTCTTCTTTACTAACAGACTCTCGGTTTGACTTGGGGTAGAAATATGTCCAGCTAAACATGCTCACCCTCACATTCTGGTTTGTAGCTAGTGGTAGCAATGTGCTATAGCTCTGGTCAGTGACAGGGGCAGAAGTCTGTTGAGGATTTCTGGGAAGTCTTTGCTTTCTCAACACTGGCATTGCCTCTTCTCTTTTTTTTCCTCCTGTTTGTTAGGAATGCAGGTATGCTTCCTGGCAGTGGAATACGTGACTTGTGATCATGAAATGACAAGTAAGAGTATGAAAAGCAGCCCTTGAAGGAGGTTGAGCAGAAAAGTAGAGAGAAACTGGGTCTGTGATGGCATCTTAGCACATCCCTACCCGCCCCCCTCTCCCCAACCATGGCTGCCTCCATCATGATTTCTTGTTAATTACCATTACAAGCTGGTCAGTGTCCCCTTCCATGAGGGCTTAATACCAGCTCAGTGTGACATCTCTTCCAACCTCGTAGGTTTTAAAAACCCTATTTGGTAAAGCTATTGGCGTGGGATTTTCCATTTCTTAGGTCAATAAGGGTTCCTAACTGATATGGGTGTTCTGTCTATTTTATTCAGTGTTTTAACCCTTGCCCCTAAAACATTGCCTGTCATATAGTAGACGTTAAATGTAGTTGTTGAATGAATGAATGAATGTTAATCACTAACAAGAGAATCCCAATTTCTGCATATAATCTAATCATTGCCATCTCACAGATGGGAAAAACGCTGCAGACATTTAATGTACTTGCAGTTAGTGGCTGTATCACTTATCCATTATGATGTATAGACTTTATCAAGTAAATTACAGAAGAGAAAATGAATCTGAAGAGAAAGAACATATGTAAAGAAGAGAACAAATCATTATTTAATAATAATTTCTAAACCAGGAAATGGCAAAGTGAGGTATTTCAGAATTTGAGGATCTACTTTGTGTTTTCATCCTATTCCACTGGTCTTTTCCTCTAAGTTGTACATATTAACTTGTGGTTCATACTCAATTTAACATACCATCGCCTTGTCCTTCAGAGGTATAGACAAACTGGTCTGCTATCTGTAAGATATAAACTCTGAGTTATTTTCTCAACAATCATGAAAATTCAGGGCAGAATTATTCTCATTTTCTTATTCTCTTGTCTGCTCCTTCTTGTGGTCCGAAGCACAGTATTGGTTATGAAGCTCTTGTTCCTCAGCTCCACCTTTCACAATCTGCTCTGTGATGGTGGGGCTAGGAGAATGCACTCCATCTTTTCTTCGCCAGCTGGCTCCAGTTGAGTCCTACCAATAGGAGTTGGTAGGAAAACTGAAAGGCAGGGGGACGAGTGGGGAACTTGGTCCTTCCTGGTTATTTGTTGCTACCACCAGCGTCACTCGAGCAATGACCCATTTTGTGTGTGTGTGTGTGTGTGTGTGTGTGAGGCAATTTGTCCCAGCCCCTAGCTTTTTCCTCAGTGCACCCAGAACCAGTCTGTCTCATCGTCCCCCATCAGAATTACCATTACAAGCTGGGCAGTATCCCCTTCCATGAGGGCTTAATACCAGCGCAGTGTGACATCTCTTTCAACCTCATAGGTTTTAAAAATTCCAACCTCTTTCCCTTTGTTTACCCAGCCCCCAACGGAGAGGCTACTCTCTCTTCATGCTCCCTTTTAGCCTTTCAGTCCTCCAACACCATCCATTCAGTTCTCATGTCTTACTTTCTCTGTTAAAATAATTGAGGTCGTTTCTGTTTTTCTGGCCAAATCCTGAGTGACATGTGTACTTTGTTGACTCACATAGCAGAATTTTGGCTGATATGGACTTGCCTAGTGTGAACAATCCTCCTTCCCTTAGCCCCTCTTCACCTGTCTCACCTCTGCTTCCACCAGCAATAGCTCCTGTTTAAATATTTAGCCTCCATGTAAGATTCTGGGTCTATAGGACCCAATATGTTGATAAATCACTAAACTGAGCTAATTGGTTCTAAATACCAAAAAAATGATTTAAGTGTAGAATTTAAGAATATTGTAGTTAATAAAAACTTTACTTTGAAGTGTAGAATTTAAGAATACTGTAGTTAATAAAAACTTTACTAAGAATATTGTAGTTAATAAAAACTTTACTTTAAATTAAAGAATGTTATATGCTTAATGAGTCACCAAGACGTGTGAGATTTTCCAAACCTAAAGCCGTTATCTCCTCAGTGTCCTCCTTACCGGATGCAGTGCATTCCGTTTCTCCTTTTGTCCCATGAAATTCCCGATCACCCTTCGGGGGCCAACTCTACTTCCATTCCCCTTTAGAGAGCCTTCCCTTACCTCGCAAGCCAGCACTCATCTCTCTCTCTTTTGTAAATTTATGTGACTCGGGGTCAATTCATTTAATAAAATACAATGCTGTTCTTTCTCTCCAATGGTAAGAGTCCTTAAGGCAGAGAACAAGGACTATTCATTTGCCTTTTGCATTAGAGGTAGTACTTAGTGCTGTCCCACTAGGCAGCAGGAAGTAGGGGAAAGAGCAAAGAGTTGGGAATTAGAAGATCTAGATTCATGTCTGAGGTCTAACCTCAGGTAAGTAATTCAGTTCACCCATGTTCATGGAGCACCTTTCTGGTTTTAATCACCTCTTTGAATTGCAGTTGCATCATCTATGAAGCGGAGAGAGTAAATAATACCCATTTTACAGATTATGTTGGGCTCAAATGAAGTAATAGGTGCGAAACTGCTCTATAACTGTTAATTGTCATAGTAAGTGCTCTAAATGTACCTATTGAATTAAATTTTTGTGGTCAGTACATTGGTTGTGTCACTCACAACAATTGTTAAGGGCCTTAAACTGTTGTAATGAATGTTGGCTATTACCCCCACATCATTGGACATACTGCCAAATACCCAGGGTATGGCCTCTACAAATTATCCATTACGTTCTGGAACTTTGCCAGGATCTCATTCAGCCTAAGAGCTCAGGCTTGAATCAATCAGACACTCAAGTAGTTACACAGTAAATGATCTGGAGGGCCTGCATCAGAACTGAATAGGTACAATGAGCACATGGCTCATCAAAGCAGAGCATGGGAATAATCATCAAAGTATTGTTCCCACAACAAAATATTATGAATTTAATTTCCAAAAGGTCCTATCTGATAATGTTTAAATATTTTTAATGCAAGACAAAAAAAATCTGATATTTCCTTGCGTTGGGGAGCAACCATCTGCAGTAGTTCTAGTTTATATTTCTGGAAATCCTCTAGACTCAGGGAGTGGAATGCCTTAGTTTGGGTTCCCTTGAAAGCAGAGGCTGAGACAGGGAGTTGGGTGCAGGTGATTCATTTAAGAGGTGCTTGAGGGAGCCAAGGGATGAGCAGGGAAGAATAATCTGGGAGCTCATGGAGAAGGCAATTCTGCTGAGATTACCTGAGCAGTTTATAGAACACCTAGAATTGTCCTCCTGAAAGGCTGTGGCTCTTGTCCCCCATCAATGGAGAGTTTTCCCACAGCTCTACCAGCCCTGCACTCCCAAGCTTTTTGCCTCATGCCCAGGCCAGTAAGCTTCAAGGTGTGGGGCAGAATGCTGAGTGCAGTATATTCGAGGAGGGCTATTGGTGAGGTGGGGAGCTCACACATAACTGTCCATTGCAGCTGGAGCTGACATGAGAGATGGCAGAGAGCATGTAATAAGGACACTAGAGGCACCCATTAGATGGAAGTTCTGCTTTTATGGGTGTGCCAGTCTCTGTAGCAAGCATTTAAAGAAGATTTCCTCCAGGTAATTCATTATTATGGTTATTAAAATAACTACAGTTGCATGTAATGAATTTCCAACTAGAATAATTTTGGCCATTTTTGTCATTATTATTACTAGTAACAATAAATACTATGCACACAGTCAAAACAACTTCAGATTCTGGATTAAAAAGGATCATAACTCCTGGGTCAGATTCCACTTTAAAATATCCAAATATTACCTAGTTACGGTGTTTCAGTGGTAGTGGGGAAAAGAGGGTGGAGTTATATCTAACAAGCCATATTCTGTGCAGAAACATGTAACCTGTTGTGACTGACTATTACAGCTAAGACATGTTATGTTGGAGAAAAGTCAAGAATTTTTACTGTAGGCTATACCTTCCTAATTTTTTTAACCTTAAAGACAAGAAATGTTCTTTGTAATATCACGTATTTTTAATTTGCTAGCAAGAAGTGTATTAGATCCAATAATTTTGAACATTTTCCACTTGGCTGTTAACGATCAAATTCGCTTGGAGGAAATATTGAAGGATCTTCTACCCTGGGAATAAATTGAAGCAAGAGTCAGATTGGGCCCCTTCCATTCAAGGTTGGCAGTTGGGGAAATGGCAGGTGTGGTGGTGCTCTAAGAAACCTGTGCTCTGGAGTGGGCTCCACAGGCATCCTGGCCCGATTTAAGTCTGGTAGCTCCTTTTCAGAACCATAAAGGCATGGAACAGCTAGAAAACTGATATCAGTACTCAAATACTTGTGATTACACACATACATGTAGATTTCATCTTGCTGCCTTCCTGGTTTGATTTGTTTGATCACAGACACAAGAACAAGGATGACTGCATTACAGATTTGTGGTGCTAGTGGCAGGAGCACTGTGCTGAGAGGCAGGAGATCTGCATTTCTGCTCCCAGCTCAGCAGGTAACTGGCTATCTGATCTTTAACAAGTTTACTTCCCATTTTCCGGCCTTAGCTTTCCCAAAGGAAATTATCAGGACAAGACTAGCTGAGATGTAAGCTCCCTCCTAGCATCACATTCCATAGTTTATTGTGTACAGTTCAATATTTTTTCTCTTCTTGTTTGGAATATTGTTAGTTATGGAAAAGAGCAATGACCGAGAAATTCCCAAACCATAATGAATTCAAAGCCAATAGAAATATGTTCGATAGTAAATTAATGTACATACTTTTGCTCCACTTAAAATATTTTTTAAATATTCAGATTTATTTTTAAATTATATTTTAATTAAAATGTGGTCTGTGTTCATGTATTTTTTTTAATTTCACTCATTCTTAGACTTTCTACTATTAATTTCTTTGTCTTGAGATTCTAGTAAAATCTTGAAATGAAATGATTATTGATTTGTCTCTTTCTAAAAGAGCTTGGAGGTGGCTTGTCAGTGTGTAGTTATAGTATTAA
Organism: Pteropus alecto; assembly: GCF_000325575.1. Taxonomy (NCBI): domain Eukaryota; kingdom Metazoa; phylum Chordata; class Mammalia; order Chiroptera; family Pteropodidae; genus Pteropus; species Pteropus alecto. The sequence continues at coordinate 3,645,596 of NW_006439717.1, forward strand.
GAGAACTGGCATTGTTACCATATTGGTCCTTCACCTGCTTGCTGGTATTTTAGGATTTTTTGATCCTTCCACCTGGTGATTTTCCCCATGCTATGGTTACTGTTTATTTTTTAATGTTCGAACTCTTCAATTCTAAACTCTTCTTGATCTTTAGAAATGTAATTTCTAAACCTATCATTTGCACTCTGAAGATCCAGTTCTTTTTTAAAAGTTGTTCCAAATCTTTTATTTAGTTCAGAGATATTTCAATATAGCAACCCAGAAAAAACACATGATCTTCTTTTCCTCTCCTTATCTGACTTTTAAAGGAGATAATTTTAGATGCTATTAAAGTTGAACAAACATACTTGGAAGTGAGTGAACTCTTTAATAAAGTACAAAATATAGTCTAACAAATGGGAGGCAACATCATGGTATGTTATCTTCATAGCAAAAATTGGAAACCATGTAAATGTCTAAAAGTAGAGATTTGATTAAACAAATGGTGGTGCATTTATATATTGGATTATTCTTGTGCTATTAAAAGTATGTCTTAATTTTTAAATGACAAAAGCAGATTGTACAACAAAATTTATAACATAAAAATTTTTAATTTTAAGGTTGTGTATAATGCATTGAGAAAAGGACTGAAAGGATACATATAGTCAGAAACATTCACAGGGGCTATGTATTCGATAAGGAATGATGAGTAATTAAAATATTTTTCTTGTTTATCATCTAAAGCTTCCTAAAATGTGTATAAGAAAAGTATTATTTTGATAAGAAAGGAAACAATACAAAAACAAATTTCAGATAGATGAAATAGTTCACATAAAAATAAAATAGTAAAAATCTTAGAAGAAAATTTAGGAGACTATATAAAATGTGAGAACAGGGATATCCTGCAGACAAATATAGAAAACCCAGAAACCATAAAAGAAAATATGTCTAACTTTATAAAATCTAAAATGTTTTGTCTGATAAAAGATACCCTAAATACAGGCACAAAAAAGTAGGCTGAAAAATAGTCGCAATGCATATAGCAGATAAGGGGTTGCTATACATACAACCTCTACAAACACATTAACAAAAGGAACCCGAACACCAAACAACCCAATAGTGGAATGGCCTAGGCATTTGGATAGGCAGTCTACACAACTCTAAAGACAAATGGTACGTGAAAAGGTGTTCTGTTTTCCTAGAAGTTAGGCAAATGCAGATTAAATAAAAATGAAATACTTGACACCCATTAGAATGGCAGAAATAAAAAAGAGTGACAATGCCTAATACTGTACAGAAATACAAGAAAACAGTCCTCTGAACATTGCTTAGTAAATGTGAAAAATGTTTTAACTTTTTTGGAAAGCAATCTGGCAATAAAATAAAATTGAGACATTTGTTCCAGCAATCTGATGTGGTGGGGGGCCCAATACTTCTCTCTTCTAATATTTTTTCCATGTGGAGAGAGCTTCATTTGAGGACCAATCCTGGCTTCTCTCCACCCCTCCAAACTCTTCAGCAGTCAAGGAGTAACGAATTATCTAATTGGTAAATTTGAGGATCAGGACTTGAGTTTGTGTAGTTCAGCCCCTCTCCTTGCCCCTCTGAGGTCTGCCTAACCTGCAGAGACCATGTGCTCTGATATTTTCTTGGCTATATGGTAAACTCAGGTAAAAGCTCTGTCCCTGTAAGAGGCCTGTGGTTAATCAGCATTATGAGAGCCTGGATTGTGGGGGGCAGAAGGGGAGCCAGTGGGTGAGTGTGGTGACTATGGAGATGGGCTCCTTAGATCTATCTCCCAGTAAAATAACTTGCTATGAGATGCCCACTGATTCACAGCCTCCAGCTGCTACACTTTCAGATCTGCCACGGCACTCATGGTGAGGCCATGCTCTCTCTGGGTTGGACAGTCTTTATTCTGGGGCCCTCCAATAACCTGGATGAGACTTTCTCACAGCTACACTGCAGTCTGCAGCTTTTCCAGTCCAAGCCTGCCTTCTCACTTTCCTTGCACAGGAATCAGATCTACATTATAATCTGCAGGCTGTCCTTGCTTATTCCTCTCTTTCCATTTTTTGCTTCAGACGTGTTTTCGGCAATAAGTTATTTGCAAGTTGAGTTCTGTCTTGGTGACTGCTTCTCAGTGGGATGGTCAAAGAAAGCAGGCAGTACGATGAGGTTGGGGTTGGATCATTTGCTGCTGGCAAAGAAGCCCTCACCCTATATGTATCAGTTTCCTATTGCCGCTGTAAAAATTATCACAAACTTAAAACACGCAAATTTATTATCTTAAAGTTCTGAAAGCTAGAAGTCCCAAATGGGTTTCGCTGGATAAAACAAGGTGTTGGCAGGGCTCTGTACCTTTTGGAGGTTCTAGGGGAGAATCACCCTTTCTTTTACATCCTTCATAGGTCACCACACCAGTATTCATTGGCTTGTAGTTCCTTCTTTTATCTTCAAAGCTGGTAGTGTAATATCTTCAAATATCTCTCTGACTCTGACTCTTCTATCTCCCTTTCTCACTTACACAGAACTCTGATGATTACTTTAGATCAGGAGTCCCCAACCCCTGGGCTGTGGACCAGTACCAGTCTGTGGTTAGGAACCAGAATGCACAGCAGGGAATGAATGGCGGGCAGGTGAGCGAAGCTTCATCTGTATTTGCAGCTGCTGCTCAGCTCCACCTCAGATCATCAGGCATTAGGTTCTCATAGGAGCACTGGTCCCTGGTGCCAAAAAGACCGCTGCTTTAGACCCACCAATATATAATGCAGGATAATCTCCACATCTCAAGATTCTTAGCTTAATCACATCTGAAAGGTCTCTTTTGCCATATAAGAAAACTTATTCACAGATTCTGGTGATTAGGTCACGAACATCTTTGGTACTGGGCATTATTCTCCTACCTACCATACCATGTGATATATAGGGCACAGATAGTCCCTGGTATAAGGTGGCAGGCTAATTGCTAAAACTTTCACTGCTGGTGACCTGGGTGGATGTAAACACACTTGATGCTTCAGATATTTGAAATACAATGGGGAGAACAAATACATATAAGGGCTTTGCTGTCAGTTGGTGTTTAGAGGTTGTATTAATGCTCTGCAGAGAGGTAATGAGAAGCTGAAGACTGTTAATAAACCTCTAAAGGCAAAGTGTGAGAGGTAGAGAGCCTCTCTGTAGGGGCTCTTTGGGAGTTTACAAAGACACCTTGTCTCCTCAGTGGAAGCATGGATGGAGCTGAGGAGCAAGTGCAGGACTTAGTAGTTAGAATCAAGGAGCTCCAGAGACTTTTAGATTCTCAACAAGCCAGCCAGGTCTGTAGTGCTAAGGGCAGGACTCTGGCTGGGAAGATTTAGGACCCTGGGTAAAAAATAAAAGCTTGGGTAAATCGCCTTGGTTTGTGTCCCAAAATTCTCATGTTCCCAGAATGTCCATTTCTCTACTCTTATCCATGGACCTACAGAATGAGGACATCTAAGTGGATGCCACAGGATTGTGGTTCTGTAGACTCCTCTGAACTCCCAGAGCTTTTAACTCGTCCCTGTCTATGACGTGTCAACACTTCCCTCATGTGGGAAGACACTGCAGATGTCGCCTCCACAAGATAACAGGTGTCCCTCTAAGTAGTTGCCCCTGCTGCCTCTCCTGAATGCCAGTATGATAACTAAGGTAAACTCCCAGCAGAAGCCAGCTGGGGATGTGTGAGGCCTGATAAGGGAGGAAAGAGATTACAACTCAAAGGAACTGCAAAGATTAGCACATACTGGCAGGAGCCAGGGAGGTATAAATTTTTATGGGCTTAATCAAGGAGGTAGAACATAAAACTGGATAAGCAAAAATTCACTCACTTTCTCAGGACATGGAATTTAAAGACCCATGGATGGGGCAAACTTGCTGCTTAGGGTGGCTTTTAGAAACATGGGCTGTGGCCAGTGGCCTAACTGGCTGTTCAAGGGCCTGGAAGGAAAAGGATGGGCACTGTTCCTCAAGGAGACCACCAGTGCCTTGGGTCCCTTCCATCCTGGAAGGGCTGGGTTGTCCTCACATGGATAGATACCTATTCTCAGTATAGGTTTGCCTTTCCTATCTGCAAAGCTGCAGCCAAAACTCATTCAGGGGCTTATGAATACCTGATCCACAGGTGTGAAATCCCAAACAACGTAGCACCCGACCACCTCACAAGAGGTAGGTCAAAATCAGCTGATTTGGACGTATTTCTGCAATGTATTGTTAAGTGCAAAAAGGCAAACTCTATAGAAATGTATATATAGTATGATCCCATTTTTGAAAAACAATGACTACCCCACCTCATACATGTATTTATGTTTGCTTATGATTCTAGCAGCATGGAAATATTATGAAATGATACAGCCAGGTCATTAACACTGATTACATGGCAGTTGGCATGGAGCAGAGGGGTGGGTGTCTAGTAGAGAGTGGGTAGGACAGAGAGCAGGAAGAGGTTTTTTTTTTTAAAGACTGCATTTTTAAAAACTGTCCCTGGTGAAAAAGAATATTATCCCATTTGTACAAATTGCATGAAAGATGGCCACTAAAACATGAGTAGTGGTTATCGTAAAGTGATAGAATTCTAAAATATGCCAGCTTCTGTGGCCATCTGTTGCTTTTTGGCAATCACTCAGTCATACACATGGAAACCTCTGTCCTTTATCTACTCTGGTTTTCAGTATTTTCATCTGCGAAATAAGAGAACTGAATCAAGGCTTCTGTGATGTGCAAAGGCAATAATGGAGCTTTAATATTTAAGTTTAATTTAAATAGTTTAATTCAGTATAGCAAAAAAAAAAGTAATAAATGTGTACTATGTGCTAGGTAAGTTGCAGAGTGCTGGAGTACAGCAATGAATAAGAGAGTTTTATAGTATAGTATATTAGTCAAGCTGTTATAACAAAAATACCATAAACTGGTGGCATACAGACAACATACATTTATTGCTCATGGTTATGGAGCCTGGAAAATTCAAGATTATGGTGCTGGCAGACTAAGCGTCTAGTGCAGAACCATTTCCTGGTTCATAGATGCTGTCTTTTCTCTAACTTCACATGGTGGAAGGTGCGAGGGATCTCTCCGGGGTCTCTTATAAGGGCGCTAATCCTATTCATGAGGGTTCTACCCTCATGACCTAATTGCCTCCCAAGGACCCCATCTCCAAATACCATTACATTGGGGATTAAGTTTCAACATATGAATTTTGGGTGGACACAACATTCAGACCATAGCAGAGGAAGAGTCACATCTAATAACATTAACTTAGTACCATGAAGGAAGTGCTACCCAAATGGTATAGGGTCTCAGAGTGTGGTGAGGGGGCAGAGTTAGGGAAGGATAAATGATATTCAATAGCCCTCCACCTCACCTAAAGACATGTTCATTTTATTTGCCTTAGCGATATGCAATATGCCCTCAACTATTAAAGAAAATAGTGCCCAAAATAAAGATTGGAAGGAAATATGGCTAAATCTTGACAGTGGTGTTAGAATTATGGGTGGTGGTTCCTCTTCTTTACCCTTTTTTTCTCTTTATTTAATTTCCAATGAGGGCATAATAGGAAATCTTTATTTTGTTTGGATTATGTCAGCTAGAATTCCATGTTTCATGCATGAAATATTCTGTAATGAAGCAAAGTGAGGGATTTATCAATTTGTACTTAATATGGTCAACATTTTTAAAAACACGGAGTTCATGATAGACAAGTAGTAAAAGATATCCTAAGTGGTGAAAGGTTTGGAAGCCACCAGACAAGAACCCGAAGATGTTTTCTGGCTCTAGGATTCTATGGAGAAAGGCCATGGTATTCCCCTGTGTGTCCCACTCTGTCATTATCTCTTGTATGAAAAGGTGAGTGGTCAATCTGACAGTTATCCATTGATCTCGCTGCCAGGGTTTTATGACTTTGTAGGCTCTTCACAAACCATGGAAATCCACACAGTGATATTAATTTTTTCCCAGAGTAACCCTAATATATTCACATTTTATGTGTCTGGAAGTGGAAACTGAAAGGTCAAATGATTTGCCCAGAAAGTTTCAGAATTTGGGTTAGGTATTAAAATTCTTAGTCTTCTTTACTCATAAACCTTGAAAATAGATTCAGAGCTGTTGATGAACCTTCCTTTTTGCTGCTACTAATGTTTCAAATGCAGCTGGTGTCCAGTCTGGGCTCTGGCATGCCTCATCACTCACCTGGCCGCTAACTTCTCTCCCCTGTATGCTGCGTATTTCCTACTTCCTCTGTCATTATACTCATCACATCTTAACTAGAATTATATAATGTCTATATTTTACATTAAATTAGAAGACCTTTTCCATCGCTTTTCCCAAATGCCCGACAGTACCTGACACAAGTGGTAATTAAACAATTGATGTATAAATTAATAAATAAGTATGTGACTTTGGGTCATATAATGGCTAAACATATTAACTGTTTACCGTGCATCAAGCACAATTCTAAATGTTTTACATATATTAACTCATTTAATTCTCCAGCAACCCAATGGGGTAGGTACTGTTATTATTCTTATTTCATACATGAAGAAAATAAAGAACAGTGAGGTTAATTAACTTGCCAGGTCACACAGCTAGTGAATGGTAGAGTTGAGACTTGAACCCAGTCAATCTGATTCTGTGATCTGTGCTCTTAATCACTATTCTACAGTGAATTTTAAGTCATTTAATCTCTCTATATCTTAATTTTTCAAACAGAAAAATGGATTAATGTCTCTATTGACTGGATTATTGGATGAATGAAAAAACAAAAAGAAGTACACATAAAGCTTTATACACATAGGAATGATTACTTTTATTGTTATCATTGATATCATTAATATGTTATCACTAATATTGTTGTGAAACCATTCAATTTTTCTACCAAGAAAAATCAAATATTATGATTACAAAAACATATTCCTGGGTAATTGATAATATTAAATTATATATTTAATTTAGAATCTGTGACTTCTTATTCTCAACTTTTTTGAATGACTTTGGGAAGGTAATTTCTTGGCACTTAGTTGGGCTTAATTCCCCGATCCCATAAGTGACATTTGCTGCCTGCTTGGCTCTATTTATCAATTATTAAACTTGATACTCTTCAGGAAATGTTCATAGAGCATTGGGGTGGTGACTGAGCAAGGGGATTTACAGAAGGGAGAGAGTCTCCCCCTAGTGTTGGTCTTTATCCAGAAGGATCTGAACCCTGCTTCCGGCTCTTCATGAGGGCTTTTCAGTTTAGACTGATTCTGTTGACTGGAGTGAGACTTTTGGAGCTAGGAGTTCAGAGTCCCAATTCTACAGCAGTAGAAATGGGGATCTATCTAGCATTTTAAGTGATATATGTAAGCTATGGATGAATGTAACCATATACTGTTAAATACCTATGTATTCACAGATGTTCTGCCCATTTTAAAAATAAAATCATTTAGTTTTAAGATATTTGACCCTTTATCAGTTCAGAGTTAATAGTAATTACTCTACAATCCAGTTCAAGGTTAACTTGAGCAATACTGGAGTAAGTAAAGAAACGAAACTAGTTTTCATTGGGTACCTATGAACAAGTTCCTTAATGACCATCATCTTTCCACTTCACGTAATAACTTGTAAGGCCAGGAATGAGGACTGAGTCTCAGAGAGCTTTAGGGGATAACCCAATTATTATACATCGAATATAGAAAAAGAATATAGTCTTCAAACCCAGCTTCAAAGCCCATGCTCTCTTCTTTACACTTTTCTGCTCAGCCTACAGCCCTTGGCCTCTCAGGGGGTTATGAGAGTGACTCGGTTCTAGCATCCACTGAATAGAGGCTGACACCTCATGTTTCTCTGAATTCTTTTCTTCTTTCAGTTAACTTACCAGTCCTAGTATCCATAGCTTTGGGGACTCAGTACTTTGATAGTTAATCTGATAAATTGCCACTGTTACTATTCATGAATAATATTTTGGTTTATAGTTAATAGTCTTAGAGAGTGTATTTACCCCAAAGGATGGTTGGTACCTTAGAATTGTAGGAAGTTAGAACCAGATAGGGCATTATTTAAAACAACTTTGCTTTAAATGACCTTAATATTTGGTGATCAAATCTTTCAAAAGCTGGGATTGTGATGGCAAAATAATAGAAGTGATGCTTGCTACTGAACAAGGAGACCTCTTGTTATATCATAAATCACAGCTGTTTCGTTCTACATGTGAGGTCTGCCAGGCCAATAATTTATGATGGGCCTATGTATTGTCTTATATTTTCCAAGCAATTTAGTGTTTAACTGAAAGTAGGAGAGTGAGGGGAAAAGGAAGGGAGAGATGTTGTTTGGAGACTGGCCAGTTCTGTGAGCAAGTTTTGGTTTTTGTGGTTCTGTAGTTATTTCAATGAATAAAGTATGCCATTCATATAGCCTGGATGGGTTATAAGCTGGCTTTGAGTGATGGCCAATTACATTTGGATTGATGTCCCAGACATGAGCGCATTAACCCCAAAGCCTATTATCTCACACATGTGAAGCAGATTGTTTTTAATGTGATGACATTTTCACTGTCTACAAACCTGAGTTCTGATGTAGTATAAAACCTCAGCAGACATAAGCAGAAATAAGCAGCTGGGTTGATATCTACACAATCAGTGAAATGACATGTGTAAATTAATAGATGTCTGCTTGTGCCACTTAGGGGTTTAGTTTGAAAGTTGATGACTTTGGTGAATTTCCACTGGTTCCTCATCTTATTGCCCATCTCCTTTGGATTCCAGCTCCTCCTGGCATCTAGAAATCTCTCTTCTTTTAATGTCTATAGATTGTAAGTCCCTGTCTTCAGATGATTTCTTTTGTTTTTATAGCATAAAGGATATAGTCAATATTGTAACAACTAGATATGGTGTCAGGTGGGCACTAGATTCATCAGGATGATGGCTCCGCATGCCATACAACTGTCCAGTCACCATGCTGTACACCTGAAACTAATATAATCTTATATGACAAGTATAATTGAAAAATAAAATTATTTTTAAAAAAAGAGTGTCATATGGGACTCCAGCTGCCCTCTGTCTCACTCAGCCACAATCTCTCAGGCAGTTTCTTTATTTTTGAAGATACTGATTTTTAGACCTGTCGGTGCTATGGTTTTATCTATTCTAATCTTTGTATCTCTCCATAACATTTTTTTTTTTAAGGCGAGGCAACCTTTGGTTCACCTCACAGATTGCAAGGACCTTGTCAGCTTACAATCCCTTATTTTTTTATTTTTTACGCCTACAGCACCTGGTATTCCTAGGTGGTCTCCCATCCAAGTACTAACCAGGCCCGACCTTGCTTAGCTTCCGAGATCAGAGGGGATAGGACTTGTTCAGGATAGCATGGCCATAGACTCTTCATAACAGTTTTAATTAATGGGCAGACTTTCTTCATAGATGGAATGCTCGTGCCTCCTAAAGATATATCGTCACAGCCATTAGAATCATTTATTCACATGCTCTCCCATTTTCTATCTCTGCAGGAAAAGGCAATTTTTTCTTCAAATCATTATCTCTACAGCTAATGAATTGAACCCAAAATTAACTCTGAATTATATGGCTTTGTTTCACACTTGTTTTTTATTTAGAGGGTCCTCTTTGAGGCTGGCTGCCTGATCATTTCTTTTGTGGTCCTCAGTAAGGAGGAAAACCCTGAATTTTTACTAAAATACTTTAAAAAAAAAGAACTCACAGACTATTTTTTTGTGGTCTGATCCATGATGTCATCTCAGTGGTTCATAATTTAAATTTTGATTTTATAATATTTAGTGTTATAGGATGATGTTTTCCCTATCTATAAAATGGAGAATATCTACCCAGCCTATTCACACAACTATTGTGAATATTAAATGAATTCGCAAAGTATAAAATGCCATACAGAACATGTATATATATATATATATACACATTCATCAATGGGTCTTATTTAGGGGTGCTTTTGCTGCCCAAACCCCAGGGGCAATGTCCATAGACATTTTAGGGGCTTAAAACTTGGTGGGAGAATATGCTACTAGCATCTAGTGGTAGAGGCCAGGGATGCTGCTAAATATCCTATAATACACAGAAGCCTCCCCTCCCCCCCAAACAACAACAACAACAACATCAATAAAAACCCAAAGAATCACCTCGCCCTAAATGTCAACAACGCCAAGGTTGGGAAACACCGAATATGATACACAAAGCAGAAATAGAGTCTTGTTCAATAATCATCTTCCCTCCTGTTCTTTTTCTGTGTCCAACTGTGGGCAAGCTGAATGAGGTAATGAAATGCTAATCAAAATTGCCACTCCTTCTACAGGTCATTAGACAGAAAAAGCAACTTTAATAAACACTATTTTTAACCTTTCTTATAAATTAACAGACATATTGGAGATAATTTTTAGTTGCTGGAAGGATCAGGATGAGCAGTTAGTCTATGTTTTTATTTCCACGCTCTAGTTTATCTAGGTACAGTTTAGTTATTAAAGAACAGAATCCTAGAACCTAGGGTGGTTGCCAGAGGTATCTGTTTCACCTTGCCAGACAGATGGTGTCTAATCTCTCTTTGTTAATTGCCATCCTAATAGCAACGATAACCAGCATCTATTGAGCATTTATGGGGTACTTTACATACATGACCTTTTCTTGTCTTCACAACAACCCCAAAAAATAGATAGTTATATCGTACTAGTCAAAATCTATTTTAGAACTTTTAGAAGAGTTTAGAAACCCAACTTTCTGTAGTTGAAGCTTGTTTCTGCTGCTTCTTCAGTTCTCCTAAAATGGTCAATAAATAAATAAATATTTTACTTAAGAGTTTCTATCTGCAGAGCTCTTTGAGAATTCGGTAATATTTCCTTTAAGAAACATGAGCTTTAGCTTGAAGAGTACAGCCCAAATCTTTATAAATACTATATAACCAGTAAATGGTCCAAATGTTTGCTAAAAGGTAATGGTTATTTATAGATGTTTATATATTGACACAGATAAATGATCTCAGTACAGTGAGTTTAACAAATAAGCTGTTGGTGGAACAATATGTATAACATAATACATTTATGTTGAAAATAATTATACATTCTTAAGTAGGAAAATTATCACATGGAAGAAGTTTTGTCAGATTGTGAAGTATGTTTTTACCTTTGTGGGTAAGACTATAGAGAAGTGTTTTCTTTCTCTACATAATTTAAATCTTTTGTAATGATCATATATCTTTTCAAAGAGCAATAAAGATATTTAAAATACACAACCATAGAAATTAATAGTAGTTCAAGATAGCCATGGAAAATATAATTTGTCACAAAGTGGAAGTAATAAACCAAATAATGGCTAATATTAGTTGAATACTTACTTTGTACCTGGTATGGTTCTAAGCATTTTATATACATGAACTCATTTAATCATCACCAAGGCAAAGAAAAGGTAAATAAGTTATCCAGAGTCACAGAGGTAGTATTTGATTGAGTCAGGACTTAAACTCAGGCAATCTGGCTCCAGAGCCCATAGGCTGAATCTTCATTCAGAAATGCCAGATGAAGGGTCCCAGTGACTACCGGAGGGCTTTAAGGGGGCGGATTTGAGAACTTGAGGTCACTCTGGGTTCTCTCTGAGATAATCATCAGGACCCTACCAGGCTCTGAGCCCCTGTGGGCAAACACAGTGTCTGAGGCACCTTGATTTTTTTCTCAGCCACCAGAATCAGGTCTTTGACACATACTTGTTGCATTTAAAGTTTTTAGATATCCTAAGATTAATTAGTTTTCTTAATGTGGTTAGACTCCATTTCTACTTCATTTCATAAACAAACTCTTCACGTGGAAAGGAGTTTGGTTTTTTTGTGTATGGTCAGCGGTGAGAGGGTATGAGGTTAGAGAAGGTGTGCATTTCGTTGATCATTGAACGTGCCTTCTTGAACACCTGCCACGTGTCGGCAGTGTTCTGGGGACACAAGGCGTGCAATGTCTTGGCTTTCATAGAGTTTATGTCTCAGTGGTGAAAGTTGTCAGAAACAAGTAAATTGAGAAAACACTGGAGACACAGATAGTGTTCGACCCTTAAGGATATCACAAACCTGGGGTTTTGAGAGTTGTATGAAATGCATATTTTGTAATAAAGTGTTACTTTAATAGATAACTGAAAGAGAAAAGTTCTAATGTCAGACAAGTCACTGGTGCTGTATTATTAAAACAAAGAAATTAAACTTAATGACACCAGAGGGAAAATGATAAAAATGATTTTCTGGTCACGTGTTATTAACCATAATAAAATAAATAGGGGAATGGTGAGGGGAGAAAAGACTGAGTTGTTCATACCCTCAAGGCAGACACAGTTAGCAGGAGAGGAAAAATGCTGCTACTTTTCAGCTTAACTCTTTCGTGGGCTTTACATAAACCCACAATGTGTATGTGTGGCTTTGGTGTTCCGAGGGGCCATAAAGTCCACCTTAAATGATCCTTGTACAAGTCTCAGAGTTACTTTATGTTGTCCTTGGAGACAGAAAATAAGCTTTTACCTCTCTTCTGGATTCATTTTCGAAAATGATTCTTGGAAATGAGTTTTCCTTAGACCCATTTATATATAATGACAGGCTAATATCTTACACACCATTACTGTATGTAATAACAGTGTGACAAAACTGACAAGGACTAGACTATAGATATAAGGCAATTAGCTGTGGAGGGAGAGCTATCCAGCAGAAAGGATGAGCATCATCATACCGGGTGGTGACTTAATGGTTACTAAGTGATGAATGGGGACTTCTCAGAGTCAAAACTTCAAATAAATGAAAATTGTCCTCACGGCTCCACTTTTCTTTTTTGGCATACACTTTCCCCCTGCCAAGTCCTTCCTGCATGGAGAAAAGTCTGAGCCCAGAGACCTAACCCTTAATAGGTGATCAATAGCTCTTATTGAATGGATAGATGGACTCACTCACTGTAAGGTACAAGGAGCTTATCTTAGCACCCATTTAAATTTTGGACAGTGCTTATGACAGGCATGAAGTGTTAATGATGGGATTTTAGGGATCAGTGAGGAGATGTTTTTAGATAGAAAGGACGTCTTTTGGGGAGGGATGGCTAAGTGAGCAGACTCTGGCGCTGCACTGTCTAGGATTGAATCTCAGTCTGCCACTTTCTAGCTGTGTCATCTTGAGCATTTTCCTCAGCTGTGAAATGGGGCTAATCATCCTATCTACTTCATAGAGTTGTTTTGAGGATCAAATGAATTAATTCGTGTAGAGTCTGCCATATAATTAGAACTCAACAGACATGTACGTACCGTGGAAAAGTGGAGCTGTGAGGACAATTTTCATCTGTGACCGGGCACAGGGGTTGCACGGGCCTCTCTCTCCCTCTCACCCTCCCCTTCTTGTGACAGCCCATTTTCTTCCTGTTGGTTAGGGGAAGATTCAACTATTCCTACTTGTTGCCTTGCTCACTTTGCTCCTTGCTTTTCCTCAGACACACCAGGCACACTTCCACCATCATGTCTCTGCACTAGCTCTTTACCAGGAATGCTATTCCCCAGATGTCCTTCAGCTAATTCTTTTACCTCCTACAGATTTTTCTTCAAATATCACCTCCTACTTGGGAATTATTATGACCACCCTGTAATACTTGCACCCACCTCGTCTCCCCCAGTATTCCTGATACCACTTACCCTGCTTTTGTATTCATTTTACTAGCTCTCACCACCTTCAAATATACTCTATATTTACTTATTTATCATGATTATTGTTTATGTATTTCTCTCCAACCAAGAGGTAAATTCCTGGAGGGCAAGAATTTTTGTGTTTTGGATTCATTGATACATCTAAGTGCTACAACAATAGCTAGGCATGTAGTAGGCACTGAACAAATGTTTGGTGAATAAATGAATGGTTAAAATGAACTGCAAAGCAGGTGCAAACTTTCTAGGAGTTGAAAGGCAAGGAAATGGATTCTAGAACAATCTTAGAGTCTCCAGAAGAAAACACTGCCTTACTAACATCTTGATTTTAACTGAGTGACATCTGTGTCAGACATCTGACCTCCAGAACTGTAAGATAATAATTTGTTTTATTTAAGCCACCAAACTTTGGGTAATTTTTTATAGCAGCAATAGAAAACCAGCATACTATATAATGTTTTTCCTCTTTGGGCTTAGCTTTTTCGAGGCTACACTGTAAAATGGGAATAAGTGATACTAACCTTTTAAGGCTATAGTGAGGATTAAAGAATTTGCAAAATGCCTAGTCATATCCCACACATAGTAGGTACTGAATAAATAATAACTTTTAGCTCATCATCATTTCTTTCTAAGCTATATTGACCTTTCTAAGGATAACTCATTATTCACTCTTTAGTATACTTATGGGGAACAACCCAGTGCCTGCCTAGTAAACCTTATCCTTTACGGCTCAGTTTAACATCCCCTCATTGGATAAAGTTTCCCAAATCCCACTCTCATATCAGGCAAATATAATCTACTCTCTCTTTCTGCTTCCTCAGCTTCATGATTTATTGTAATAGCTAGGTGAAGTAGCTAATTCCTAGAGGCTTGGATGAGAGTGAGGCAAGCAAGTTGCCATGAGTACAAAATTTAAGGAGGCATATTCATCATTAGGTTTGTGTGAGTCCTCACCCTAGTCCTGATCCTGATTAGCCCCATTTTATTGAATAGGAAACCCAGGTTCAGGGAGATGAAGTGTCTTGCTGGCAGGTGGCAGAGGGGATATAACCTATATTCTTACTTTACTATCCACAAGCTATTAGAGCAGAGCCTGACACACAGCTGATGCTCAAGAATTTGTCAAAAGAATAAACCAAGGTGGTAGGTTGGGTAGCAAGTTGGCCTGGTAGTTGATGTAGTAGTAGTAGTAGTAATGATGATGATAATAAATTTCCAGCCTTTACTGAATGTATATTACATGCTGGACACTCTGCTAAGTGCTTTGCATATAATTCTCATAGCTCTATGAATTAGGCACTATTGTTATCATTTTCATCCTAACATGAAGCAATCGAGCCTCAGAAATTAATCCCTTGCCTGGAGTCATATAGCTAGTAAGTTTTCATTAAATCTAGTATGTGAACCTGAGCAGCCTGGCTCAAGAGCCCTTCAATTTGATTTTGTTGCTTTCATTCTAGAGAACTGATTGAATTTGTTGTCTTACTAAGACTAATCAAAGGCTAGTTACCCATCTAAGGGTTAGCTCTGAAGTTTCAAGGGTCTTAATGGTGTTTTAAAAACCTCTCTAAGGAGGACAGGCCTGTCTGTGTCAGCAGGGCCGACATAGGAATGAGATATTGAAAGAGGCATTGAAGCTGAAGGAGACACACTCAGGAAAGCAGACATGCCAACACAGTTCTTGTGAAGTGTGTTTACTCATTTGTTATGAGCTCACTCTAATGCGACTTTAGTTTTGGTGTAATAAATTGTATTAACTTTATGCTTGAGTGAGTTATCTCTCAAAATAGAAAAATGTGTATTTCCAGTAGTCGTCTTTCATTTACACATGGAAGTCTATGGGAGTTTAAAAAATGGACTTTAAGAGCCTCAGTGATGGCTAAGAAATTGCTATCTCAGTCTTGAAAATTACCCTTTCTACTGGAAACCTGAACAAGGAAATCAGACTATCTGATCTTGTTGGACAGGAAAACAATTACTCAGGTGCTGAGATGGTCTCTAAAATTTGATCCTTTTTCCCCTCATGATATGATAAAAATTAAACCTTGGGTTCCCTTATCCAAATATCTAAAGATAGGGTAACACAGGAAGCAAAATTGTATTATTTCTTTTAGTGAAAGAAGGCATCCAAAAGTTCTGAGCCTTTTTCCCCATTGTGGTGAGATTCAGATAACACATGAGTTCAGTGTTAGCTTTCTTTATGCAAAGAGCTTAATTTCCCATCTTTACACCACACTTACTTAGGTTTGATGACAAACAACTGCAGTGATTTGTCCTATATCGCTATAATTTGAATGGCCCAAGTCCTGTGGCAGTGCCTAATCACTTTCCTATAACAGCTACATAAAATTAGGTGAGCTCTCCTTTACACATAACTGTGGAAAGGCAAAGATCCTTCCCAAATTCTCCGCAGTGTGGGAAGAAGTGCTTGTATTTTCCAGGTGGTTGCCTGTCATCCTTGATTGTAAGTATTTCCTGTCAACACAATTCTTGATCTCGTGGTCATCTGCCAGCTACTGATCTCTCTACCGTTTCATCCCGAGATGTTCTTCTTTCCTCCTTTGTAAAAGATTCTCTAACAAAGCTATAGAATATAATAGACTTTTAATGAAAGTTAGGACTCAGTCAGAAATTACAGCCTAGAACAGGAAGCAATCCAGAAATGAATATTAGAATTTCTGGTT
>NW_006439717.1:3661944-3695659 GCF_000325575.1 Pteropus alecto
AAAGAGTGTTGCTCCCACCCTACCGACAAGAAAAACTTAACTGACAAAATCATAAATTTTTTCAGCAATGAATTGCTGAAGATGAGGGGTGGGCTAGAGTGAGAATATATAACGTCTAGGTGCCACCCACGCAAAGAAGATCCATGTCTACTCATAGGCCCTTCTTCACCAATGTTCACAAGGAAGATTGGGGCAGGGTGGTTGTCTAGCAAAAGCCTACCTCAGTGATACAGGCTTAGAGGAGGGAACCAACTGCCTTTGTGGAAGAGACATGAAACTTTGCCTGGATCCTTTTTTCTTTGAAGAATGAAGGCCTTACAACACTGAGGGGAGAGCAGCAAACCCTGAAACCCCTAATGCATTATGAAGACCTGTGTGGCTGAGGGGTATGGCTGTGAAAGGAAACAAACAAATAAACAAAAAACTATTTCAGGAGATGGGACAAGAAACCATCTAAGACCCAGGACATTAGAAGTCTCTCATACCTTTTTCACTTGGGTGAAAGGTAAGATCATTAAGGTGTTACCTCTGAGACCAACGGACACAGAGCCTACCTAAGACTGAGGCTAGGCTAAGACCACAGACAGTCCTTCCCTTGTCCCCAGCCTTCACTCTCACCAAGCTGAATAACAAGCAACAGCAGTATTTTGGGGGAAGAGCAGGTTCTTTCTAAGGTACAGGTGCACAGGTAAGACATAAAGCTGAAGATGGAGCACAAGCCAGCCTCCACGTAAGTAATTGCTCCAAAAGTTAACTGAATGTCTGTAAATGAGTAGCAATGTAGCTTGGTTTAAAAGCACGTATAGATATATAAAATATATATCAAAGTAAGATATATGAAAATAATAGCACAAAAGATGGGAGGAAGAAATTGGGAATATATACTTGTAAGATTAGGTTCTTATACTAAATATGAAGTAGTATTATTTGGAGTAGTACATTATAAATTCTAGGGTAACCACTAAAAATGTTTAAAAAGAGATTTTTTAAAAATTAGCCAATAGTAGAGATATAAAGCAAGAAGAAAAAAGCAGGCAAAAAAAGAAAAATAGTAGATGGAACAAATAGAAAACAGCTAGCAAGCTTATTGACTATAGCCCAGTCATACCACTAATTATATTAAATGGTCTAAACATACCAATTAAAAAAACAGGGATTGGCAGAATGGATAAAAAAATAACTGTCTACAAGAAACTCATTTAAATAATAATGACATAGGTAGGTTGAAAGTGAAAGAATGGAAAATGATATATCATGCATAAAAGACAGTGGGAGTAGTTATTTGAATATCAAACTAAGTAAAATTCAGCCCAAGGACTACTACCAGGAATAAAGAAGGACATTACCTCATGATAAGGGGTCAGTTCACCAAGGAGACATAATCCTAAATGTAGATGCATCTAACAACAGAACCTCCTCAAAAACTGATAGAACTGGAAGGAGAATTAGACAAACACACAATTATAGCTGGAGGCTTTAGTACTGCTCTCTCAATAATTGATAGAACAAGGTGGCAGAAAAATCATTAAGGATATAGAAGACCTGAAGAACTCGAGCAACTGACTTGACCTAATTAACATTTACAGAACTGTAAACCCAACAACAGCGGAATATACATTCTTTTCAATTGCACAAGGAACACTCATCAAGATAAACTATATTCTGGAACATAAACTTCAATAAAGAACCAGTGGAAGCTTTGAAGTGACAGCTTTTCTTTAATACCTCACAATTCAAGATCGCATTTTAGAAAGGGCTCAGATCAGAGAACTTTTGCTTCTCAGCCAACCTATAGTCTCTGTAAGTGGAAGGGGACACCAGAAAAATTTGTCCATTTCTAGAGCAAATCCTTGAAGTTATGCCTCCACCATTACATCGCAAACTAGTGGCCATTCAAGTGGAAAGGGGGTATATGTTAGAAGAGCACTCAAGGCTGAGTTGAAGGACAGTGTTTCTACTTCTTTAAGAGAAAACAAAAAGAAAATACCAATCTTTCTATCCTCGAAACTAGGAGTGTATTAAATCATTCTTCCATCCAACAAATATTTTAGGGCCTACTATGTGTCAGGCACTTTTTTAAGGGCTGAGGTGATGAGGCTTAGAAGCGGTGAATAAAACAATAAAGGAACTGGCTTTGTGGAGCTTACGTTATAGTGAAATAGACAGACTCAAACACATAAATATGTAATTAAATACCAGGTAATGATAGAAAAATAAATAATTGAAAGAAAAGAAAAATAATTCAGGTAAACAAATGAAGATGGCATGAGTAGCTATTATGAATTATGGTCTAGAAAAGACTGACTCTCCTAGGCCTTCTTTCTCTGTCCTTATTCTATTTCTTATTCCGTGGCTTTCATTTTCCTTTCCTTCATCTCTAAGGGATTGACATTTGAGCAGAGACCTGAATGAAGTGAGGTAGTCAGCCATGCAGATGTCTGATTGAAGGTTCTTCCAGGCAGAAGGAAGGACACATACCCCGAAGCGTATACTTGGTATATGTTTGTATACTTGGCTTGTGTGAGAGACGGCAACATCGCAAGTGTGGCTGGAACAATGAGAGAGGAGAGTGGAGGGTGATGGGGTCTGAAACACAGGCTGAGGCCAGATGCTATAGGACCTTGTAGACTGTGGTAAGAAGTTTCTAGAGTGCCTACCTTCCCTGAAATGCTATGGGGACTTACTGTTGGACACACATGTGCACACACACACACACATACACACAGGGGCACACTCAAATATGGCCTCCAGTAAAATCTTTGGAGGGACGTCATTTCTGTTGCAGTTTTTATTATTAGAGGGACTTTTTAATGCTGGTACAAGAGGTAATTACATGAGCTGGATAAATGTAGGAATCCATTGCTGGCCTTCCACATACCTCAGGAAGGCTGATAAAGGCTGGAATCAATGTAAGGGCTGCTTCAGGGGGAGGTAGATGAATATTAAATGCCTTAGTTCTAGGTGCACAACATAGAAATAATGAGGTCACTCTGGCATTTTTTAAAATACCTTTTTCCCCTTCAGATTACTACTGGTTTTCCTCTTCTAGTAAAAGAGACATCTGCTTCTATGTATAGAAGAGGCTTCAGGCCCTGAATTATAGTGTTGTAATTTATGCTTAAGTGTTTGAATGGCTGCATAGCCCTCAGCCCTGCATCTCCTAATGCACAAGATACTAATTATTAGACTATAATTCACACTGTGTGAGTTCTTATTGCTTATCTCTCTTGTAGGATACAGATAGCTAGGAACATATAGTGCCTGTGAATGACCAGTATGCTCACTCAGATAACATTAGGCAAGCGATTCCACATAACACTGAAGAAGGTAAGAATGTGAAGAGAAATAACAAAACGGCCCTTGAGAAACAAAGATTGTTTTCCACAAAGTGCATTAACTAATTGATAGTGGTAGAAATGGCCCATGGCCTGCTCATATGAAAACTTTCTATCAAATCTTTAGTCCCTTTTGTAAGGAAAAGGGCCTATAAACTAATCATGCAGCCTTTTAAAGAGATTATAAAAAGCACTGAGATTTGCCTGTGAATTCACCTGCAGATCTGATGAAACTTTTGTGATAGATTTGGGAAATCTATTATTTTGTCATAGCTCAAGGAAAAAGCTGTAGTATCTTTTGATGGTTCAAGAACTAGAACTTGTGAAACCATGGGAATATTACAAATTGGTAGAAAACAATAACATTCTCACAGCTGGACCATCTGGTGGGTTATTCAGATATAACAGTGTATATCACTGAGCGGCTGCCATAAAACACCAGATGAAGATAAGAGCTGGCATCTACTTCTCATTTTCCAAGGCTTAAATTGCCGTTAGTTCCTTAAGTTCTGGAAATGAGGACTTCATTTGCAATGGTCTCAGCATCTTCCTAAAGGCGATCATTTTAAACAAATTATGATGCTAGTAGACTTTAGGACAAGAACCTTACATCTTCATGGTCAATTCTGTGCCAGCGAAGTGTGTCCTTTGTCAAATAAATGTCGTGCTCTACTATACACTGTCCTGTTTTTATTCATCTTATTTTTAAAAGCGCTCTCTCTCTCTCTCTCTCTCTCTCAGCATAGTGGCTGCAAGAATACCTTTGATTCCACATTCCAGTGTGTGAACCCTGGCCCCACCACTTGCTAGCTATGTGGCAGATTGCTTACTCCTTTTGGGCCTCAGTTTTCCAGTCTTAAAATGGAAATATAATTGTATTTAACCCGTATGGTTGTTGAGAGAAAAAAATAAGTTAATTAAGAGCTTTGAACACTGCTTGTCACACAGTAATGTCAGTCATCACTGTAACAATAATAATTATTATTTTTATTACTAAATAGAATTGAATGTAGTCTCAACCTCTAGTTCTTTCTTGATTGGCCAGCACAATACACATAAAAAGATCTCGGTAATAGTTAACTAATAAATCAAATCATATAAATTAACAACAGTAATAATTAACAATAAAAACAACTCATTTATTGTGCTACTATGATATAGCAGGCACTGTTCTAGATGCTTTACACAGTCAACCGGTATTCCTTGTCTCCTAGATAACTAAGATAATTGGGGATGCAGTAGTAAACCAAACAGACTTGGTTTCTGCCTTATGAAGTAATTATTATTAGTACTATTTTGTAAGTGAAGAAATAGAAGCTCCATAGATTTAACCCATTTTCTGTTTAGAAAAAAAAGTGCAATTCACTGCCAACATTAATTTAGTTTTACATAAACACGCTTTTTGAGGCTGAAGAAAATCTGACTAGTTTTCAATGTGAAAATAAAATATAAAAACTGTTCTTGGAGTTATTTCTAAACAGAACTTGTCTCTAATCCTAATGTAACGGAAATGTATATGATGATCAGTATCGAATAATTTTTTTGTGTGGTAAATTTCAAAGCATGGAACAACACAAAGCTGAACATCCCATTCCGCACAAAAATGTCACGTTTCTCTCCGGGTCTTCTTGCCATCCTTGTTGTGCGAGCAGCAAACTCTGCAGCAACCAGTTGGATTCTGTTTCCCTGGTGTTGGTGGTATGCTCTTGGGGAAGTGTCTTCCAGACAGGCGAAGAGGTGTGACATCATCAGAGCATGGACGACCTTGAAGACTTTGCTGCCTTGGCTTGGGATACTTTTCCAGCATTCTTTCAATCAATATCAGTCTGAAGTTTACATGGCAGATCGTGTGCTCAGGATTGTCCTTCCTGACTAGGATGCAGGAGTTCAGCACTGCAATGTTTAGAAAGTGGCAAAGGCATTTCTTTCACCAAAACTCGTGCCTTTTGCTCTCAGTTGAATAAGAAGTGAGCATCTGACTAGCTGAGTCCACTGCTGCCATATTCTTGTTATAACCCACAATGACACTTGGCTTCTTAGTTTTCTTTCCATTTCTGTTGTCTACTTCAATCATAGTATCATTGTGGAATGTTGATAACATTGTCACCTCCTAGTCACACCATTTCAGTGCCATATAAGTTCACCACAGAATCTGGCTACAGTCATCCCCTTTGTAATCCTTTTTTTCAGATCATTTGGCATCTGTTTTCTGTTCAAATGAGCTGTCCCAACTGCATCAGTCCTGTTTTGATGTAATTCTCTGAAAAGCATGGGAAATATATACAAGTTATCCAGGAATACACAATATCCTTGGCCAAAAAGGTCATTGACCAAGGTAAGGACAATATGCGATGATTTCAGGCCATCAACTGAATCAAATTTGGACCCTGTGTGAATAAGTGAATAAATGCATTCCAGATTACACATAACCAGATTGACTTTCACAGAGTACATACAGCCTGACACCAAACCACAAAGATTTCATCGCAATGTACTGCTGTGTAGCTAACCACCCCTTGAACGGCATTGGTGATTCATTGACTGCAATGATTCTGTTTGGAGTATATACAATTGAAAATTTATTTATGAGAAATTTGAACACAGGTTTGATCTTCTGCAAAGAAATCTGGGCCTTTGATTGAACAGCAGATATGTAAGAATTTTTGACAAAATGCAGGCATTGAAGCAAAAATAAAAATCTTTCACTAGTCATAATTTGCCTGAGATAAGGTATTTTCAAAAGAAGCCTTGTCAACCAAAACATCTCCAGCTCAGGTTTCTGCACAGTACCTTGCAGTAAGATTACTTACTGCGAAACAAACAAACAAACAAAACAAAAAAACCTTTCACTTCGTCATTGTCAGTATCTCTCCATTTATCCATTTGTGAAAATCCTTTTGGACCAGATGGCTTTGAAGCCTGCAAGGCAACTTGGGCATTCATTTTGCTGGTAATTTTTGAAACTAATTCCTCAGTAAAGAACAGTTGAAAATACAGCAATGGGTCAGTGGTATCACTGATATCAACTTTTCTGCCAGGTGTGCTAGTAAAGTCATATCTTTGATGTAGAATCATAATGAGTTGACCATTTCAGAGAGCAACCTGAGTTAGCTAATGTAGGGCTATTTTCATCAGATTCCAAATCAGACGAAGGCCTGTCTGTATAGTCTTCTAAAGCACTATTTGAAAAATCATCAGAATCGTCTATTTTGGAAAAATCAGATTCATCAAATGAATCTTCGGCTAACAACTGTTCGAGAATGATGTTAACTTCATGAATAGGAACAGTATATTTTCTAGGATTTGACATTTTCATCTATCGAGAATTACTATATTTTGTAAATGGAAATACTGCTACTAAAAATGGAATGCTGTAAACAGAATAATATCATTTGTTTCCAAAGACTATCAATGTATTAGAGTAATGTGAAGATAATAATAAAAGTGAGTTATTTTGTGGCAAACTTTGGGGGTAAGGTTAGGACTGTAATCTGCGAGTTATCTCGGGGTAAATGCTACAGCTGCAAGCGCTGCCAGTGAGAATTCTCGGGGCAACCGAGAAATAGGTTAGCTTGCTTATTGCCACATTGTTTGTTAGTAAGTGGCAACTTCCTGGAGAGCTGTTTGACTTGAAAGCCCATGTTCTGCCCATTATACTTTGTTTTCTTCCTTGGTTTAACAACTAGCATCTTTGAGATTCAGTAATACAAGCTAAATGTGGGGCATTCCAAGTACCATAAAGCATAGTGTTGGTATGAGTTGTAATAAATTGAATAAGAATAATAAAAAAAATCCATGAGTCATAAACAGGGATGGGATGGAAGAAAAATAAAGCTCTTCTTTAAAGAAGAATGCCAAGAATGTGTAGAAAGAATTATGGAAATAGAAAATCACTATTTTGTAACCCCCAATTTAATAATTGATTAAGGCAAGGATTAATAATAGATCCTAAAACTTATACTGGCTAAAAGTTTTTGGAGACCTTGTTATTCATACAGTCTCAAAGTATCACCTCACAGATTACTTATTAGTTAAAATGGAAAAAAGTTCGTTTACAATGGGTCAAATTTAGCATCTCCATTAATAAGACAAGCTCACTTTATGTGATACCATAATGAATACACAACACTGCATTATTCTAACTCTAATCATGAGGAAACAAGTTCAGAATGTAGAAAAGACATTCTGCAAGATAACTGGCCTGAGCTCTTTTCAAAAATCTACCTCATGAAAAACAAAAATAAAGAGACAGGCTATTTATTCCATGTTAAACTAAAGAGATGTAACAACCAAATATAATGCTAAAAGCTTGGATTGGATTCTGGATCAAAAATTAAAAACAATTATAAAAGACATTTTGTCATTAAGTGGGAAAATTTGAATTTGGATTGTATATTAGATGATAATATTGAATTAAGTTTCTTGGTTGTAATAATGGCATCGTGGGGTTATGAAGAAGAATATCTTAAGGTAAACATGCAGAAGTATTTAGGGACAATATGTCACATGTGAGGATGACTATAATTTCTAATGCAGCGTTAGAATTGCTGCATTAGAAATTAATGCAGCACTTCTATGTATACGCATCTGTATATATGTATACATATGTATATATGCATAAATAATATATTATCTATTCACATACATGTGTGTGTATATATACATATATATATACACACAC
The DNA here is from genome assembly GCF_000325575.1 of Pteropus alecto. Taxonomy (NCBI): domain Eukaryota; kingdom Metazoa; phylum Chordata; class Mammalia; order Chiroptera; family Pteropodidae; genus Pteropus; species Pteropus alecto. The sequence goes on from NW_006439717.1 coordinate 3,669,961, forward strand.
ATATATATATATGAGAGAGAGACAGACTGATTGATTAAACAAGCAAATGTAGCAAACCAATCTATGAGAAGGGTATACGGGTGTCATTGTATTATTTTCTCAAATTTTTGTGTGTTTGAAATTTTCTTTACCAACTAAATAAAGCTTGGTAAAGTAATACCTCCAGCAGCAAAGCTAAGCAAAGATGAAATTTCTTCCCCTGGTTCTAGGAAGAAGAGGCCTACCCCATCGTTCCCAAATTTGCAAGTCTTTGCTTCTATTGATGAAGAGTTTAATCAAAATTTCTGAGAGACAGAATCTAGTTAATCTAACTTTGGTTTAAATTTAATCAAGTTCTGGATTAATCATCAGTAACCAAGGTGTTTGGAGCCTTTTAGCTAGCACAATGTGCTGTGTTACCTGTCCCTGTGAATGGAAAGGGGGATTGAAGTGACCTGCTGGCCAGGTTTCCTGGCAGAGACCTTCTATGACTGAGCATAGCTCCTACATTACACAGACATAAAGGATGAGTCAGAATTTGCCAGGAAAAGAAAATGTAATGAGTTGCACACTTGGATAGGAATAGCCTCTTCAAGGCAGTAGTAGTCTCTACATTTAAAAAAGATGTACCTCTTTCAGACAAAACAAAACAAAACAAGACAAAACAAAACAAAACAAAACAAAAACAATACCAAAAAGCCACCCACTTTAAACATGTGCATGTTTATTAATACATTTCCTATTTATTCTGTTTTACTAATGTTTTATGTTATAAAACACCCACAAAGATTGAATTTAATGTATGGGATAAAATTAAATATTAATCAAAGTTTATATATTTCCTTCTTTCACTCAAACGTTTTATGCTTCATTTTGCAACCACTTCAGTGGTGGCCGTGTTAACACTGGGACTCATTTATGGGCATCTATACATATTTATCAATACCTGAAGGAGCTTTTGATTTTAAAAAGCAAAAAAATCATTGAAATCTTTAAATTAATTACTTTAGAATGAATTGGATATAGATTTCGATAAAGTTTAATTTTCCCCTATCAATGTCTTAAGCTCATCAATATGAGCTTTTCTCAAAATAAAATAGATACCTTAGCTTGCTTTCCTTCCCATTGGTCTCAACTTCTCTCCCCCACCTCCCTTCCCTGTCAGTATTCACTATACTTTTCGTTATGTATTTTTCTGCATAGATTACTTAGTCATTGTTTAGACCAGTGATCTGCAAATTTCTTTGATCATGCGTCCATATTAGTAAAAAAAACTTGAGCATGAGCACACACATATGCTTAATTTTAAATTATATCATATAAACTAGATTAATAGATTATGTGCATTATAAAAGTTGCACTAAGATAATTTCTTTATAAATGAGAGCAACAAATAAATATAAGTAGATGTCTTAATATCTTTCTATAGCATACCACCTATATTAGTGAAGGTTCTCCAGAGAGAGAGAGAGAGAAATTGTTTTTAAGGAATTGATTTACATGATTATGGAGACTGGAAAGTCCAAAGTTCAAAATCTTCCAGGTTGGCTGGCAAGCTGGAGACTCAGGGAAGAGCTGATATTGCAGTTCAAGTCCAAAGGCAATCTTCTGGCAGAATTTCCTCTTCCTTGTTTGGTTTGAGGATTTTTTGGTGCTGATCTGTGGATAGGCTGTGAATCTCCTAAAGTTTTATATAAAATCTGTGCTTGTGGAGAGGGTTTGTAGTTTTCACCATATACTGAAAGAAGTTTGGATTTGTTGAAAAGATAAAAGTTAATACTCCAATTGTTTACACTTCTATTTGCTATTTCACCAATGGATTAGCTAGAACTCCTGGAGGTGTGGCTCTTTTCTATGAAAGGTGGGGACAGATAAGCTCAGGGAAGAGGGATAGCAGAGGAAGACAGTGAACAGAGGCAAGTGGCTCAGTGATAAAGAGCATGAACTTGGGCATTACATTCTCTGGATTTTGAACCCTGACTTGGCCATTTAATAACCATGTAAACTTTGATAGGTTATTAGCCTCAGTTTTTGTAAAATGGGAGTGATGCTAGTAATCTTTTATACATCGTAGGGTTATTTTGAAAATTAAAGAACATTAAAAAGCAAAAAGCACATAGAATGATTCCTAGCATCAAGGGTGTAATTCCATTAAAAAATTTTTTTTTTACTAAATCTCTCAGGTATCCAACTTAAAGGGTTGAGTGAATAATGATGTCCTGACTATTCGCCTTTCACTCTTGTATAGGCAGGCCTACCCCAGTGCCTTGCCCATCAGAGGAATTTCATAAATATTTGTTGAGTGGGACACAATTGAATCTGTGTTGAACTCCTGAAAGTCCTTTTTTATCCTCTGATTCAAATTGCCTACCTTCTTTTAACTCAGTCTTGGGTATTCTATTGGATCTATAAGTAACCAGCAGGTTTGGGAACCAAGCCGGTGTGTTCTTGGAGTGGAGGAAAAAAACTAGGAAGGTCCATGTCTGTGCATTAACCAAACTGCCTTTTAAAAAAATACCTGTGGAGAGGGAGGGGAGTAGATAGTCAGCATCACAAAAGTTTTAAGTAGTCTAAGAGAAAATGTATTTTTAATATTTACTAAATATAAGTATACAAACAAACATTTTGAATACTTTTTATATTCAGAAATTACTATGGGGCAACAGGATTAAAGCAGAGAATCCCAAAGAAATTGAGAACTTGTTTTCTATCTGTATGAGTCAGGATTCTCCAGAGAAACAGAACCAACAGGATGTGTATATATAGAATAAAATTTGTTTTAAGGAATTGATTCACATGATTATGGAGGCCAGCAAGTCCAAAAGCTGCAGAATGGACTGGCAGGCTGGAGACCCAGAAAAGGGCCAATGGCTGTGGTACAAGTCCAAAATCCATTAGGCTGAAGACCCAGGAAAAAGTCCTTGTTGTAGTTCAAGTACAATTCCCTCTTGCTCAGGGGAGGTCAATCTTTTGTTCTAGTCAGGCCTTCAACTGATTGAGCGAGACCCACCCACATTATGGAAGACATCTGCTTTACTCAAACTCCACCGATTTAAATGTTAATCTTACCCAAAAACACCCTCATAGAAACATCCAGAATGATCTTTGACCACATATTTCGTGACTGTGGCCCAGACAATTACACGTAAAATTAACCATGCATTGTCTTAAAGTATATGAAGAGAAAAAGCTCAGGGTCACATACAAAGTAATAAAAAAGAATGAATAAGGGTAAATTTTATATTCAGAAGACTTGAGATCAAATCTCACTTCCACACCTTGATAAGTTGGAGGGGTCTTTGAGGAAAATACCACAGATGCTCAAATTAGGCAACCTGGAAATAAAGTGAGTTTTTATATTTCCAGTGAGAGGAATGCAAAAAAAAAATTTTGGCCAATTTAAAAAAAACAAAAGAAAAAAGATTTATATATAAAACATAATTTGTAATATCTACACATTTAGTCACATGTAGATATTTAAAATTCTATTATATATGAAATAACAGAAGTATTGGGTGTTTTGTTTTTTTTTCAGTCTCATTCTTCATGAAATACTTTTGATTCAGATTCTTCTCAAACATCTTTAATATCAGTGTTGTTCCTTTGGCTGCTTTCTCAGTTACTACACAGTTTTTTGGAGTATATCTTCACATCCATCCAAATTATGTGAGAATCTAAACTTTTGAATCTGTGATTGATGCCATCACTAGAGATTTTATCCCACTTTATAAGTATATGTTTGTATAAAATTAGGAAGTGGATTTTTAAATTCATTAGGTGAACAATCATTCTGTTTACGATATAAACTCTTAAAGTGATTTTAAAAGATTTGAATCATGAACTGCCTCTCCCAACTCTGGGATAATAAATCTGGGTTAAATTTCTTTGTTTCTTCTTTTTATTTTTATAAATCAATTCTACCAGATTACTTTCATAAGCATCCCAAACTAGTACATTAGAATCATTTCAGGTAAATATGTTTCTCATATTCCAGTGCTCAAAATTTAGTAACTAAAACAGTGCCTTATAATATGGGAGGACTTTCTATAGAATTGAATATAAAACAACTTTTTTTCTGATAAATAATTTTGGGAAAAATATATTTAGACACATATTTGGATATGTCTTAAGGGGATAATGGCAGTAATTACCTCATCGGGTTGTGATGAAGATTAAGTGAGATAATTTAAGTACATCCATTGGTACAGTGCTGATACATGGTAAGGGCTCTAAGAGGTTAATTATTTTATCATTAATAAGCAATGTGACAGGATGTTGTAGCTGTCACCTTCTTGCTCCACAGTAAGTGAGAAACAAGATAAAACAGGTTCGGAATTCTTCTTTCTCCAGTTGTGGATTAGATGTCAGGCTTGTTTTGACTCTAGCTTCCTCACAGCTGTCAGAGGATTTCATTGAGGTCCTTAATGCATAATGGAGGTGACCACCATTTGCATCCTTCTGCTGATGTCCCATTAGGGCACTGTAAAAACTGATTACATCCTTCCTTATCTTGCCACGTTCAGGCACCTATATTTCCTCAGTAACAGCTACTGCTTATAGGCTGTTTAAACTTCTCACACAATCCAAGATCAGGATGCTGTATGATTAGTTACCATGAAATAGTCTTGCCTCCTTCTGAAAGTACTTCTTTCAATTTAGCCCTTTAGGCAAAATTGAACTAGATAACAACTTCAGAAGTCACTTTTGTTAAAACTTCTCAAAACACCAATAAAGAGAAAACAACCCTTAAACCTCCCCGGTAATAACAACAGTAGCAGAGCCATTATTTTAGTACCTCTGTAGTCTGTGTTTCAAGGGAGGGGGAAATATCTTGTGTCATCCTGTTGGTCTCCCTATTTTTATCCTGAAACTGTGAAAGACTGGCCGATTACAAAAACAACAGCAAACTTGGAATTTCCCCCCATAACTATTATCTTCTTCATCTCGTAAATTTAGAGATCAGTCTGAGAACAGCTTGTGTTGCAGTATGAGTCAAGTAAGTGCGATTATTAGGGCGAGTCAGGAGAACCTGACAGTGTGATTTCTTGTCGCATTAAAGGAAGTACTATCCTTATGGCTCATAGAATGCAGGGTACTTTAAAGCAATTTGGCTCAAGTTTGGAGAATATTTCACTATGAGAATGGATTTTAGTTTGACAAGGACAGCAGGCAGACAGATGTTTATCAGATAGCATCTGTAGCATATGAAAATTAATTTTTCACGACCAGTAAGATATAAAGATAGTAATGTTTCTCATTTTAAAGTGTCATTTACATCAACCTGAAATGTGATATATTATGGAGAAAATTCACAGTCTATAAATAGTACTGCTTTGGCGTTCTTATCTGTGGGTAGATGGACAAGTGTGTGGGGTTTCCATTCCCTGAATACGAGTTTAAATCTAACCATCCATGCAACATTTCCATTTGGTTATCTTAAAAGCACATTATATTATCATCCCCTTTTCAAACTTGGTGTTCTTCCTGTATTTCCTCTTTTTGTACATGGAACCATTGTCCATTTAATTGAACAAAGCATAAACCCAGATATCATCCTAGATGCTTCCCCTCTTCCTCACCCACTCATCTAATCCATCCTACCTCTTCTGTAACTCTCCACTTTTCTTCCTTGCCACTGAGACCATCCTAGTTCAAGTCACCATCAGAAGTCACGTGTTTTACCGCCATGGCCTTGTGTTTTAAAATGTAGCGGGATTTGTTTTAATTAGGTATGGTAAGACCTGCAGACACTGAAATGACTATCATGAAGGAAGAAGTTTATAGCCATAGATCTCTAGAAACAAGAAGCATGGCATACCACCCAAGGGGCCCACATGGGAAGCACCAGGATTGGTCAGGAGGCAGAGGGAGGGTGAGAGTGCGGGGAAAATGTGGGCAAGAGTCTTTACCGTGGTTTCTGTGGGAAGGAATGAGTGAGGCAGTGTAAGCAGGCTTAGGAATAATTTTGAATAATTGTGAATAATTATTGAATAATTTTGGTGGGTTGTAGGGGATGGGGACTGTCCTTGGCTATTTGGTACCAGGCCCTGGGGTAATTAGGGCAGGTAGATAGTGGCCTGAATAAAGAAGGTCGTTGGGGGTTTGGATTTTGGATTGGTTGGTTTGCATATGAAAGGAGCACTTGTAGGCCAAGTCCTTTTCTATCTCTAGAAATTGGCTAGCCCTGTGAGAGGCAGTCTTTCCAGGGTCATCATGGCTCCAACTGTCAAAACATCAGAAATACCCTTAACTAGTTTCCTATTCTAGGGGAGTAACTATTCTCCCCTACCAGAATAAGAGATCCTTTAAAAATACAAATATGAAAACATTTACTGCTCAGTTGAAATCCATCAGTAGCTTCTCATTGCTCTTTCTAGAAGGCCCTGAATGATCTGGTCCCTGCCTACCTATTGAGCCTACTGCATTTCACACCCCCTTCCCAGATTTCAGCTCTTTAAAGGGGCATGTTCTCTCCCTGGACATTTATATCTGCAGTTCTCTCTGAGTGGAACATTCTTCTTCACTTCCTCTTCCCCATGTTGCTACCCAACCACTCTGGAGCCATCAGCTTAAGCCTCACTTCCTCATGGAAGCCTTCCCCTCTAGCTCCAGATCAGGTCAAGTTCCTTGTTTTAAATTCCCATATCATTTCATGATCTTCCTTCAGTGCACTTATCAAAGTTTGTGATTATATGCTTATTTGTGTGATTAATTTCTGCTGCCTGAGATCCATGAAAGCAAGACTGTGTCTATTTGACTCACATTATGTTTCTAATTCCTAACAAAGTGCCTCAATAAATATGGTAGCCTTCAATAAATATATGTCGAATGAGTGAATAAGTGCCAGTCTTGGTTTAGGATATAGATGATATTTTCAACTTAAAGATGGAGTTGAAAGAACAGAAGTGGTTTTCCTGAGACTGCTTTTTAAAAAACACTTGAAGCTGATGCATAATTGCTCTCAGTGATGTGTTATCAGAAGTGATGGGAGCCATACCAAACTGTCTCTACTGGGCATTGTGTGTCATGGCAATAAGACATCTGACATGATTTAGAACGTGAAGGAAATAGATTGTGAAAAGTCATAGTGTATGGAAGTTTTTTTTCTTTTCATGAGGATCATCTGAAAACTGCTCTGAGTGGCCAAATGGCATGTTTTAGGGCTGACTCTTCAGCGAAGATGAGGAAAGGTAGTCTGTAGGAAGATCTTTTTAGATTGTGTATAAGAAGGGAAACTTTGACTTGCTTTTCTTTTATCCACTCTTTATAAGAATTTAATTATAAAAACATGACACAGTATTAACCATTCCCCAGATATTCATTATGAGGAAAGAATCCTAAAAAAACAAGCATCTATACGCTGGGTTAGTTAAAATTAGACTTAAGCTCTGGGGTACTCTGAAAAGAGTACTCAGATTTCAAATTTTAAAAAAAGATGAGGATATCAAATGAATAACCCACTTTAGCATAACTGAAGTGCCACAGAACAGAGCAGATAATTCCCTGTCAAGAAGACTACTATCCTAACAGATGTCAAAGCTTTTTCCTTTATATCATTTCTGAAGGCACAGTGGATTTTAAAAATCTTTTTTATAGTTCGACTCTTCAATTCCCCACTTCTCCAATTCTTCCTCTCTAGAGTTTATCTTCTCTTTGCATAGAGGAAGCAATACAAAAATTTGATCAGATGAAGCAGAAAATTGATGTAATAAACCAGATCTGATGTTGCAACTGGATGACCATGGTACTGTGGCGTATATTTGATCTGCCGAATACTTTTGATTTGTCCAGCAAAAGGTTTAGAGTTTCATGAATAATTTGTAACACTTAAAATTAAAACACTATACATTAGTATCTGTATCTTTCATTGAAAACTGGGATACCCTGGGAGTCCAGCACCTATCTTCCTAGATGGCCCCGTCGCTCTTGCTGAGTGGAGTCCATACACATGGCACATGCTCACCAGTGTGCCAGAGTCCCAAAATGGCCCTTGTCATATTTCTACATTATCTGCCTGGCCCCTGCAAGTATTTGACTTTGTAATTCTTAAAAATATATGGTACAAGAATTACATTAATTTTCCATTTGCTTCAGCTGTAAAGAGAGTCTTTTATAGTGTAATCCACACAAAGAGCTCTTTTCTAAAATCCAAAAGACTAGCACAATTTACAGTGAGCAGCGTGTGATGACATATTTTATGGATCACCTCTCTGTGAAGCTTTAAATATGTTAATTCCCTTAGACCTTGTTCTCTTAAAGATTTAAAAAACTTACCCTCTACAAAATTGTCAGGTATTTTTTTTTTTTTTCATCTTTATGGCAAAAGAAGAAAAGTTACTGGGCTACTTGATTTCTAAGATCTAAAAGATGGCATGCAATGGCTATTTATAAACGTCACTGTGCCATTACCTTATTTCTTGAATACCCTCAGGTTGTTATAGGAAAAGTCACAAATGGGCATGATGATTACTAGAAGCTAATTCATGACTGTTTGTTTTACATTTCGCTTCTACTTCACTCTGAAATAGCTGGCATAATATTAAAATAATTAATCGACCTAGGACAACAAGGAAGTGGAACCAAAATATGGATTAGGAAAAAAATGTACAAATAAATCAAGAAACACATCATATTTATAGCTTGTATTCTATGAGACAAAACTTTCCTAGTGTTAGTTTTTCCGTATTGTTTTTACTTATTTATATAGTGATGAAAAGTTAAATTTATGAAATTGGAAATTAGATTATTTCCCATTGTGTCTTTAGCATAGAGAACAGAAACTAGCACATACTAGGTGACTTTTCAGACAAACATACATACGAGTGAGTTATAGTTATTTTTGTGAAAGACAGGTCAAGATTATACACACTGTTAAACATTTAGGTAACTTAGAATACTTAAAAAAAAAAAAAAAACTCTGACTTTAATGAGAGGATAAATTGGCTTGGTTTGTGTTCCATGATTCTCAGATTCCCCAAATATGCATTTCTCTACTCTTAACCATGAACCTATGATTCTATGGAAAACCATAGTATCTGTTCTTGTGCCATTCCTTAAATTCTATCTTAGAACATTTCTCTGCATTCAGTAGTATCTTTTATCTCAATATGTATCTACTGGCAAAGTATTCCCAGCCTATTCCTATAGTCCTGTCATCAAAAAAACTTGTGTTGGCAGTGCTGCTGACTTGGTTGGGTCCTGCCCAAGGCCGCCTGTCCAAAATCACCTGAAATCTATTCTCTCAGTGGCTGCAGGGAACGTCACTATCTGATCCATCCTTGTAATCGACCACCTTCCCCTACTCCCATTATTACTTATCTCGCACATTGACCAGCATGGCTGCCTTGGCCTGTTTCTGTAACTTATTTGCTTAAGTGTCTACCACAGACTTGAACTTCTGCGTTTCTTTGTTCAAAAACAGAACAAAGACTTCTGGTTTCTAGTTCCACATGTAAGAAGCTTGGAAGTTACTACTCTATTCTAACCACAAGTAAAAAGCAGATTGAAAAAACAGATTGAAAATTCATAACTCTTCTAGGATCTATGAGAAAAGAAGACACAGGGCAAACTTCTGCCTCAAGGTTGGAGAGACAGACAGATAAAAATAGGGAGAAGTGGCTCACTGGAGCTGAGACTCACAAGTGGAAACTGCCACAGGAACCAGTGCTGGGGTAGGAAAATCTGAACTATAATTTGTATATATTAATCCAACTATATAAATAATCACTTTGCACATCAATGGTCTAAATGCACCAATTCAAAGACAGTGATTGTCAGAGTGTGTTAAAAAAACAAACAAGATTTAACTATATGTCATCTACAAGAAACTATCTTTAAATATAAAGACACATATAGATTAGAAGTGAATGGGTGAATAAAAATATGCCATGCTAATATTAATCAAAAGGAAGCAAGAATAGCTATATTAATTTCAAACAGAGTAGACTTCAAAGCAAGGAAAGTTATCAGGGATAAAGAGTTTACTTCTCCAAGAAGACATAACAATCCTTATGTATGTACCTAATAATAGGCTGTCTATCTACGTGAGGGAAAAATTGATAAAACTGTAAGGAGAAATAGATGAATTAGCTACCATAGTTGGAGACTTCAATATCCCTCTATCAGAAATGAACAGATACAACAGGCAGTAAATCAGTAAGGACATCGTTTAATTCAACAATACCCTCAATCAACTAAATAGATATCTTTTCTTCATTCAAAAACAGCAGAATACACATTATTCTTAAGTTCACATGGAATACTCACCAAGATAGACCACATTCTGGGAGATAATATACACCTTAACAAATTTAAAAGAATAGAAATTATACAGTATCTGCTCTCAGATGACAATAAAATTAACCTAGAAATCAATAATGGAAAGATAACTGGAAAAATTTCAAAATAAGAGGAGATTAAACAACACACTTCTGAATAACACAGAGGTCAAGGAAGAAATCTAGAAAAAAAAATGAAAACATATTAGGCTAAATGAAGATGAAAACAACTGATCAAATTTGTATGATGCAGCAAAAGCAGTAGTTAGAGGGTAATTAACAGCAGTTAAAGGAGAATGATCTAAATCAATCATCTAAGTTTCCACCTTAGGGAACTAAAAAGAACTAATTAAATCCAAAGTAGGCAGAAGAAAATAAATAATAAGAACCAGAGGTGAAATCAATGAAATTGAGAATAGGAAATGAATAAAGAAAATCAATGAAACCAAAAGCTGATTCTTTGAAAAGATTAGTGAAATCGGTAAGCCTTTAGCCAGACTATCAGAGAGGGAGGGAGAGAGAGAGAGAGAACGAGAGAACGAGAGAATGAGAACATAAATTAGTAATATCAGAAATGAAAGAGGAGATATTACTACAGAGCCCATGGACATTAAAAGAAAAATAAATGAATACTATGAACAACTATATGCCCACAAACGACAATGTAGGTGAATGGGCAAATTCTTTGAAAGATATATCTGTCAAAACTCACACAAGAAGAAATAGACAATCTTAATAGGCCTATATCTATGAAAGAAATTGAATCAATAATTACTAATCTCCCCAAACAGAAAGCATCAGTCCAAACGGGGTTTTTTTTTTTTTATAGTTGAGTTTTAAGAGTTCTTTGTATATTTTGGATAGCAGTCATTTATCAGATGTTTTTTGCAAATATTTTCTCCCAGTCTACATCTTGTCTCTCATTCTCTTGACACTGTCTTTCATAGAGCAGAAGTTTTTAATTTTAGTGAAGTCCAGATTATCAATTATTTTTTTCATAATTTATGCTTTTGGTGTTATATCTAAAAAGTCATTGCCATACCCAAGGTCATCTAGTTTTTCTCCTATGTCATCTTCTATGATCTATTTTGAGTTATTTTTGTGAAGAGTATTAGAACTGTGTCTAAATTTATTTATTTATTTTGCATGTAGATGTCCAGTTGTTCCAGCATATTTTTTAAAAGGACTATCTTTGCTCCATTGTATTACCTTACTCCTTGCTCCTATATGTATATGGATCTACTCCTGGGTTCTCTATTCTGTTCCACTGATCTGTTTATTCTTTTGCCAATACCGCATTGTCTTGATTACTATAAGAGTCATCATGGATGGAGAAAAGGCTTATCTGCCTGTAGCAAAGTAAATGGTAACTGAGGGAATGGAAATTCGAAACTTGGCAATCCAGATGCTCTTACTGTGACTCGAAGTGGTGCTACTCGAAATAGGATTTGCGAGCTGGTAGAAATGCACATTTTCAGACCTGAAACTGGACCTAATGAATCAGAATCTCTGGTGGTGAGTTTCTGATTTTCCAGGTGATTTGGGTGCACACTTGAAGTTGAGGAAGCAGTGTCTAAGAGAACAGTCTTCCCTACCTGACTGAAGACTACATAGAAGATGTGGGAAAGAATGAGCCTGGGAGGAGTGTGAGTGGGTTAATTCTAGAGTTTGAAGAGATTGAGATCTTTGGTAGAAATGGTAATTTAAAAGTGGCATCCCAGGATTTGTAAGGGGAAGGCCATTTATTTTTGAGAGAATGTTGGTGTACCTAAGATGCTGAGCATCTGGAAAATGAGAATCTTCTGGAAAGGCACCTCTTTCCTTATACATCTGGAACATTTGAACTGACTCATAAAGTCAGATGTAATGATGTCCTCCAGTCATGCCCACCCATGTGCAGAATCGAGGACATGATGTAAGACTCACAGACCTCTAGACACAGGCCTCACGGATAACACACTCATCAGATAGTGTTTTACTGATGAGGGCCTCAGGGGGCCTCAGGCACGTTTGCCAGCTGTAGCAAATGATCAAGAATGTCCTCTCCAGCATAGATTCTTATGAAAAATGTAGAAAATAAGGTTACAACTTTATTAATTTTATAGTAGATGATTATCGTGAAAATATTTCTAATTTTCTCTGAGGGCCTGGGAATATGTAGATAAAAAATTGTTTCATGCCCAGAGTAGATTTTTTTTTTTTTAATCTTCACTGGTTTATCAATTAGAATATGATGATGTCTATGAACCAGGCTGGGCATTTTCCTTTGAGGCCAGGCTACTTGACAGAATTTTTTAAAAGCTGCTGGTTACTACTATTTTCTCCTTGTATTTCCTGATCTACCTTACTCTGAAAATAAATACAAAAAAACACCAGATAATGTTGTTATCCTTACCACCATGGAAATAGACAAGATTACCCAGACTTCCTACTATATATATGGTTACATGAAGATCAAAATGAATCAGAGCTTTGCCATTTCTACCAGTTACAATTATTATAAATATCTTCATCAGTTCTTTAATAACATTCTCTCCTGGCTTGACTAATAAAATCGATGGACTTTGACATGTAATATTCACAGATGCTAACAAAACTGTTATGATAGCCGTGGTTATGATAAATTATTTTTGAAGATGCATATTTGGAGGGATGCTCTTATTAAATGCTGTACTATAAGTCCAGGTCCAGATCTGTCTACAACATGGCCTCAGAAAATATTGATTTTAAATTAAGTATGACATTTAATCTTTTCTATCAAAACAGAGGACCATATGAAAACAAAAAGGAAGATAGAGGCCAGACTTTTGAAAAATGAAAAAAGATGTGACAGTAGCTCTTAGATAAAACTGGTTAATATTTAGAAGGTAGCCTACTCATGAATTAGTGAATTTAGATGTCATATCTTATAGAAAATTAGCTTATAAATTTAATTTTTTATTTTGTGAACAGTCTTGGTTGATGAGACAAGTTATGGAGAAAATCAAATTGCACTTATAAGTTATCACTTGTGTTTCATTGTCCTTAGCAATACCGTGTAGGAGAGGACATAGAATTTTACTATTTTCTCTCCAGCATCAAACTGATGGGATCTCAGTGTAGCCACAGATGTGGATGATGGCTAGATCCAGTAGGTCATAGCTATTTGTTCAAATCTACTTGCTAGAAACCTGAAATAACAAATTATTTTACATAAATAAAATCTTTAAGAACCATATGAAACTTTTTATTCTTTTGGTCAAACCCACCCAATAACTTGCCTTTGGAAATAATGACTACTCTTTCAAGCCCTAATGCTGGACTATAAGTAACCTTCATTTATAATTTGATATTTTAAAGAAGTTATTTGCAACATATTTGAGGTTGCATGACCCTGATCTATCATGTATTAGACTGGAATGTTTTTGTTTTAGACAGAGGGCAGCTGGAGCTGGCCATTTCCTTTTCTTGATAAAAGACATCTGACTGTGAGTTAGGAAACCATGGTACCAATCTCTAATGATCAATCTATCAGCATGTGCCAAACAAATCTACCTGGCATATGGCCATTTTGGTTGTACTTACTTAAATCTGACAAAAAAAAAAAAATTATTGAATCTGTACTAAGTGCAAGACACTGTGGAGGAATCAAATACAATAAAACATATAGTATAGTATAATATAATAATGGCAAGTTGTTAAGGTCTTCACTGTTTCCAAAGAACTGATACATTCATTATCTCATTTGACCATCTCAGCAACACTTGCCCCTTACAATTGAGGAGACTGAGACCTGGAGGGGTGGAATGACTTGCAGTGGTCATTGGCGCTGGGTCCTTGGTGACAGAACACAGACTAAAACTAACTCCCTCACCTTCTGATCAGAGTTCTCACCATCATTCTTATCTCTGCTCAACTTGCAACAAGCTATTGATTTGTTGCCATCCATTCTTTATTGATGAACATGATGTGGTGGAAAACATCATTGTACACAAGATTTCTCGGTTGCTGAGCCACTCTTCTCCCTGGATGTGAAAGATGCTGCCTGCCAAGTGAACCTGACCCATAAGGCGTGAGGTTTACAGCCTTAACAGGTGCACGTCAAGTCACCATCCATCATTGTAACAGCGCAGCTCTCATTCTTTTTAACCTTGCTTCAAAGTGTGATGCTTTTGTTAAGGCTTAGTTTTGGATGGAAGGGAAAATTTCTCTCCTGAGCAGCATGCTGACTTTATCAAATGCATTTTAAGCTAAGACAAAACCTACGCCTTCCTTGACTTTGTGTGAATCTTCTCCCTAGAACAGACTGGAGAGTCTTACTCTATTCCATCAAATGTCAACATTTGCTCTTTTGTTGTTCTTTTTTTTTTTTTTATACCCTTATCTAATCCATAAGTGAGTCCTCATGGTTCCGTTTCCATCCCCTCTGTCCAGTCTTGCCTCTTCCTTGTGCCTGCTACCTGCTGAATCCAACCTGTCAGTATTTCACTTGCCCTTCTCTGCTAGGGGCCATAGCTCTACTGATTCCATCTCCTTTCACTCTGGCCCCTGTCACTGTCCGGCCTCCATAAACTGACAAGAGAAATACTTTTAAAATGTAAAATCTTCTCACTCCCTGTTTAAAATCTGTCGCTGCCTTCCAATTAATTAAACTAAAACCCGATTCCCTTACCTTGGCGCTTACGTAGGCCATGTCTACTACGTCTCAGGCCTCATGGTCTCTGCGCCTCCCTCTGTGCCTGTCGCTCCAGCCGCACACACTATTAGAACACACCAAGCTCCTTCCCATCTCTGGGAGGCTGAAAATTGCTCCCTCGCCCCTAAATATATCCATGTCCCAATCTCTGGAACCTGTGACTATTACTTTATTTGGCCAAATAAAAAAAGGGGGATGTGATTTACAATTTTTTTTTTTTTGGCAGGTAAGATTAAATTAGGTATTATGAAGTGGGGAGATTGATTATCCTGGAAGATGGGTCCATCACAAGTGTCTTTATAAGACAGAGGCAGAGGGAGATTAGTCACACAGAGGAGATTTGAAGATACTGGCCTTGAAGACTGGAGTGATTCAAACACAAGCCAAGAAATGCTGGCAGCCACCAGAAGCTGGGAGAAGCAAGGCATGATTTCTCCTCTAGCACCTCCAGAGGGAGCTTGGTCCTGTGAATACCTTGTTTTCACACTTCTGACCTCTAAAACTGTGAGAGAATGAATTTCTGTTTTAAACTACCAAGTTTGTGGTAATTTGTTATAGCAGCCATAGGAAATTAATACACCATGAGACTTTTATGGTTCTTTCTGATTGTAGCTTATTTCTATGCGACCTTTTTAATCTGCCTCTTGTTCCTTAGGGCTCAATTGAAATGCCATCTCCTCAGGAAGAAATTCCTGACCATTGGAGCTAAGGTAGCTGGCTCTAGTCAGACAATCTTTATCACATCACACATGTTGTTTTCTTCATTTAAAAAATCATTAATTTTTTCTTTGACTTTCTTATTATCTAATTCTAGCACATAAAACAGTTTCTGGCATGTAGAAGATGTTGTTAAAGGAAGAAAGAAAATAAGGAAAGACTATTACTAACTGCCTGCAATAAAGCAAATGCTATTTAATAAACAGCCGGGCTTTTGAAAAATCCTTGTCTCTGATGGGGAATATCTTTGCTATTGACAGGGTTTGCCTACTTACAATCCTATAAATAAAATACAGGACAACAAGTTAAATATCAGACAAACACAAATAATCTTTATATAAGTATGTCAAAAAATGTTGCATAGGACATACTTATACTAAAAATTATTCATCATTCAAATTCAGAATTCAAATTTAGCTGGCATTTTGTTTTGTTTTGTTTTTACAAATCTGGCAACCCTAATTGTAGAACATTACAATTCTCTGTCATAAACACAGATTATTGTCCTGCCAGGAGATGAGGAAATAAACTAAAAAAAAATTCCTTTGAAAATCTTTTCTCATGAAATTATTCTTCAGTCTTAGAACTGTACACATGCCAGTAAGTTCATCCTTCTCTCTTTGGGAAAACTAAAGTGCTTATTGACTCACATCACCCAGGGAAGGAAGGCATCTTCTGTGCAAAGACAAACCTTGATAGTTTCACGTGTGAATCTGCACACATGATGCCAGAACTGGGCATAGATTAATTCCACATAGTAGAACTATTTACATATGTGAAGGCAATATGTGTATCTAGGATATGTTTTCATTCCCTGTATGAAGTGCTTTTTTGGGGAGTTGTGATGAGGTTTTTTGCATGCATTCTTTTACTCACCCTCTACCTCCTTATTCTCCTGGATCCTGGCTGATAAACAGACAAAATATAGATTAACAGAAGGGATGAAATATAATTAGGGCTTTCTGGTTATGGCCAACTTGGAGACTAGGGCCTCTCACCACTCATCCCAGTGAAAGACTCAGATCTGCCGACCACATTCCCACTTGGTCCATGCTGGGAGGGAGAACAGAGATCTGGCGGTCCCAGAAAGGGCAGGCCCGGCTCGCTGGGCTGACACAGACCAGATGAGTGACCTTGTGCCATGAGAGCAAGAAGAGGTCATGCATCATGTGTGCAGTGGCTGTTAGCATGCCAGGTCCACTCAGTGAATGCATGGCCTGATGGCTGTCCAGTCTGAGCAGCCAGACCTCTTCCTATGGAGAGAGGAAGTCAGGGGTAAGCGGGGGTGGACTTTCTTGTTACGGAGAAAGTGTTTGTGGACATTCCCTTCTCTTTGGGTCAAGACAGGAATATGAAAAGAGGAACATAATTACTTCTCCCTAAAATGCTCCCTCAGGGGAAGGGGGTATTTATAGGACATGGCTGTCAGTACTATTGATAGATGTGACCAAACTTTAAGCCTGCTAACATGAGAGATTCATCGTGAGAACTAAAAGGTTTCTACTAGGCAGCGGAATTGTTTGAAGGCTCCATGAAGCATATTCCAATAGTTGTGTTTACTTTGAAGTCTTTTGGAAATCTAAAAATAGGAAGTTCTATGTTGAAATGCTGCTCATCAGTAAGGAAACAGAGGGTGCCAGCTAGCCAGATGCAGAGCCCCAAACTCCAAGCCTCAGTTTACCCACAGTCATATAATAGGGGGCTCAGTCTTCTCAATGAGTTCTCCCATCACAGTATAGGAAACACTTAGAAGAAGAAATTCAAATAATGACTAAAAATTGAAATCCATCAGTAGAGCAACATAGTTTCCCTTTTAAAACAGAAATAAGATTCCCCCTCAATCATCTCAGGAGAAAAGGCAAAAAAAAAAAAAAAAAACCAAAAAAAAAAAAAAAAAAAAAAAACGTGTCTTAATGAGGATCTACCTCCATCTTTCACAAATTTCCATGGAATTTTGTTTTAAATAAGACCATCACAAAGACAGTTTCTTTTCTGTTCAGCATCAACTTAGAATAAGTTTTGTGATTATTTTGTTTTCTAAAATGCATTAATTTTACATTTTAAAGAAGACACTGAGCCCTAGTGGTTACGAACAGAATTAAGTGTATTTTTCAAAGACTCCAACTTCAAGAACTGAGCATGAGGTAAATTCACTCTTCTGGATTGTTGCTTAATATTTCCAGTAGGTAATTTGCCTAACTCTATTCTGATGCCATAAAGAAATAAATGTAAATCTAGTGGATGATTCCATACAATTGGATTATTTTATTTATTTCAAAGACCATAAGGTCTGGATCAAATTATAAGATTCTCAAATTTAGCTTTACAATACTTTTTACATATTTCTCCTTCTGTAAATTTCTAGCAATATGTGAGATTCTCTAAAGTTTTATACATTTGAAAGTTGTCTACAATATGGAATTGACTAACTAAAAGATTTAATTATAGAAAATCAATCTTATATATTTAAATTCTTCATTATTCTAGTTAAAAAATATGTGTGTTCATCGTAAAAATCTCAAGGTGTATAAAGAAAAAATTAAAATTTCCCTTTTTTTCACTCCAATTCTACACTCCAGAGATACCCATGGTTAACAGTTCTATATGTATTCTCCTACACACATAGAAACATATATGTAAATATATTTTAAATATATTTTAATGTACTCTAATCTTTATTATAAAAATTTCAAACTTGAAGTAGAATATTATAATAAGCCAATATGTACCTATCATCCAACTTCAACTGTTTTCAATTTATAGTCAACCATGTTTCATCCACACTCCCACCCACTTTGTTCCACCCCCACTAGATTATTTATAAGCAAATCTAAGACATAATAACATTTCATTAGTAAATACTTTTATATTTATCTCTAAAAGGTAACAACTTTAAAAACTATTACCACACTCCAAATATTCTAAATAAATAACTCTTAAATAACATCGAATACCTAGTGTTCAAAGTTTCCCTATTTATATAGACATATAAGTATAGATATAGCTACAAATATATAGATTTTTAACACAAAAACAGAAATATAGTAACCATAGTGCTACATATCTTGCAGAAAAATTTAAACTTTAAAGAAGATGTTTGACAGAATGCCGTTGGAATTCAAAGGGATTCTTGAGGTTATGTTTTATACTCTTCCTATTAATTTGAAAAATTCTACTTATGTAAGGCCAGGCTTTAGGCTTACTTCCTTCATGAATGGCTTGTAATGTCAAATATCTTTTATGTGCTTATTTTGCATCTATATATCCTCAGTGCAATGATTCTTCATGTCTTTTGCCTATTTTCTAATTAGATTGTCTTTTTTTATTGCGGAGTTTTGAGTTTCTTTATATATTAATATATAAGTCCTTTGCCAGATATGTGGTTTGCAAATATTTTCTCCCAGGCTCTAAGCTGTCTTTTCAGCCTCTTAACAGGTTCTTTGACATAGCAAAAAATTTTTTTATTTTGATAAAGTTCCATTTATCTATTTTTTTCCTTCAGGGCCATGCTTTTGGTGTCATGTCTAAGAAGTCATCACTAAACCTTAGATCCCAAAGTTTTCTCCAATGGTATCTTCTAAAATTTTTATAATTTATGTTTTAAATGTAAATTTATGAATAATTCATTTTGAGTTCATTTTTGCATAAGGTATGAGACTTAGGTTGAAGTTCATATTTTTCCCTCTACACATCCAGTTGTCCCAGTATCATTGGTTGAAAAGACTGTCTATCCTTCCTTGAATTGCTTTTGCACCTTTGTCAAAAATCAATTGGATGTCCCTGTGTAGGGTTATTTCTGGATTCTCTATTCTGTTGCATTGATATATATATATACCTGTTGATTAATGTGAATTATGTGCAGTGTTTCTAAATACTTCCTACCATACAATCTAGTCACCTGTCACTATAGTTCATCGCTGTGCTTAGCCAGGGCCTTTTACTCACTGTGTTCCTGTGGTAAGTTTTTTGGTCTGTCAAAGAGATGTAGAGAATCTTGAATATCATTCTGTTCTAATGGTATTGTGTGAATTTCCTTCTAAAAAGTAGTCTCTTTATTAAGAAATTATCAAGAACAGGAAAATTTCAAGTTTATGTCATTTATTATTTGATGTTTATATAATCCAAATGTTCCACATTTCATTTCCCTTTCATGTCCTGTTTTCAACAATCCGAATCCCTTTCCATTTTCCTGTAGAAATTCTGCTCCTTTCTTTCAGGTATCTCTGAGAATACTCTCATGTTTATATGTTCCACTAATGTATGCTGGTTGGCTGTTACTTTAGCAGATCATCTGGCCTTGATCCCTGCTTAGCTCTTCTGAAGGCCCCTCTCGATATCTTGAGATAGGTTTTCTTCCAGCTGTGCTGCTGTTCTGTCTATACTATTTTGCTTTAAAGTATGGACACAGTTTAGTATGAAGGCTTAAGATCCTCTCAGGCCTTTTCTGGGGTGTGTCTTCTCTGGTTCCATGTGTGTGCTTTGCCCCGCCCCCCACCTCACTCAATTTTCCCATATACACAGCTGCTTCTAAATGTCTTAATTTCCTGAGTCTCACCCCTGCTTCTTCTCAAGGCCTTAGATGTTCTTTTGTATTCCTCTACCCATAATCTCTTGACTCAGGCATCCACAGGTCTGCAGTCTTCCTGCAGATCTCATGTGCCATAGTGCCCACCACTGCTTCTAGAGGCCTTCAACCTGGTATCCAAATGATGCGACCATTCCTGTCTGTGCTCTCAGTAAGGTGAAACAAGCAAGTTCCATTCTTTTCTTTCTGTCTCAAGGGAGGAACCAGTAATTCAGCATCTTCCTGACGACCACACCTCAGTGCACTGGGGTGGCGGCAGTGGGGGGCGGGCAGGATGGGGTAAGGGTAAGCAGAAACGCCATGAAATTTCCTACCTTTTTGAGTGTGACATTTCTTGGTTAGGCATTCACCTGTTTGCTGCAACTTTTTAACTGGTTTTTAGAATTCTTACAAAGCTACTTTGGTTCTGTAAGCTATTGTTTATTGGTGTTTCTGTGAGAGAACAAGGGTTTAGAGCTTACTACTCTGCCATCTTGCTGTTGTCACTCTACTGTGTAAGTCCTTTGGTTTAAGTAACCTTATATCTTTTTGGAAATATGTCATAAAAATTGAATACATAAAATACATTCACATCATTTAAGAGAGAAATTATAGAATATTAATATATTTGTACTTCAGAGAACTGACTAGAAGAAACTAAGATTTTATTAAGATTAGTGCTGAGTAAGTACAAAGAGGTGCTAAAAAGCAGTGAATGGCAGTGGTTTAAATACCTATAGACCAGGGAGACCAGAAATTTATAAAGGGCCTCTAAATAACCTTTAGTTAAATAGTAATAAGATAATATTTAGTGACTATTGTAACATTTGGCGATTAAAGTAGTTAATTGGTGCTTAAGAAATTTTGTTTTACAAAATAGGTTTTGCTCTAGTTAGGAGTAAATTCCTTTGCAAGAAAAAGAATATCATGTATCAGTGGTTTAATAAATTTGGTTACTTTTTATCAAATAAGAAGTCTGGAGATAGAAAGATTCAGGTACTGGTTCAACAGCTCAATGATGCCAGAATTTGTATCGTCATCCTTCTGGCCTTACCCTCATGGTTGTAAGTCAGTTCCTGCTGCCCCACATTCAAAGCAGTAAGAAGAGGGAAAGTTGGTTCCAGTTACCAGACCCTTAATTAGGAAAGCACATATTTCCCAGGAATCCCTGGGAGATTTTAAGTTACAGTTCATTGGCCATAACACGGTCACATGGCCGTCTTTGCTGCAGAGGAGACTGAGAAAGTGAGTCTTGACAGTTTTCAGCCTGTGCTATGGAAGGTGGCAAGAGAGAAGGGAGTGGGAATGGCCGTTGGGTAAGCAGATCTAGCAGTGTTCCCCCAGGGGTATTCAATGAGCAAAATCCCACTTGGTCCTCTGGTATGTAAGCAAGAAATTCTATGCCTTTATTTTATCACAGACTTCCTTACTATTTCCAGACTATTCTGATAGAAAGGTACATACACAAAGTGTATTCTTCAGTGCCTCTGTTTTTAGATGTGATTCTATATTTTGAAACAAAAGTATACATTGCTTTTTCCCCCATTAACAATTTTAACAATATTATGAATTTTTAATTAACACATTCAACCAACATTTATTAGGCATCATCTGTGTGATAGTAATTATAGTAGATACTGCTAATTCAGAGATGAATAAGATAAGTAGCCTCAAGTAGTTCATAGTCCAGACATTGATGTAAACAATTACATATAAATATAATTATAATTTATTATGAAAGCATCGATGAGCAAATATGGTGAAATATACATACAGGTCTAATGATATACACATTCCTAGTTTGTGGACAATCTTTTGAGATGTTGATTTTGCTAGGAGATCCAGGAAGATGTGTTTAGAGATAACTAGAAGTTCATTAAGCAAATGGCCCTTTGTAATGATGCTAACTTTCTTTAATCCTTATATTGCCCCTGAAGTACTTGAAGCCTGTAGGTCTTTTATATAATGCTAGCTTACCCAACATGATGATAATATAGTGGTTTGAATTTAGGTACCAGTGCTATGCTTGAAAATGAAGAATGTGATTGACATTTAGCATTGTATATAAAAAGGATTGGTATGTTACTATGTCTCATTCACTTGATGTACCAGGGCCCTGAGTTTAAGAATAAAAAAAAATATGAGTCAGAACTGCACCAGGCAGCCTGAGGCACTTCGTTTTAGGGCCCCTGAGATCCGCTGCTCTCAATCAGATGACATGGAGTGATTCACTCTTCACTTCTCTGCTGTCAGCAATTCACAATTGCCTGGAATCATGAGAAATTTTAATTCTTCTTCTCAGCTAGGAATCTTCTTCCTTTGCCCCTAGTGGATCACATGAAACCAGGACATGGCATTAAAGCTTGCTTTTCTTCTCCTATACTTTGTGACTCTGTGTCTCTGCGCAAAAATCTCTCATTTAGAAGTCCACACTACGACTATGCTACCCTGAACAAGCCTGATCCTGTCTGATCTCAGAAGCTAAGCAGGGTCGGGCCTGATTAGTACTTGGAATGGGAGACTACCTAGGAAGACCAGGTGCAGTAGGTGTAAAAAATTTTTTTAAATGAGGAATTATAAGCTGACAAGGTCCTTGCTATCTGTGAGGTCAACCAAGGGTTGCGTCCCCTAAAAAAAAAAAAAGAAGTCTACAAACTCCAGCCTGTGGACCAGATACTATAGTTGTGTAGTCTGTGAGCTAAGAATGGTTTTTACATTTTTAATTGGTTGAAAAACTCATATAGGAGATTTGTTTTGTGATCTGTGAAATTATATGAAATTCAAAATCCAGTGTCCACAAATAAACTTGTACGGAAACCCCGCCATGTTCATTTGTTTACATGTTGTCTGTGGCCACTTTTGAGCTACAATGGCAGAGTTGAAGAGTTGCAACAGGGACTGTATCATCTGCAACGCCTAAAATATTTACTATGTGGTCCTTTACAGAAAAATTTTGCCAACCTCTGATTTAGAAGAAAAATGTCCACCCCTGGATGTAGAAATCTGTAACCACAGTAATATAGTGCACTAACCAAATTGGGATTGTATATCACATGTCAGTCCACTGAGGTGTAGGGGTACTGGCACCATCACAGCAAGTGGTGATCAGGCATTTTTAGCAGAACTGGGGTTTTTTTTTCCCCAAATAATTTTGATTGATTGATTGATTGATTCAATGTGAAACCATATATATAGCATGTATTTACTATACATAATATAAAAATAATATGTATACGCACATTCTGGATTGGTCTCTAAGGTCCCTCTAGTGGTCACTAGGGTTCTATGGCTCTAGGTTTGCCTCTGCAGTCTCAGCCCCTTCATGTCTGTGCATCTGTGCTCTTAGGTAGAAGCGCTCTGTGTCTTTGCAAGGAGAAGCTCTACATGACCCAGAAAGTCCACTGTTCCCACGTCAGTAAATGACACTGATCATCCCTAAAAATAAAAAACCTGCATGTTAACTGTGACAACCTTTGCTCTCCTGTACCCCCGCTTTCAACCTGTCACCCAGCTCCATCTCCTGCGTGCCTTGCCCAAGTGTCCTTATCGTTTCCCTTTCCACTGCTACCTCGCCACCCAATGTTACTAGCACCTGGACTCCTGGAAAAGCTCCCGATGATATTATTCACTCTTGCTCCCCTCAAACCACCCTCCATAGAGCAGCCAGAGTAGGCTTTTAAAAGTGAAGATATGGTGCGAGATACCCTGCTTTCAAATCCTTCAGAGTCTTCCCAGGGACTTTCTCTTCACTCCCATCTCTTACCTCTCTCTTCCTAGAACCCCACCATATTGGTCTCCCTTCAGTTCTACGTTAGGGCCTACACACCTGCTATTTCTTGCTTCTCACCCTCTTTGCCTAAGTATTCATTTTTTTTTCCTTTAGTTCTTGGTTTTCATTTATGAAATGAAATACTGAGTACTTATGTTCCAGATCCTGCGAGCTTAGACTACAGGTATGGAGAAAACATAATCCTGTCCCACAGACTTTATAATCTAATAGGGGATACTGGCATCGAACAAATAATCTTCAAATAATTAATTACTATTATGATAAGTGCTAGGAAGCTGAAATACAAGAAGATTTCAGAGTAAAACAGGGTTATTGATCTATTCTTGGGGGCACAGGGAAACCTTTGTGGAAGTACTATTTAAGGTGAGCCTCAGAGGATGAGTAAGAATTCTCTGGGGAAGAGAGAGAAGCAGGTACAAAAGTCCTGAGGCTAAAAGAGTTGAAAGAGCATAAACTGTAAGAGAGACAATGACTTATAATAAGCTGAACATAAAGGGAGAGCCCAGATCAAACAAGGGCTTGGAGGCCTTGCTACGCATTTTGGCCCCTGAGAAATTTAGGCTTAAGTGACCCTTCTTCCAGGAAGCTTTCCTTCACTCCTCAAACCGGGTGAGGCAACCAGCCCCCGACCCCAGCTCTGACACCACACACACATTGTGTCTAGAGTAATGTTTGGAATGTAATTCTGGCATGGGCTTCTTTTATGAATCATTCTCTTTGATCACTGGGACGGCCTCTCACCTGCTCTCCTGACTTCGATTCTCTTGCCTTTCGAGTCCATCGTTCTCACTACTGCCTGAACTGCTATCCTAAAGTAAAATTTTGATCACATCTTTAATATAAAATTTTTTTTTCACCCTTAAATACCTTCCATCACTCTTCAGTGCCCACAGAATAGAATTCAAACACGTGTAATTCTGTTCTAGACCCTCTGCGAATCAGCCTTGACCTATCTTTCCAGTTTCATCCATTCCTCATTTCACATAGCAGGCTTGCCCAGCATATCAGAAACTCAGATATTCCACACTCTGGTTATTGTGCCAACCAGGAATATACTTCTCCCTCTCCTCTGCCTGTCAACATTTGGCTCATTGTTTGCCACCCACCTGGATCCAGGCATTCTGTTCTTTTTACTCTGTTTCCATAGCCCAGTGGTCCTCAAAGAGTAGTCCCTGAACAGCAGCAAACTTGTTACCTATGAAAATTCTCAGGTCTCACCACAGACTTACTGAAAAACTGGGGTGGGACAGTCTGTGGTTGAACGAGCCTTCCAGGTGATTAGAATCATTTGAGTCACTGCCCTAGCACACTGTTGTATTTCTATTGGGATTCTTAAATTTAGTTTAGATCACATTAAATTCTAGTTAATTGTTTGTCAGTATCCTAACTTAGAGGATACTAACAATTAGTATCCTCAATGTAAGCAGCCTGAAGGCAAGAAACAGATCTTACCTATTTTATCTCCACTACAATGAAATAAAGTGGCAATGAAATACTATGGAGTTGTGGGTAGTTGATACTACTCCTTCTGTTCCTAACACAATTTAAGGTTTCCTCTTCTGCAAATAAATTTATTTGGAAAGGGAGATATATTGTAATGTATTATGTAATGTTACATTATACATTACACTATAGTCTATTGCATTACACACACACACACACACACACACTCTCTCTCTCTCTCCCCCCTCCCCCTC
>NW_006439717.1:3695691-3749434 GCF_000325575.1 Pteropus alecto
AACCCCACTATCGTTCATCTTCAACATTCTCAATGGTGAAACCTGGACTTAAATCTCGGGAACCTGATAAGAAAAAGGTGTTCTAAGGGGAGACTGATTTGTTTTGCCTAGTTAGTATTTAGGGTTTTCAACAGTGCTTCTCAGACTTTAATATGAATATCGATCACCTGGGATCTTTTTAAACTATAGATTCCTGAGTCAGTAGGGCTGTGGAGAGGCCCGAGATTCTGCATATCTCACGAGCTCCCAGGTGATGCTGATGCTGCTGGTCTCACTGGACCCCAGAGGATATTTTACAAATGACCTATCTTCTTTCAGGCAGGCTTTGCAGCTTCTTCTGGTGCAGGGAGATTTACTGTGAGGCACGACTTCTTTGTGATATTTCTTTTATTTGTGCATGTGTCAAAGGCCTTAGCCAACAGTTCTCAACCCTGGCTGCACTTTTGAATCACCTAGGGGTGCTTTTAAAAAATACCAGTGCCCAGGCTCTACTCTCTGAGAGCTGGATTTAATGAACCACAGCCCTAGGCAATGAAGTGAAGCAGGTGCATAAATTGCTCTTGCGTTCTACACAGCAGACCTATGAAACGTCTGCCCTTGAGAAGTTTTTTGTCTAAATGATAAGATGATACAATGCATATTAAGAGAGACTTAACATTAAAATTATTAAAAGGAAAAATAAAAAACAAACCTTGTTTTTGATGTAAAATATGACAGACCACCTATTGCTTAAGATGGAAACTAAGGAATAGGCTTGCTACTATGTATTCCTCTCTGGATACTCTCCTAAGGAGATTATTTAGAAGGATAGAAATCTTGCCTACCTGCCTGGGTGATGAGGTAGGCCATGGTTATTTGTGTAGTATGGCATATTTGCAGATACTAAGCTGTAGCATATTGGATTACGTTCCAATTCTTTATTTCCTTCCTTGTTATGGAATTACAAGACAGTCATGCTTTTTCTATGTGACTTTTCAGTGCCACCCACAAGAGCAGAGGCAGCATATTTTCTTGTGTCGATGGAATGTCACAACCCAGAGACATTAAATGTTCTTGGCTGATTTTGCTTGGCTTCTATCATTGCTGCCATTACACAAGGAGATCACACCAAGGATAGCGGAGGTTCTGCCTCACCCTCAAAAGATCTGGAGTGCAGCACAGACATCTGTATTTGTTAAATATTAAACACAGGTAATTCGCTGACCTCTTGGTTTCAGAGACTAGAAAGTAAAACATAATGTAAATGCGTTTTCCCCCAGTACATTTAAGTTCTCATAATTAAATGTCTGAAGGATACCCTACCTGATGATTTCTGTGATGGAGCTGTCACTGTTTAATTGTAAAATAAGGACACGATAGTGTTTCATAAAGTTAAAGATTCAATTTAAAAACGTTTTTATTTCGAGTACGTGATATTTTCTCTTTTTTCATTTAAATTGTTTATGAAATGATAGTGGTGGTTGGCTATGTATTTTTCATTAGCAAAATAAAAAGTTGAAAATTGAAAGTTAGAAATCTAATGTATGTTCCAAATTTTGGTAGGTTCAAGGATGTGAAGAATTTTTATGGTATATGACTCCAAAGCTAGGGAACCAACTTTACAATCTATTAACTTTACTCACTGTAGATAAATCAAATTTAGAAGATGAATATCAGCTGAGGATTAAACTAACCTTTAGTCTAGCGTCCTTCCCAGTGGCTGAAAGGACAAGCAAAATAAGCCCTAAAGAAACCCATACTAATTAGGTGCTATAGCTTACGGCCATATTTTGCCATCAGTTTTTTTTTTTTTTTTTTTTTTTAATTTTGAACTTTATCTTCAGTTGGTGAGGCTTCTCTGTGGAAATCGGGATGAATAAAATAGATGTTAGCTAAGTAAAAGCAGTGTTTACAATATACCACACCTAATCATATAAAAATGTCAAAATCACTCTTTTTAATAGTGTTATGAGATGTTCTAAAATGGTAAGCTGATAATTCCCCTTTCTGGGATTTCTAACTGACTGTCAAAATAATGGCAATATCACCTGATATATTTTCAGTATTAAAAAGAAAAGATTGGCAACATCTTCACAAAGTTACAGTACTGCAGAATTGAGACAAATTGTACCAGGTCGCTATGAATAGATCCTCCTGCTATTGTTTGGAGGGGCAGGAACTCTTCCAAACCCATGAGGTAGCTGTGGGGTGGCAGAAGCACGCTGCACAGGGACAGGCAAGACCTGGCCACCTGCGTAACCTGGGACAAGTCATTTAATCTTTCTGGGCCCCAGTTTATTTATCTACAAAAGGAAGGGTTTAGATTAGATGGTTTTTAAGGACTTTACCAGATATGAAATTCCATTATATTACTTAATTTGTATAACATCTCCAAATGAAGAGAAAAAATAAGTTTAGTTTGGCCAAGGTATTCCTCTCTGCTTTCTTAGTAAGGCAATATTTTTGCAAATGAGGAAACAGACCAACAGAAAGGTTAATTAATTTGCCCAATACCATACAAAAACTTTACAATCGATCTTTTGAATATAGAACTTTAAAATATATGTAGATCTATTTTTCCAAAAGAGCAGTTCCAAAAATTTCTGATTATATAGGTTTTACTTTAGGCAGATAATAAAATTATTTTTACCCTTTTAAGGTGGATCGTTAGATCCAAGGGAAATTTTCGAATTTACAATTAAAATGACTATTTCTAAATACTAAATGCCCTGACTTTTAAAAGTCTTTATATCTTGCCTTTAAAAGATGAACAAAAACCAATTCAATAAGTTAAGAAACTTATCATATGTGCATTGTGTGCACTTGTGTGTATGTATATGTGACAGAGAGGAAGAGGTTAATAATCTTATTTTCTCCCATCACTTTTTACTCACATTCATTATAATATAGGAATTATCTGAGATCTATGAAACAATGCCCAGGTTAAATCCTGCTCCGTTCAGTTTTCAGATAAGGAGATTGAAACACAGGTGTTAACTGACTTTCTCAAGGCCACACAGAAGATTGCAATCAAGGCTGGGATTAGAATCTTAAATTTCCTGACCCGGATGCTTTCCTCCTATTAGGCTGTTGTTCTCTCAGAGTCTATTGAGATCACTGATTCCCCTGCAGGACTTGGGGACTCTTAGGAAATGCATCGGTAATAATCACAGTATCCTTGGATGTGGACACAGGTGGCATTCCCAGGTAAAGATTGATGGGTTTTGACCAGGAAGTTAGGGAGCTTAGAGTATAAATTAACGAGAAAAGAGACTAAGGCATGAGGACAGCTTGGATTTTTACTATCAGTCAAGCCATGGCTTTCACACTGGGATTCTGCTTTGTCCCCTGGGCCGGCCATTCCACTTTCACCGAGCATTGATTTTTAATGTGGTGCTGTCTCTGGGACAAATATTCAATGGCATAAAGACCTTGTCTCTTCTGTTTGAAAATTTTTTTCTTAGTAAAAGCAAATTTCCGTGTATTTTGTAAGAACTCCTTTGGCTGTACTACACAAATCGTATTCAAACAAGTTTCCCCAGCCCTAATTAGAATATTGTTTTATTACTATGCATATTGTCTAAATCTCACACTAATTAAATGTATGTTGTACATTATTACCAACAAACAACTATCTGTACTCAAGATTTACGGTTGTGTACTGTGGTGGTTGATGACTGTATCAGCATTTCAATTTCAAATGCGATTCAGAGGTTTAGAGCTTATCTGGAAAATTAATTGCAGCTGAAAATCTGGCACAGCCTGTTCTTAGACCAGCCTGGGGGGCCCCCTCCAGCTCCTGGCTCCTTTTTCTGGACTGGCTGCCAGAGGAGTGAAGTGAGGAGAGGAAGAGGGGGAAGTAAAAGGAAGTTAGATGGGGGAGTGGGATGCCATCACTTTCTCAGAGCTTTCCCACCAATCACTGGAATCCGTCTGGAGGGGAAATGAACATTCTTCTCTGCCTAGTGAACAAACACAGTAAGTGGACAGAGCCTTGAGTTCTCCACACTCCATTAGCAAGCCAGCCAGATGTTGGCTGCTGTCAACACTGGCAGCTTTTCCCCTGTATTTTTTAAGCAAAGATTTCAGGCCTTTTTTTTTGTTTACTTTTAGTAGATTTCAGCTGTGGGTTTTCAAGATAGGGATGTATTCATTGGCTTAGAAGCAGATGGATGACCCTTGAAGGCAACTGGACTTTTTCCTGACAGCTTGTCCCTTGACTTTTCCAAAGGGAAGGCAGGGAACAATAAGACAGCTACTTTGGCTAGTGGCCTTGCAACCTGTATTCATTTCTGCTTTGTGAGGTTAATTGAGCTCTGCCTGGGAGCATGAAAGAGTAGTTTTCCAAAGGAAAAAACAGGAGAGTTTACCTTTTTTTTTTTTTTTTTTAACTAATTTACCAGGAAGGTCCTGGTAATAGACTAGGAACTTTTTAGCTCATCCTGAACATTGAAAAGCAAAGTATCCCTGTTGAATTCAGGGCCATTTGATTGCAAGGGGCAGAAACTGATGAACACTAATTTAAATAAACGGCATCTAAGAGCTGGAAGTATAGGTGAACTTAATGAGAGTCTGGAATTGTAAACTGGAAAGTCTTTAGGGGCTAAGATACCCGTTTTATTTTTCATTTCTCTCTCGTGCCCACATTTAATTTCTCTTTCTCTCCATGTGTATTTATTTCTACCTCCTTTAAGACATTTGCTTCTCACTGTGGTCTAGTTCTCTCTTCTTGCTCATCCATCCACACAGTTCCCAAACTTCCAGCCTTGAGAGTCTATATGACTTTCCAGTTCCAGTGACTATCACTAATTACTACAGTTTTGCTATCTCAGTTTCATTGTTGAGAAAGGCTCTAATTTGACTCAGCTTGGGTCGGATGTCCAGCCCATGCCAAAATCAGTTTTGGTTGGCTTGGTGGCACCATGACCACTAGATAATTACTTTTGCAGTCTATGACATCAGTATTCTTAAGAGGGTGCTGGCTAGGCACTTAGGCACCCATCCCAAGTGTGAATTAATAAGACCCAAGAATGTACATACGCACGCACTAGAAATGGCTTAATGACAGAAAAGTGGTATCATGTGTGAAAGATGGAGAACATAAAATAGTTTAAATCAGTGGTTCTTAAATATTAGAGGGCATAAATACCCTTGGAGGGCTTATTGAAAATGCAGATGCCAGGGCTCCCTTCAGAGACCCCGACTGGGGTGGCAAACAGGAATCTACTGTTTAATAAGCCTTTCAGGTGAATCTGATGAAAGTGGTCCACATACCTCATTTTGAGAAGTCCTGGTTTCTCAGCTGATTCTTAACGTGGATTCTGGCGTAATTAGTAGTGAAGAATTTCTTTGATGATACTTAGTTATGGTAGTGCAGAAGGACTTCTGACTCTCCCACAGAGACTAAAACAGGTTAGGTAGTGAGAATGAATTACATCCTACACCTAAGATCTGAGTGGGATTTAGTGATGTGGGTGTATAAACAGTTCAGGAGCCTAGTCAGAGAAACCCCAAGTGCTTTCATTTTACTAGATGTAGTTACTGTCTGAAAAATGTAAGTTAATTATGAAATAACATGGTCGCATTCATAATGCCATACCAGTTAGCACTACAGTGAAACATGCCAGAGTTGATTACGATAGCTTGCCTGGGAGGATTGATACTAAACTGTCAGGAGTGACATGAAAGAAGTTGCAGTGGCATTATTCCTACCTCACAGGAGTATAATTAGGGAGGATAATTTAATTTCTTTCATCCTTGTTTCCAGGGTTTCATACCTTCCTGAAAATGCTAATTTTAAAGAGAACAGATTTATAATTTTTCATCCCCAAAGTTAAAAATACACTCCACATTTGCAAGTTTGCTGTTTCATGTGTGTTTAAGAATGGTTTTAAGTTTGCTGTAGGGCCAAATATCTCCCTTATAGCACCCAGGGTTCAGCATGTTTTATTGGATGGAAAAAAAAGCAGTAGATGAAGAATGAAATTAAAAAGAAATTAAGATATGAGCTTTGTACAGCCAAGTACCTCATCATCTTTCCACATGAAGCACAGAGGGTGGTTTTTCCAGGCACACACAGGCGTATGGCACCTGTGTTCATTTAAGTGATTACACATTCAACAAAATTTGAATGTGTGATGTGCAATCATTTGAATCGCTCATTATACATTAAAATAAACTGACACAAACACAACTCGTTCTCAGCTGCTTTTGAGAAACTAAGTAAATTAAATGAAAGAATGAAATGAAGGTGATGCTAGGCTGAAGATATAATGTGGATTTGACTCAGAATTCAGAATTCTGTCTTTGACCATGATTAAATAACTTTCAGTGCTGGTGTGCAATTAAAAAAGCTAAAGTAAAGAGTATCACCCCCTTCCCCTGGACCGCCACACTTGGGGCTCCCAGACCACTTCTCAGCGGGCTTTGGGCACTAACGTAGAGGACCACATAGCACAATAGGTAACAGTAAGGAAAAAACGGTTAAAGCAAAAGAGGCAAATGGAAGAAATATAGGCTCAGGGGAAGTACAGGTGTGTTTTCCCAACTCTGCCATTATGATTGCTGTCTCTTTTTTTATGGCTAATGATTTCTACAACCCACATGAATGGGGCTTCTGACCTCCATCAGTCCACTGAAACTGTTTTCAGGGTTTATCATAATGCCAAATCAAATGTCCCTTCTTATTTACCTTTCTTGATCTGTTGGCATTTGAAATGGATGATCCTCCCCCACCCTGCCTGAAACATCTTCGCTTGCCTTTCACAATAACAGTGTTCTAGTTTTCATCTTCTGACAATTTCTTCTGAGTCTCCTCCTACTCTTCAATGTTTAAATGATTGACAAATGCCAGAGCCTCGTTTGAGACGATCAGCTTTTCTCTCTCTAGGGGATCATATCTAGTCTTACAGATGCATGCAGAGGAATTCAAACTTATTTATCTAGGTCTAAAGGCATCCCTGAACTCCACATTTATATACGCAATGCTTACTTAATATTCTGACTTGGAAGTCTTATTAAGACCTGAGACTTCGTATGATAAAAATAGAAATCTTAATTTTATACTGACCTCTTCTAAACTATATCATCTCTGCCCACCTAGTTACTTAAGCCAAAAAATAAAAATAGAGTTCTTAACTCCTGTCTAGCCTTCTCATCCTACATCCAAATCATTATCGAGCCCACTCAAGACTATACGCAAAGTGTTTCCCAAATCCATCAGGTGACAACTGCCATTATCCTTCATCTTGATGGCTTTAATAGCTATCTAATAGGTTCTCTCCTTCTACTAGTAGCTAGAATATTTTTTCCCCAGTTTTTTTCTCTATATATTACCTTGTCAATCCACCATCATAATTTCCTGGCTACTACATTTGCGTTTTAACTGATCTCCTAACTCTGCAACCAAAGGAGTCCTCTGAAAATAACATCAGATTTGACACTTCCTTCAGTGGCTTCCTATTACATTTAGAATAAAATTTGAGTTTATCACGATCTTCAAATCCTTAAAAGATCTATTTGTGAATTCTGTGGCCACATTTTCTACAATTCCTTTCACAGAATGTCCTTTTACAAACTTAAATCAGATTTTGTCATTCCTCAGATTAAAAACTTTCAAAGTCTAGTAATCCTTACCACATTGTACAATGTTATATCTGTTAAGAATACTTTTGGCTTCAAATAATGGAAAAACTAATGGTGTCTTAGACAAAAAGGGATTAATTTTTCTCACGGAACAAGAAATCCTGAGGAGGCAGTTGGTGGTAGAGGTGCAGTTTTTTGTTTTTTGTTTTTTAATGTTTCCATGAAGTGCTCAGATTCTTTCCTTTTTCTCTGCCATCTTTAGTATGTTGGCGTGTGACCTTATGCTTGTTGCCTCATGATTCAGAGATGGTCCTCACAGCTCCACACATCACATCTATATCATCCATATTCAAGGTAAGAAAAAGGTAGAAGAGGTAAGAGCTGTACAAGCAAACTTATTTCTGCTCCAAGGCCTTTGCACTTATCATTTTTTTCCCCACTGAAATGAATTTTCCTCAGATTTTCACATGGTTTGCTCCTTGTAACTATTTAGATCACAGCACAAATGTCATCTCAGAGAGGTGACTTACTGATTCAAAGTAGTACCTACTAGTTGTTCACCATCACTATACATTTATTTTTTTCCTTATAGAGATCTGTATTAGTTTGCTAGGGCTGCTGCAATAAGGTATCACAGACTAGGTGACTTAATGTCTTAGCATAGGCTGCTATAACAAAAATACCACAGATGGAGTGGCTTAAACAACAGAAATTTATTTCTCACTGTTCTGGAGGCTTGGAAATCCACCATCAAGGTGCCTGCTGATTCAGTTCCTAGTGAGAACCCTTTTCCTGGTTTACCAAGATGGCTACCTCCTTGCTGCATCCTTACTTATGAGGGAAAAAGAGGAGGCAAATTCAGTTCATAGCACTTAAACAACAGAAATTTACTGTCAGGGAAAAAGAGGAGGCAAACTCTCTTGTGTCTCTTTATAAGGGCGCTAAGTCCATCACAGAGCTCTACTCTCCTGACTTAATTACTTCCTAAAGGCCTTATCTCCATACCATCACACTGGGGAGTGGGGTTTCAGCCTATGAATTTGGGATTGGGGGATATATTCAGTTCATAGCACTTAAACAACAGAAATTTACTATCTCATATTTTTGGAGTCCAAGATCAAGATGTCAGCAAGGTTGGTACCTTCTGAGGACTGTGAAGGAAGGAGCTGTTCCAGGCTTCTCTCCTTGACTTGTGCTTGGTAATCCTCTCCTTCGTAAGTATCTGTACCTAAATTTCACCCTACTGACCTTATTTTAACTTGATGTCCTCTATAAAAGACCCTGTCTCCAAATAAGGTCACATCTGAGGTCCTGAGATTAGGTCTTTAACATATAAATTTGGGAAGAGGGCACAATTCAACCCATTACAAACTCAATAAACATGTGCTAAGTGAATGGATGGGTTTTAGTTATCACCACCATTTGCTGAATGTTTACAGAGTGCCAAGAGCGACATGAAGCTTTTTTAATTCTCACAATAATTTAATGAAGAAGGTACTGCACGTATTCTCTTTTAGAAATGAGAAAACCATAGCTATAGATATAGTGAGTAGTACAGCAGTATGGTGGAGGCAAGGAAGAAAATAAAGGTTGGAATGTTTCCAGCAAAATAGTGAAGAAAAGGCCCTTTGAGACATCTTCATTATCTTTGGCCACATTAGATCATGATTAGACAAAACTGAAATACGGCGTTTAGACAGGGATCGGCAAACTCGTTTCTGTGAAGTATATATTTTAGGCTTCTAAGCCACATGGTTTCTGTCACAACTACTCATCTTTGCCATTGTAGTATGAAGCAGCCACAGATAATAATAAATAAACGATGTAAATAAATGACTGTGGTTGTGTCCCAGTAAAACAAAAGCCAGTGGCTAGCCAGATTTGGCGTATGGGCCACAGTTTGTTAAAGCCTGTTTAAGAAAATTTTCACTTTGATTTTCTTTCATTTTCCTAAAAGCATATGAATTTCATGAATTAAAAAACAAAACAAAACAAAACAAAACTGTCCTGATCTGCTGCCTTTGAGATGCCCAGCATTTGCTTCCCTCTTTTAGAGAGGTTTGTTCTAAACCATTCAAAACCTGAGGCAGGCACTCAAAGTCCATAAATGTCCTCTGTAATGTTCTCTCCTCTAGGGTATTCTTCGTCACCTCATGTTATAGTGTGAACTTATTTCTTCAGCGATGGTGTGGGAGATCTGTGGGGACAGAGGAGAGATCAAAGGGACGGAGGTGCAAAGCCTATAGATTCTGAGTTTCATTCCTGGCTGAGAGATGAACAAACATGTGGCTTTGGTGCCAGTTATTTCAAATCTCCATGAGTTGCTTTCTTTCCTGATGAGATTGCAAGTCTTATTTATCTAAGGATATGGTCCTTATTAAACCTTTGAGGTAATCTGGATAAATATACTTGATAGGCAGCGTAAGAGTAACCTGATTTTGAAATGTGAAGAATTCTCTCCTGTTGCCTGAATATATATATTTTCAACTTTTGAGTCCCTGTGCTATTTGTCAGAATTTTGTGAGTTTCTTGTATTTTCTCCTGATTACTGGCCTTCAAGATTCCACTTTTTTTTTTTTTCCTTTTCTTACTATCTGCCCTGCCCTGCTCTAGTCCTTGGAGTTCTTCTTTTTTCATGTTTAGACTTAGAGAAAGATGGAGTTCCCTACCTGCCGTACCCTAGAGCGTAGATGCCCCAGGAGAGGGTCCTTATGGACCTGTGTCCATCTGTGTCCATCTCATTTTAAGTAGTTTACTGCTAAAGCAACCTGGGTGATGACCAAAATGAACATGGGAGTTATATGTCTGCTAAAGATCTTGAAATAGTGCATCCTGGTCTAAGACATCTTAATGTTTTCATGTTTTTTTGTTTGTTTCTTTGTTTTAAAGGGATAAAAATAACAGTTTTTTTTTCTTATTACCACATTTTGGCAATGTGGTAGACTAAATATCCTAAAAGGCCACCTAATACAAAACTCCTAGCAATGCTATATGAAATATAACAAACATCCTTTAAACACATAGCTGAAATCATAAGAATATAGGAGAAATCTCCAGGGGCCCAAAACAAAGAGGAACCTGGAAACCTGTGTGGCAGTTCATCCTGAAGCACTGACTTACCAGGGAACATTTGTCAGTTCTAATAACCAAAAGGCTCTCATTTTAAGGATGAAAAGGAGAGGACCTGGTAAAACCAAATGCATGTCTCCCATGGGGCTTGTCTCCTTACTCAGGCTCTACAGGATTCTTGTAGATAAAACCCCACATATGACTTCACAGTTCAAAATTTCAAAACACATGAGAAATGAACCATTATGTATAATGTTAGTTAAAAAAAAAAAATTAGATACCCAGGATGTTCTGATATTGAATTATCAGATTCAGGATATAAATTAAAGAGATTTAATATATCTTTTTGCCAATACCACACTGATTATTGTACCTTTATAGTTAAATTTTGAAGTTAAAAAGTGTGAAACCTATAATCTTGTTCTTTTTCAATATTGTTTTGGTTATTTGGGGTTCCTTGATATTCCACATGAATTTTTGGGTAAATTTTCCTAATTCTGCAAAACAATTGGGATTTTGATAGAGATTATATTGAATCTGTAGATCACTTTGGGTAGTATCAACATTTAAATAATATTAGGTCTTTGAATTCATGAACAACGGGTGTCTTTCCATTTATTGGTGTCTTTAGTTTCTTTCAACAATGATTTCTAGTTTTCAGTGTACAAGTCTTTTACCTCCTTAGTTAAATTTACTCCTATTTTTTTCATTTCGATGCTATTGTAAATGAAATTGTTTTCCTAATTTTCTTTTTAGCCTTTTAATTGTTAATACATAGAAAGGCTACTGATTTTCGTTTGTTGACTTTGTGTCCTGTAACTTTGCTAAATTTATTTATTAGTTCCAGGGTTTTTGATGTGGAATATTTAGGGTTCTCTACATATAAATTATTTCATTCTTCCTTCCCAATTTGGATGCCCCCTTTTTGTTGCCTAATTGCTTTTAGTGCTATGTTGAATGGAAGTGATGAAAATAGGAACCCCCATCTTGTTCCTGATGGTATAGAGAAAGCTCTTAGTCTTTTGTCATTGAGTATATATTAGCTGTGGGCTTTCATATATGGCCTTTATTATGTTGGTGTATTTACCTTTTAGTCTCAGTTTCTTAGTGTTTATATCATGAAAAGGTGTTAAATTTTGTCAAATGCTTTTTCTGCATCGATTGAGATGATCAGGGGTATCCCTTCATTCTGTTAATGTGGTATATTAAGTCGATTAATAGTTGTATGTTGAACTATTCTTGCATTCCAGGAATAAATCCCACTTTGTTATGGTGTGTAATCTTTTTAATGTGCTAGTCTGTCTGCTAGTATTTTCTTAAGGATTTTAGCAGTAACATTCATCAGGGATATTGGTCTGAAGTTTTCTTGTAGTGTTTTGCCAGAGTTTGGTATCAGTGTGAGCCATCAGTTTGTTCTGTACATCTGGATCTGTTTCTTTTGTGTTTTTGGTTTGTTTTTAGATTCTACATGTAAGCAAAATCATACAGTATTTGTCTTTCTCTGTCTGACTTGTTTTACTTAGCATGATATCATGTAGGTCCATCCATGTTGTCACAAATGACAAGATTTCATTCTTTTTTATTGCCGAGTAATATTCCATTATACATACATGTACGACATCTTCTTTATTCATTTATCTATCTGTAGACACCTAGGTTGCTTCCATATCTTGGCTATTGTAAATAATGCTGCAATGAACATAGGGGTACATATACCTTTTCCAATTAGTGTATTTGTTCAGATTAATACCCAGAAGTGAAATTGCTGGGTCATATGGCAACTCTAATTTTAATTTTTTGAGGAATTTCCATACTGTTATCCATTGTGGCTGCAACACTTTACAATCTCACCATCACTGTATGAGGGTCTCTCATTTTCACATCTTCACCAGCACTTTTTATTTGTTGATTTTTTTGATAATAATCATCCTGACTGGTGTGAGGTAATATCTTATGGTTTCAATTTGCATTTCCCTGATGATTAATAATGTTGAGCATCTTTTTATGTGTCTGTTGGCCATCTATGTCCTTTTTCAAATAATGTCTATTCAGGCCCTCTGCCTATTTAATTGAATTGTTTGCTTGTTTTTGGTATTAAGTTGTATGAGTTCCTTATGTATTTTGGATATTAACCGCTTATCAGATGTATCATTGGTGAATATCTTCTTCTATTCAGGTTGCCTTTTTTCTTTGATGATTTCCTTGACTGTGCAAAACTTTTTAGTTTCATGTAGTCCCATTTGTTTACTTTTTCTTTTGTTGCTCTTGCTCAAGGGGACATATCCCAAAAGATATTGCTAAGACCAATGTCAAAGAGTTTACTGCCTATGTTTTCTTCTAGTAGTGTGTTTGAGTTTCAGGTCTTATATTTAAATTGTTAATCCATTTTGAGTTTATATTTGTATATGGTATAAGAAAGTGATCCAATTTCATTTTTTTACATGTATCTGTCCAGTTTTCCCAATACCACTTATTGAAGAGACTGTTTTTACCTCTCTGTATATTCTTACCTCTTTTGATATAGACTAAGTAACTATATAAATGAGGATTTATTTCTGGGCTCTTTATTCTATTCCATTGATATATATCTGTTTTTATACCAGTACCGTACTGTTTTGATTATTATGACCTCGTAGTAGTATTGAAAGTGAGATATCGAAGTCTCCTACTATTATTATTGAGTATTCTCTTTCATCCATTCAGTCATAGTTTGCTTCATTTATTTTGGAGCTCTGATAATTGTGGCAAATATCTTTATATCTTCTTGTTGAATTGACTCTTGTCATTCTCTTTGTTTTTTTTTTATAACAATTTTTGACTTAAAGTCTATTTCATCTGATATTAAAATAGTGTCTCCTTCTCTCTTTTGGTTACTATTGGAATTGCATATTTTTTTTTTCCCTCCTATCACTTCCAGCCTGTATATGTCATTAGATCTAAAGTGAGTCTCTTGCAGGCATCACATAGTTGGATCCTGCTTTTAAATCCATTCTGCCTATCTATGCTTTTGATTAGGGAATTCAATCTATTTAGGTTTAAAGTAACTACTGATAGTGAAGGATTTACTATTGCCTTTTTGTTTTATGTATGTCTTATTGTTTTATTGTCCCTTATTGCCTTCTTTTGTGTTTAGTTGACTTATTGTTGTGACACATTTTGATTCCTTTCTTTCCTTTTGTATATATTCTACAGATTTATTTTTTATGGTTACCATGAGGATTATATATAGCACACTAAAGTTATAACAATTTATTTTACACCATTACCAACTTAAGTTCAATTGCATGCAAAAACTGTACATGTCTGCTCCCTTCATGTTATTTATGTCACAAATTAATTATAAGTGTGCCCATTAACATAGATTTATAATTATTTCTGTATTTTCTTTTAAATCTATAGAATAATAATGGAGTTATGAAACAAAATTATAATAATACTTTTTATTTTTGTACAGGTATTTGCCTTTAGAAGAAAACTTTGTCTTGTGTGACTCTGAGTAACTTTCTGGTTTTATTTCAATTTGAATAACTCCCTTTTTTTGTAGGGCAGGTCTAATGGTAATGAACTACCTCAGTTTTTGTTTATCTGGAATGTCCTCATTTCTACCTCATTTTTGAAGGATGGTTTTGCTAGATATAGAATTATGTGTTGATAGTCTTTCTCTTATAGTATTTTAAATATATTATCGTACTGCCTCCTAGACTGTAAGAAAGGTTTCTGCTGAAAAATCTATTGGTAATTTTGAGGATCCGCTATATGTGATGATTCACTTTTCTCTTGTTCCTTCCAAGATTCTCTTTGTAATTGAGTTTAGACAACTTGATTTTAATGTGTCTCAGTATGAGTATTTTCTGGTTTGTTCTACTTGAATATCATTGAGTTTCTTGTTTTTATCTACATTTTCCTAAAATTTGGGGAATTTTCAGCCATTATTTCTTTAAATAAGCTATCTGACTTTCTGTCTTTTCCTTCTGGGATTTTCATATTGTATATTTCCATATATCGGTCTGTTTGATGATGTCTCATAACTCCCTTAGACTCTGTTTACTTTTCTTCATTTAGTTTTTGTTTGTTTTTGCTTCTCCTACTTGATAATTACAAATAACCTGTTGTCAAGTTTGCTGATTTTTTCCCCATCTACTTGTTTGGGTTTACTATTGAATCTCTAATGAATTTTTTAATTAGTTACTATTTTTCAGCTCCAGAAATAGTTTATGTTATATAATTTCTATCTACTGATATGCACAATTTCTTCAAATATAGTTTTCCAAATTTCCTTTAGTTCTTTGTCCATGTTTTCTTTTAGCTCTTTGAGCATACATAAGATGGTTGTTTTAAAGTCTTTGTTTAGTAAACTCAAAGCCTGTTTTTCTTTTGAATTGGTTTCTGATATTTATGATGTTTCTTTAAAATGCTCATGTTAATCTCTTTCTTTGCTTTATTATTATTTTTTCTTATTGCATCTGTCTTTAAACACTTTTCTACATGATTTATAGAACGGTCAGTACATCCATTCAGAGAAATGTTATAAACATGGTGAACAAATAGTATTCCTAGAAACATCTTTTTTATTTTAATTTTTCCAGCTTTATTGAAATATAATTTACATATAACATTGTATAAGTTTAAGGTGTACAATGTATTGGTATGCTAATATGTTGCAAAAAAGATCCCCACCATAGCATTTGCTAACACCTCCAGCACGTCACATAATTACCATTTTTGCAATGAAAAATTTGAGATTTATTCTCATAAACTTTTAAGTATATAATACAATATTAACTATAATCACCATGCTGTACATTAGATCCACAGAATTTATTCATCTTATAACAGGAAGTTTGTACTCTTTGACTAACATCTCCCCATTTTCCCACTCTCAGCAGCTATTAATCACAATTTTACTTTCTGTTTCTGTGAGTTTGGCTTTTTTTATATTCCATGGATAAGTGATATCATACAGTATTTGGCTTTGACTTAGTTTACTTTGCATAATGCCCTCAAGATCCATCCAAGTTGTCACCAATGACATGATTTCCTTTTTTCTCATGGCTGAATACTATTCCATTGTATCTATATACCACATTTTCTTTATCCATTCATCTATAGGCAGACACACTGTTTCCATTTCAGGACTATTGTGAATAATACTGCAACAAACATGGGAGTGTAGATATCTCTTTGAGGTACTGTTTTAATTTATTTTGGATCTATACCTAGAAGTTTGGTTTGCTGAATCATATAGTAGTTCTATTGTTAATTTTTTTTTGAGGACTGTCCATAGTTTTTTCCATAGTGGCTACACCAGTTTACATCCCCATCAAGAATATAAAAGGGTTCCCTTTTCTCAAGCCAACACTTGCTATTTCTTGTCTTTTTTATGATAACCATTCTAACAGGTGTAAGGTGATATCTCATTTGGTTTTGATTTTCATTTCCATGATGACTAATGATATCGAGCACCTTTTCATGTAACCATTGGACATTTATATGTCTGCTTTTGAAAAACGTCTATTCAGATTCTCTGCCTATTTTTAAATCAGATTTTTTTTCCTACTGAATTTTATCGGTTCTTTATACATTTGGATATTAACTCCCTTATCAAGTATATTATTTGCAAATATTTCCTCTCATACCACAGGTTGCCTTTTCATTTTGTTGGTGGTTTCTTTTGCTTTAAAAAGAAATCTTTGTTTGATTTCTTTTTAGTCCCACTTATTTTTTGCTTTTTGCTTTTACTTTTGGTTTCATATGCAGAAAAATCATTGTTAAAATCAATATTAAGGAGTGTTTTTCCTATGTTTTCTCTTATAGGTTTTCTGGTTTCAGTTCTTATATTTAAGTTTTTAATTCAGTTGGAGTTCATTGGTGTGAGTGGTAGAAGATGGTCTAATTTCATTCTTATGCACATGGTTATCTAGTTTTTCCAGCACCGTTCATTAAGAGACTAATTTTTCTCCATTGGGTATTTTGGCTCCTTTGTCAGATGTTAGTTCACTGTATATGCAAAGGTTTTATTTTGGGGCTCTTGATTCTGTTAACATCAGTCTACGTGTCTATTTTTATTCCAGAACCATACTGTTTTTATTATGGTAGCTTTGTAATCTAGTTTGAAATCAGGTAGTGTGACATTTCCAACTTTTTTCTTTTTTCTCTAGATTGCTTTGGCTATTCAAGGTCTTTTGTGATTCCATACAAACTTGAGAATTTTTTTTTTATTTTGTGAAAAACATCATTGAAATTTTGATATGGTGTACATTGAATCAGTAGATGACTTTGGGTAGTATGGACATTTTAACAGTATTTTTCTGACCATGCACACGGGATACGTTTCCATTCTTGTCATCTTCAATTTCTGTCATCACAGTCTTATAATTTTCAGTTTACAGATTGTTCAGCTTAAATTTATTTCTAAGTATTTTATCGTTTTTGATTCTGTTGTGAAGGGGAATGTTTTCTCTATTTCTTTTTTCAGATAACTTGTTTTTAATATATAGATATGCTACTGATTTTTGTATGTTGATTTTGTATCCTGTAACTTTACTGAATTTCTTGATTAAATCTAAAAGTTTTTTGGTGGAGTCTTCAGGATTTTCTACATGGGATATCATATCATCTGCAAATAAAGACAATTTTACTTCTTACCTACTACCTACCTAGCTATTTTCCTGAATCCTCTGGCTATGACTTCCATTACTTTGTGAGGAGGAGAGATGAGAGTTGGCACTTTTGTCTTCTTCTAGATCTTAGAGAAAAAGCTTTCAGCCTCTCACCATGGAGTATGATGTTAGTTGTGGGCTTGTCATATATGGCCTTTATCGTGTTGAGATATTTTCCTTGCAATCCAATATGCTGACAGTTTTTATCATGAAAGGATGTTGTCAAATTCTTTTTATGCATCTATTGAGATAATCATGATGTATATCTTTCGTTATATTAACTTGGTGTATTACATTGATTGATTTGCAGATGTTGAGCCATCCTTGCATTTTAGGGGTAAATCCTGTGTGATTGTAATGTATGATCTTTTTATTGTGCTGTTGAATTCAGTTTGTTATTTTGTTGAGAATTTTTGCATCTATAGTCATCAGAGAATTTGGTGTGTAGCTTCCTTATAGTACTCTTATCTGGTTTTGGTATCAGGTTAATGTTGGCTTCATAAAATTAAGGAGTGTTTCCTCATCTTCAATTGG
The DNA here is from genome assembly GCF_000325575.1 of Pteropus alecto. Taxonomy (NCBI): domain Eukaryota; kingdom Metazoa; phylum Chordata; class Mammalia; order Chiroptera; family Pteropodidae; genus Pteropus; species Pteropus alecto. Next base: position 3,713,517 of record NW_006439717.1, read on the forward strand.
ATCGGTATTAATCCTTCTTTAAATATTTAGTATAATTCACCAGTAAAGCCATCTGGTGTGGGCTTTTTTTTTGTTGTAGGTTTTTAACTATTGACTCAGACTTTTTATTCATTATTGGACTGTTGAGATTTTCTATTTCTTCATGATTCAGGTTTGTCTGGTCATGTGTTTCATTTCTTTCAGGTCATATGTTTCTAAGAATATATTCATTTCTTTTAGATTATCCGAGTGTAATTGTTCATAGTAGCTTCTTTTGATCTTTTGTATTTCTGTGGCATCAGTCGTAGCATATACTTTTTATAATTTTGTATATTTTAGTATTTTCTTTTTTATTCTTAATCTTGCTAAAAGTTTGTCAATTTGGTTTATCTTTTCAAAAAAACAGATCCTAGTTTCACTCATCTTTTTTATTTTTCTGGGCTCTGTTTTATTTCTGCTCTGATCTTTATTTCTTTCTTCTGCTAACTTTGAGCTTGCTTTGGTTTTCTTTTTCTAGTTTTTTCAGGGGAATTTATTTGGTTATTTATCTATTTTAATTAAAAATCATTGGAGTGACATTGATGTACAAAATTACATGTTTCAAGTGTATTAGTCAACTGAAAGTCATATATATATATTGCATTGTGTGTTCACCACTGAAAGTTAGATTTCCTTCCGTCACCAAATATTTAACCCCTTTTACCTCTCCCCTCCCCACTTCCCTCTGGTAACCACTAATCCACTGTCTGTGTCCATGAGTCTGTTTGTTTGTCATGTATATTTGTTGCTTTCAGTTTTATATACCACATATGAGTGATATCATGTGGTTTTTAACTTTTTCTATTTGGCTTATTTCACTTAGCATTGTTATCTCAAGATCCATCCATGTTGTCTCGAATGGCAATATTTCATCTTTACTTATTGCTGAGTAATATTCCACTGTATATATGTACCATGTCTTTATCCAATTATCTATTGTAGGACACTTGGGTTGCTTCCATGTCCTGGCCACTGTGAATAATGCTGCTATGAACATTGAGGTGCATATATCTTTGCAGATAAGTGTTTTCAGGTTTTGGGTTAAATACCCAGAAGAGGGGTTGCTGGATCATAGGGTAATTCAATTCTTAGTTTTCTGAGGAAACTCCATACTGTTTTCCGTAGTGGCTGTACCAATTTACAGTCCCACCAGCAGTGTATGAGGCTTCCTTTTTCCCCACAACCTCTCCTACTCTTATTATTTGTCCTGTTGTTTATAGCCATTCTAGCAGATGTGAGATGGTATTTCATTGTGGTTTTGATTTGTATTTCCTTAATAGCTAGTGAAGTAGAGCATCTTTTCATATGTCAGTTGGCCATTTGTATATTTTCTTGGAAGATGTGTATGTTCAGGTTCTCATTTCCCATTCAAATGCTTCTCTCTTTGCCTTGGTGACGATTTCTTTTGCTGAGCAGAAGCTTTTCAGTTTGATGTAGTCCCGTTCATTTATTTTAGCTTTTATTTCCCTTGCTTTTGAGGTCAAATTCATAAAATCCTCTTTAAGTCCAAGGTCCATGAGTTTAGTACCTATGTTTTCTTCTATGCATTTTACTGTTTCAGGTCTTATATTCAGGTCCTTGATCCATTTTGAGTTAATTTTGGTGTATGGTGATAAACAGCAGTTTAGTTTCATTCTTTTGCATGCGACTTTCTAATTTTCTCAGTACTACATATTGAAAGGCTTTCCTTTCTCCGTTGTATGTTTTTGTCTCCTTTGTCGAAAATTATTTGCCCATATAAGTGGGGGTTTACTTCTGGACTCTTGATTCTGTTCCACTGGTCCCTGTGTCTGTTTTGCTGCCAATACCTTGCCGTTTTGATTACTGTCACTTTGTAGTATAATTGATGTCAGGCAGAGTGATACCTTCGGGTTTGTTCTTTTTTCTCAGGATTACTTTGGCTATTTGGGGTTTCTTGTGCTTTCATACAAATCTGGTGATTTTTTTGTTCTATTAAAAAAATGCCAATGGGGTTTTGACGGGAATGCATTAAATCTGTATCATGCTTTAGATAATAAGATCATTTTAACTACATTGATTCTTCCAATCCAAGAACACGAAATATCTTTCCATTTCTTTGTGTCTTCTCCAATTTCTTTTAATAGCGTCTTATAGTTTTCAGTGTATAAGTCCTTCACATGTTTCATTAGGCTTATTCCTAGGTATTTTATTCTTTTTGTTGCAATTGCAAAAGGAATTGTTTTTTTCAGAAAGTTTATTATTAGCATTTAGAAACACTATGGATTTTTGAACATTGATTTTGTACCCTGAAACTGTACTGTATTTATTAATGCTTTAGTGAAGTCTAGGGTTTTCTATATAGAGAATCATGTCATCTGCAAAAAGTGACAATTTGATTTCTTCATTCTCTATTTGGATGCATTTTATTTCATTCTCTTGCCTGATGGCTTTCACTAGGACTTCCAAAATTATAATGAATGATTGTGGTGTTAGTGGACAGCCTTGTCTTGTTCCTGATTTTAGACGGAAGGTTTTTCATTTTTCACCATTAAATATACTGTTAGCTGAGGGCTTGTCATATATGACCTTTATTATATTGAGGTACTTTCCTTCTATACCCATTTTATTAAGTGTTTTAATCCTAACTGGATGCTGTATCTTGTTGAAGGCTTTTTATGCATCTATTGATATGATCATATAACTTTTGTTCTTTATTTTGTTTACATGGTGTATCACATTAATTGATTTGCATATGTTAAACCAACCCTGTGTCCCTTAGATGAAGCCCACTTGATCATGGTGTATAATTTTTTTAACATGTTGCTGTAGTCAATTCGCTAGTATCTTATTCAGGATTTTTGCATCTGTGTTCAAGAGAGATATTAGTCTATAGTTTTCGTTTTTCTAGTTTCTTAAGGTGTGAAGTTAGGTTGTTTGAGATTTTTTTTTCTAGCATAGGCGTTTATCACTATAAACCTCCCTCTTAGAATTGCTTTGCACCATGCAATAGGTTTGAGTGTGTTGTGCTTCCATATTTGTTTGTTTCAAGATACACTTGGATTTTTTTTTATTCTTTGACCTATTGATTGTTTAGGAGTGTGTTGTTTAACGTCGACTTATTGGTGATTTTTCCAGATTTTCTCTTATTTTTGATTGCTAGCTTCATTTCATTGTGGTAGAAAAGATACTCGGTATGACTTCAATCTTGAGTTTGATAAGAATTGTTTTGTGACCTATCATATGATATGTTGTAGATAATGTTTTATGTGCACCTGAGAAAAACGCGTATTCTGCTGCTATTGGATGGAATGTTCTGTATTTGTTAGTTCCATATGATCTAAAATATGGTTCAAGTCCAATGTTTCTTTCTTGATTTTCTGTCTGGATGATCTGTTCATTATTGAAAGTGTACTATTGAAGTCTACCATTTTTGTATTGTTTATCTCTTTCTTCAGATCTGTTAATATGTGCTTAATATATTTAGGTGTTCTGGGATTGTGTGTATATATATTTATAATTGTTACAACTTTTCAATGAGTTGACCCCATTATCATTTTATAATGACCTTCTTTGTCTCTTATTACTGTTTTTGTCTTATAGTCTGTTTTGTCTGATATAATTTTATTTACCCATCCTCTCTTTTGGTTTCCACTTGTATGGTATATCTTTTTCTATCCCTTCACTTTGAGCCTGTGTGTGTCTTTAAAACTGAAATGCATCTCTTGTAGCATATACCTGGGTCTTGATTTTTTATCCAGCCAATCACTCTAAGTCTTTTGAATTATTAATTGCATTTGTATTTAATTATTGATAGGTAAAGACTTGTTAATTCCATATGATTGTTCTTTGGTTATTTTTTAGCTTATGTGTTTCTTCCTTTCTTACTGCCTTCCTTTTTGAATTGATAATTTTCTGTGGTGATATGCTTTGATTTTCTTTTAAAAAATATTTTGTGAATCTACTGTAGGTTTCTGCTTTGTGGTTACTATATGTCTTACATAAAACATTGTGTGATATAAGTTTATTTTACATTAACAACTTCAATCACACATAAAACCCTTTTACTTTCCCTTCTTTTATGTTTTTTATGTCACAATTTACCTTTTTATATTGTATACCTATTAAAAATTATTGTAGCTATAGTTACTTTTAATGATCTTATCTTATAACCTTTATACTAGAGTTAAGTGATTCATTAATACTCCACCATATTACAATATTAAGGTATTCAGAATCTGACTCTATACTTACCTTTACCAGTGCATTGTATATTTTCATATGTTTTTGTGTTACTATTCAGTATAATTTCATTTCATCTTGAACTCCTTTCAGCATTTCTTGTAAGGCAGGTCTAATGGTGATAAATTCCCTCCGCTTTTGCTTGTCTGTGAAAGTCTTTATTTTTCCTTCATTTCTGAAGGACAACTTTGCTGGGTGAAGTATTCTTGATCGGCATTTTTTTTTTCTTCAGTATTTTGAATTTATCATCCTTTGGTCTGTAAAGTTTCTGTTGAGAAATCTTCTGATACCCTTATTGGGGTTCCCTTGAAAGTTACAAGGTCTTTTTCTCTTGTTGCTTTTAATATTCTTTTTCTCTGACTTTTGCTTTTAATATTCTTTTTCTCTGACTTTTGACAGTTCTGTTACAGTGTGTCTTGAAGAGGATCTCTTTAAGTTGATTTCGTTTGGTCACCTATGAGCTTTATGTATTTGGAAATCTAAATCTCCAGCTTTGGGAAGTTCTCAGCCATTATTGCTTTTAATAAGTTCTATCTTTTTATTCCTCTCTTCTTCTTCTGGAACTCTAATAATTTTCTGATCAGTTCTTTAGGTGGTATCCAAAAGATTACATAGGCTTTCTTAACCTTTTTCATTATTTTTTCTTTTTGCTCTTCTTACTTGGATAATTTTAATTAATCTGTATTAAAGTTCATTTATCCTTTTTGCTGCTTGCCCAAGTCCGTCGTTGAAGATCTGAATTTAATTCTTCAGTTAAGTCATTGTATTCTTTAGCACCAAAATTTCTCACTGGTCCTTTTTAAAAAAAAAAAAAAAAAAAGATGTTTACTATCTCTTCTCATTTTGTTCTTGTATTATTTTCCTGATATCATTAAAATTGTTTGTGTTCTCTTGTATCTTTCTGAGCATCTTTAGAAGAATGATTTAGAATTCATTGTTGGGCAGTTCCTGGATCTCCATTTATTTGAGGCCAGTTACTAGAGATTTACTGTACTCTTTTAGTGATGTATTTTCCCCCTGATTCTTTGTGATCCCTGTAGCCTTGCATAGGTATCTATCTGTATATTGAAAATGCAGTCACCTCTTCTAGACTTTATGGACTGACTTAGGTAAGGGAATATTTTCACCTGCAGGTTGGGACACACTGTAATGTACTATGATCCCAAGTCTAGTGGGGCAGGATGCCAAATGCTGGTATGTTTGGTGACACTGGGTCCAGGGAGTCTTGATGTCTATTTGGCTTAAACTCCTGGAGTCTACAGCTGCAGGGTTCCATAGCATCAATATTTGTCATCTTTGGTAAGCACTGGGTGGTCAGCAGTGGGTGCAAGGGCTGATGGAGTCCTCAGTGGTGCTTTCATGTACAGTGGCTAGCAACCAAAGCAGGAAGCAGTGGTGGCTGAAGTCAGTGGTGTGCACACACTTAGATGCACGGACCAGCTGTAGGTGTCTGTGTGGTGTCAGGGGCAGGTTACAGACACACACGTAGTGGCAGCCAGAGCAGGTATCACGGGCCAGGGCCAACTACAGGCTTATTGGCAGCTGTATTACCCTATCTGTGTGCTTTCACATGGCAGTACAATCTCCCCTTGGACATATGCACTGCAGTGGAGGCCAGGGATATGTATCAAGCTGGTAGTGTGCAGGTGCACACCTGGAGTATGTGCATGGTGATAGGGGTAAGTTTTGGGGATCTAGGCTGAATTCTGGCACTATAGCAGCCACAGAGTACTGGGTTGGCTTCCAGTGCTCTTTCTGAGCTCTGGCTGGTGGGGGTTCATGTTATGGAGCAGGGAAGGACTCAGTTGGCTGGCATCAGTGAATACAAATACCTGTGGGGTGAAAGCTGGGAAGATTTGCAGGGGCGCCACAGTAGCTATGCTGGCTGTTGGTTCCTTCTTCAGTGGTGAAAGCTGTTTGGTTTATCTGTAGAGCAAGTCACTGCGAATTATGATTGCTGCTGTTGTGTGGCTTCTACTGATAGCCTCTGCTTCTCTTCCTTGTTCCTAGCTGTCTCTGTACATCCTAGCTTTGCCAATCTGTGTGGGGTGAAACCAAAGTAAGTCCTTCCTGTGGTGCCTCAAAAGGCTGTGAAAGCTGCCCACTTACCCTACTCTCTCTTTCCCAGTGAGGGGAACTCTTTCTAGCTGTGAAATTCCCTCTTGGCACTAAGCAATACTGGCTTGGGGGATGAGATGATGCAGGCAAAATGAAGCTATATTTTTTTCTCTTTTTGTGCAGTTATTCTTAAATTTATTCTATTGTGGTGTTAAAGTTTCTGAAGTGGACTTCAGAGATCTACCAGAGCTGGTTTTGTCCACAGGTAGCTGTGTAGTTGTTGGTCTTTGTTGACTTGAGGGGATGGAGGCTGAGTTTTCCTATGTTACCATCTTGGTGAGGTCACCTCCCTGTTTCTTTGTATGCCCTGTGATCTATTGAAAATTGGGCATTAAAAAAAAAGACACTTCTTCCAGTCTTTGCTGACTAGCTCCAGAAGGGGGATGATATCCCCCAATCAGGCCAGTGAGAAGGGTTAAGGCAATCTTAGGCCTTTTCTGGGTGTGTGTCTTTTGGGGGCCTGTATGTGTGCTTTATTCTCATTATTCTTATATACGCAGCTGCTTTTAAATGTCTTAATTTCTCCGAGTCTCATCCCTGCTGCTGCTTAGGGCCCTAGACGCTCTACTGTATTCTTTTGTCTCCAAATATTCGTGGTCTGCAGCCCCCCTTGTTCACATGCCCAGGTGCCCAACACTACCACCCATGGCTTTCAACCTAATATCCAAAACCATGCTGCCATTCCCATCTGAGCTCTGGGTCGAGTGAGACTGCAACTAGTCTCTTGGGCAGTTGACCGGCCAGAATGTTGCAAATATTTTTCCTTTTCCTTTCACCCAGTGGGAGGAAAACTGGAATTGGGTACCTCTTCCACATCATGTCATATCATGTTGGAGAAGGGGAAGGGCAAGTTTGAGCAAAACCCCTCAAAATTTCCTGCCATTTTGAGTGTGGCTTTCTTGATTTAGGTGTTCAGTTGGTTGCTGCAGGCCCTTGTCCAGTTTCCAGAGCACTCAGTCTGTTGTTTACTTGATGTTTCCAGGAGGAGAACAAGGGCTTGGAGCTTCCTGTTCTTCCATCTTGCTGACATCATTTGAGAAATAAATTCTTAAACACTCATGGAATATTTACAAAAACAGGTTATATACCGGTTCAAAAATCAGGTTTCAACAAGTGTCAAAAAATAAGTATTACAATGTACAGAAACTTTTCTTGCCATAATGCAATTAAGGTCAGACTTGATTATATAACGAAGCTGTTTTAAATTTCAAATCTCACAACAATATATCTATTAGTAAAAAAGTTAAACTCAAACTACCTTGAAAAATGAAAATGGCATACAGGCATGTCAGATTAAAAAGCAAATCAAAACAGATAAAATACTTAGAATTTAATAACAACTACAACAGCAAAAACTCTACATATAAAACCTTTTAGATTATAGCTAAAATGGGATTTAGAGGGAAATTTATGGTCTTACAAGCCAATATTAGAAAATTAATGAGCCAAGCAATACTATTCTATCTTCAGTATGTAAAACAATGCCTGTTACACAATAGCCACACAAATATTTGTTGACCGAATTGTTGAATGAACCTAGCTTAATAAATTAGGTAGAGAAGAATATAGAATAAACCTAAGAAAATAGCAAAGAATAAAATATGTTGAATATAAAATACAGAGTGAGTCAACAAAGTCAAAAGTTCTTTTAAAAGTCAATTTCATAGACAAACCTATGTCAAATATGGCAGTCAAATTATATATTACATACCCTGGTGCTTATTGTTTCCAGGTAGGCCGAATGAAAATGAGAGCCAGTATTTATCTTTGAGTGTTTGTTTAAAAGCCTAAATTCAAATGCTCATGTGCCCAGATAAACTCTTTTACCATTTTCTTATGAATGAGGAGGAACAGGACATCAATATCGTGATAGCCTTACTTAATCTGCCTCCTATTTGGGACGGTCTTCAATTGAGACCCACACAGCAGATGAGTTCAGAAGTTAGTTCAGTGCGCCATTCAGATACGGGGATTGAGCACTTCAGAGCCCCAGATCCACTTTGTTCATCTTTTCATTGGCCTCTGTATGTCGTGTAACAAAATCATTGGTGTCATCCCACCTCAGAAGGCTATTATAGCTGCATATGGTGGGCTGGTGGTTGGCAGCCAGCAGAGAGCTGTCAATGATGACTGGACTATAGCAGCGTCTATAGTAAAGGTACATAGGGCACACTTCCTCACAGCTCACAACCAGGACTTTTGACTAATCAGCCATTATACTAAAACAACACTTCTAGCTTTACTCATCTTGATTTGGAAATGACAGCAATCAACTGTCATTTCCATTGTAACCTATTCTACTTTCTTGGGTATGCTTCCTAACTCCCTTAGAGGCATTCGTTTATTCAATAATTCATTCTTTGAATGAATGAATATAGTTGGTGAGGCCAACTATATTATTGAACAGCTACTCTCTGTTATGAGTCTGCTATGGATACAATAGTGAATACATACACTGCCCTTCTCATTTGAAGGAAATATCTTTAATGGGATTGTTTCCCACCTATTATATCTTACAGGATCAATGTACAACCATGTTTTCGCACTGGGCTTCTAAATGGTACCAGAACAGTAGTTCTGACCACTTTTTGCATGCTAGTCCACTAATATTGCCGGTCACATTTCCTCCTTTGGCACCCCAAGATTTCCAAATGAAACAGAGCCCGGAATCCAAAATATATATACAAATATGTGTTGAATGTGGCAGGATTCACAAAAGAAACTGCAGCAGGGCTCATCAACCTATGCAGCCCAGGACAAATAGCTGGGAAATGTAGAACACCCAGAGCTCAGCAGGCATCAGGCAGAGATGAGGGGCTCATCTGAGAATAAGTGCCAATGCAACCCTTGGGTTGGAGCCTGAGTTTCAATAGAGGTCATTGACATTTAGCAGAAGGTGGATTTCATGTGCATTCAGAGTGGAAAGGGTACGTTGTTTTTTCCTGCCACTTGAGTTTCATCGTCCAAATCAAATGTGAATGCCTTGGTTGGCTCTGGCTCAAATTTTCATTACAAACAGTGGTTCTCATGGTTTTTGGTCACCAAACTCCTTTATACTCTTAAAGTATTAAGAACCCCCCAAAACACTTTTGTTTATATGAATCATATTTACTAATATTTAGTATAATAGAAACTAAAACTGAGATGTTTATACTCTTAAAGTATTAAGAATCCCCCCAAACACTTTTGTTTATATGAATCATATTTACAATATTTAGTATAATAGAAACTAAAACTGAGATGTTTAAAAATTTACTTAATTTAAAATCCATTGCATGTGAAACACAAAATGTTTTAATGAAAATGTTAATGTTTTAACATTTTTAAAATGTTAGAAGAGTGCATTGTTTTGTTTCTAATGTCTGGCTTAATAGAAAACAGCTGGATGCTGATAACTTGTTTCTTTGTTTAATCTGTGGCCATATCCAATATTATGTAGCCTCTGGAAACTCTACTGCACATTTGAGAGGGAAAGAATGAAAAAGGCAGATCATGTCTTCTTATTATTAAGAAAATAGTTTTGCCTTTGTGGACCTCCTGAAAAGGTCTCAGGCCTTTCGGGGGAAACTTAGACCACAATTTGAGAACCACTGTTCTAGAATCTCATGGCTGACAAGGTGTTTCCTACATATGTCAATATTTCTTAGACTTTTCCACCCTAAGTATTGTTCTTTTATATTCACATTTTACATTCAGTTCCATTTTATTTATATATATATATGCATGTGTTTTATGTTGGTCATTTCCTTCCTAATCATTGAAATACTCACTTCTAAGAGGATGGCTCATGTTCATCCCGTGGTTTCTTCTACTTCCTGGCACAGACGTTAGGGACTTAAAAATGATGTAGCATGGTGGGAACTATTTAGTTCTATTTTATGGATTAGGAAGCTGGAGCCTAGCGAGGTTAAATAACTTTGTGGAAATAAGCAAAGATCAACCAAGGGAGAACAAGCAGAGACTATTCTGAGCTTGGTGTAGCAAAGGAGTCAGCTACCATCACATGCTTTTTGGCAGAGACTTAAAGGAAGGAAGAAGCGAGAAAGCTTTATAGTGAAAAAAAGGGAAGGTTTCAGGTGTGCCGTGGTTGGAGGCTGTTGGCATGGAGAAGCTGGAAGCAGGCTAAGGAGAAGTGGGGTGTCCTATGTGACTAATTAGGGGTGCATATTTGGTTTTCTCTGGGTGGTCCTAAGTTGGAATCAGGGAAAACAATTAGGGAAAATAAGTCAATTATTAATCAAGTCCTGGCCATTTGGAGCTGATTATCATTTGGCTTCCTAGACTGTCACTAGAGGTAGTAATCTGACTTCTTACAAGTCTGACTGACAGCAGGTCGGTTTCCTGGTCTAATTATTGTAAAGGGCTGGTTTTCTGGGCAGGATGGCACAGGTTGTGGGTCAGAGTTTTACTCACATATATGGTCTGGACATTGTCTATTTTTATTCATATATATGGTCTGGACATTGTCTATTTTTACTCTGTCTCAGCTTGCTAAAGGATATGAGGCCAATCACTGGCAGGTTCAGGACTTGAACCAAGGTCTCCTATTTCTGAATCTTATTTGCTTTCCCATATTTCAGACTGCCTGGAACCCCAGTAAACTAACCATCAACACTGTCTTTTACCTATACATTGCCCACATTTTTTTCCCAGTGACTTTCTGTTACATTCTAAATGTGGACTCTAATTAAAACAAGATATATTTTTGGTGAGGCCAACTATATTCTTGAGATACTTAGATAAATAGATTAAAATCCTCGCTCTGTACCCCAGGCAAAGTTTCTGTTCCTTTCTCTTATCATTTACAGTATGTAGGCTGGTCAGGAGGGACGAGAATTACATTTGTTCCGGGCCCCGATTCACAGAATACAGAGATTTGGTTTAGTTTGAATGGTATAGCATGACCTGAGAGTTCCTAAGAAAATGGAGGGCAGAAGAAACGAGATGTTTATAACAGACGCATCATCCAGATTATTTCCATGGGCTGCAGAGTTGAGGAGTGTTTTGTGAGCAGAATGCTGGTGTTCTGTCTTTCTTACCTTTAAGAGCAGCAGCTGGCAGAAAGCAGGGGAACTAATTTTAAGTAATGAGGTGGCCGTGAATGAATGGAGATGTTAAGACAAGATTTAGAAAATGATGATACTGTTGTATTATCAGGGTAGATGAACCCAGGAAAACCCAGGAAGAGAGCCCCAAAGAGATGTACCAAGATATGTTCCTTTCTCCTGTGGAATGCCGTCATCGGGTGTTAGGGATTATACCATTCACATTTAACAAGTGATAGAACTTTAAAAGGTGACATAGAAGAACATTATCTGGGAAAAATTTTATTCTAGGTTTTTAGTGCAATCTCCTAGATTAAAACAAGGAAGGTAATGACGTGATTTACCCTTGCAAAGGAAGTTAAAGAAGTCCCCAAAACATATTACCTCAGTGAAAGGCAAGTATTAACATCATAATTCTCTTTGGGCCCCAGTGAGGCTCCTGGGGTTGTATCTGACCCATCGTCATCAATAAAAAGGGAAATTGAGACAACTTCCTGGGAGCTGCTCCTTACATGTTTGCTTTTAATTATTTTGAGGTTCAACCTAAATGGAGTATGTTTTGGTAGTTATACTCAGAGGCTTTCTCAGAGCGAAAACGAGGGACCTGGAATTTCCTACTACTCTGGATCTTCTGATAGATTCACTCTTTTTCCAGATTGTCTTTATTATTCTGGTCTCTTTAGATTGCTTCCTATCTTCCTTCTCTAGCCAGTCTTTAAGAAAGAGTTGCTCTACAATTTTGATGTTGAAGCTAGAGCTCTGGGATAGTGGATACTGATTGTTCCAAAGGACCCAATATACTTGAAGGTAAAATTTGGTCTGTTTAAAAATAAAGTAGAGGAGGAAAGGCCCACTGGTGAGGCCAGCCCTTGAATTTTGGTGCCATCAGCATTTACAGATCATTCTACACCCAGAGCAGGCCACTCCATGGTTTTCCCATCATTAATAGAGACCTATCACTATGCATCACCACAAGCAACACTGAAGAGAAAGTAAAGGTAGGGTATTTTGTAATCATAATTGTGTTTATTCATGCTGAACAATATTAGGGATCACAATCTACTTACTTTAGAGTTCTCCTGTGGAGTGGTTCTCATTGGCAGGAACTGGGTGTGATCATGGCAAGGCACCCAGATGAGTGAATGAGAAATGAAAGGTAGGGCCAGGGATCTTGGGGATCCCTTCCAATAGGTTAAATGACAAAAATAAAATAAAATCACTCCAGCATTGCAAAAGATCCTATGTGTTAAACAGTTTTAGGAAACGAGGTAAGGGGTTTTTAAGGGCTATCTATGTTGTTTTCTGGTAGGAAACGGAAATGCTGGTCCTTTAAGAACATTTACAAAATCTTCTGTTTCGTAACCAAAGGAACACATCTCCCAAAAGAAAATGAAATAGTTGTGGCCACAGCTGGTTATCCCATGATTGTTTTCCCTCCAAATTATGCTTGACTGTCCCATGTAACATGAAGGCTCTGAGGTGGGATAAACTCTCTTCTTTCCCTCACCTCAGTAAGGTTGCAAAGTGGCCTCCCTATTGTGAGAACTAGTATCAATTTCCTTCTTGAATCTGAAGGTACCCAGGTACCTTCTGAGCATCTCAGAGGAGTGAGAGTTTAGACAGAAAGGAAATGAGTCTTGACTAGGGATAAAGACAAGATTTTTGCTTCTGGTTTTCCCTTTTGGTCTTTCATAGGTTCTCCATTACCTATCAAAGGCAAATTCTGTGCTAAATTCACCACTTCTGGCAGTCCAACCTACACTTCCAGAAGATTCATCAGCCATAAGTTTCCAACCCTCTCTCCCCTTCGATTCTAGTGTGACTCAGGGGCAGGAGTCAGCCAAAGTAACACTTCCCAATGTTTGTCCTACCTACCCAGCAAACCTCCTCTACCTTGTATCAGATAGTAATGTGAAATAAATGAAGACCAACCAAATGAGAACACGCAAACGCTATTTATTCCAAGCTCCCTATAGCAAGGAAGTCAGCTATCATCAATTGCATTTTGGCAGAGACTCAGAGGCAGTAGAAGTGAGAAAACTTATAGTGAAGAAAAAGTAAGGTTTCAGGTGTGCCGATTGGAGGGTGTTGACATGGGGAAGCTGTGGGCGGGCTAGCTAGAAGTGAAATGTCTTATGAAATTGGTTAGGGATGCATAGTTGGCTTTCTCTGTTTGGTCCTAAGTTGGAAGTAGGGACAAAAATCAGGAAAGCCGTCAGAATTAATCAAGTTTTGGCCTTTGGGGCTGATTGTCACAGAGGTTATTTTTTCGCTTTCAGGACTGTCACCACAGATAAAACAGTCTATGTACATAAAGGGTTGGTTTCCTGGGTTGGTTGCTACAGGTTGTGGGTCAGAGTTCTATTTTTATGTATAGTCTGATCATTGCCCACTTGCTTAATCAGTCTCCCAGCCACAAAGGGTGACAAGGGAGACCATGAGCTAAATGGCTTTGTGAAAGGTATTCTCTAAGCAGAGCAGGAGAGTTAGCAGTCCCTCTACTTGCAGCCTCTTGGCCGTAGTTGGAAAAACTGGAGTACTTAAAAAGGAAATGGAATAGACTAAATTTATAATTGCTATTTCAGATATTTTAAAGCTTTTCATTAAGTTTGCAAGTGGAAACAAAGTTTCCTTAAAAGGTGATAACATTTGCTAAGTTTATGAAAAGAAGAGGATTTGGGCTGAACTTAAGAGCTTAAGGATAGGAGTAGCTTTTCTGATCTGCAACTTTAATACACTAAATATGATTTTAAAAAACTAAAGCAAATCTCTGGGGTCTCTTTGGGACAAAGAGATGGCTCCCAATTTGTACTTCCTCGGACCTCTGGGGGGTGAAATGGGCTGGGCTGGGGTGAGAGTAGGACTTAGGTTTCCTGTAAAGCCTTTTTGTACAGCTTGGTTGCATTTCTTTTATAATCATATGCTTCTTTTATAATCCTTTAAAAAAAATCTACTTAAAATTTCTCTACAAAAACATCATACTGACAGTGAGATAATGTGTAAGTAAACATCTGGTATGTGCCAGGTGGGGCTCAGATAAATACCAACTACAGTTGTCTCCCCTTTTCCACGGGGGATAAGTTCTAAGACTCATAGTGGATGCCCGAAACCTCAGAGGGTACGAATCCTGTGTAGGGCTCAGTCACTATTGTACACAGCAGCTCTGGCTGAATCCCCACCCTCAATCTGTCCCAGAAAAACCACGTTTCAAAGTAAGTGTAGGCTGTGAAAAAACATAATTTTAGATATAATCTATACGAAAGTGCACATTCGTTACCTGAGTTATACATAACTGGTAAATAGCAGGTATATATTTGCTCTTTCTTAAAAAATTTAAGACGATTAAATAGAGTAACCACAGTATTATTTTTTAAATAATTTTATTAAAATGCACATAATTATAAAAGGATATTAAAATGCACAGAAATCACAAAACATTACAAACTTTACATTTTATGCCACAGTGTATGAATGTTTATGAATATTTTAGTTCTACTTTAGTTAAGCTACTCATACATTTAGATTTTTCAAACATCTTAAAATATAATACAAACATGACAAAATGGTACAAGAAATGTTTCAAGAACAGAGCACATTCTGCCCCCCTATTGTGAATTAATGTTTTCTGAAATTCAAGACGCAGGTGCAATTAAAAGGGAGGACTTTGGTGACAGTTTATAAGATGGACTTATTTAGTTTTCAAACAAAAATGACAGCCTTCCCTTTCTATTTACATAACTAAAATAGCTGAGGGATATTTAAAGAAAAATCCCCTGAGTATTTTGGTCTAATGCTTCAATCCATTAAAATTCACAGGCATTACCAAAAGGATACAAAATGAAAATTTCTCTAGTGGTTAACACTGGGCAGGTCTGGGGCCAGATTTTCCCTTCACAGGTCCACTGCGACACCCATCCATTTTTCCAGGGGCGCTGCCTCTGGGTACATTTACAGATCCAGTCCATGACTGCCGCAGACAGCCCCACATTTTCCTTCACCAACAAGTCAGCGCTAGACTTACATTAACACTGTCAGTGTCATGGGTGACCCTGGGTCCCGACTACATCTTAGCTGTTTGGCAAACACTGGCAGTGTCATACATCATGCCTGCTGCCTTTAAAAAGGTAGAGGGTTTTTTCCTGCCTCTTCACAGAAGCACATCTTAGACCAGGAAGGCAATTTATGGAAGATGATTTATGAAAACATAAATGCACAATTCTTTTAAAGTCATATCTTATATACAAGGAGATAAGGCAAACACATTTCCTTTTCTATGCTTCCATACGCACTGAGTAATTGCCAAATCCAATAGTAGGAGATAATCATACAGTTCAGAGAAGAGAAGAGGTAATATGAGAGACGGCGACACCATTTCCAAGAGCAGTATCACAGGTGAGCGGGGCAGGGAAGAGTGGCACCCGTGTCTAGGCTGCGCAGAATAAAAAAGGGTTTCCCCACTGGGAAGAAATTCACTTCTCATTCCCAGTGCAGTCAGACCTCACATGGACTGTTGCAAGCACGTTCTGATCCTCGTTAGCATTACCAAGAAAGCTAGTAAAATGTTGTCTCTGATCCACTGGGACAACTCAAAAGTCCAGATATTGCTTTGATGAATCTAACACACATACTGTTTTTTTTCTTTTACTATTTGTGGCAGGCATTTAGAATTGTGACCTGGAGTTAGGCTACTCTATTATAATAGGCCTCTAAATCTGCTCACTAAACATGTTTCCTTTTCCTTTACTGCTGAGTGGGTTCTGAGTGGCTTGGCTCCTGTTGCACCTGGGCATTTAGCAGCATCCCAGTGGGTGGTGGCCCATTTAGCAAGATCCTGGTGCCAGACCTCCTCTCCTGCACCCAGCACTGCCCTATTACCAGTCAAGGGTGAGGGGTACGGACCTGTGTCGTCTCCAGTGCTTACTGGAGGCTCTAGCACCTGAAAGGCAGTAAAGCGCTGTAGACTGCTGAGCTGAACAAATCGAGGGCAAGATATGCATAGTGCAGGAATTTAGCAGGAAGATACTTCCAGCTGATGGCAGGATTTGTGACCAAACCATTTCCTTTTCTTACCTTAATGCCTGATTGGCCTTAGGGAGGCTAGTAACTCAAATCAAATCCAAAGTCTCTTTTCCTGATTGGGAATAACCTGGGTCTCTCCCGTTCCTTCCCCACAAATGCTCCACTGGTGCAAAGATGCAGTTAGAAACGAGTTACTGGGCTGGGCACAGGAGAATGGAGGGTGCAAGGAGTTACCTGTGGCTGATGCTTTGGTATGCTAATCGCTTGGACATGCAGAATCCATGCCAAAAGGCGCCCCCTACACAGGAACACAATGTGGCTCAAGGCTGGGGCACTTGGCGTTCTCTTCACTGTGCACGTCAGTCATGTCACGATGGCCATATAGTGAGCCACTGGCGATGGTGCTTATGATTTGTAATACTGTGCTTCCTGTAGCTAATGAATAAAGGGCAACTGGTAGGAAGTGGATGAGCTTTATCCTCTCCAGACCATTATGTTGATAGAAATGTAATGTTAATCACTTTCATTTTTTTTTCCAAGAAACTATACCTCTTTAGAAGAGGTAAATTAATTTACTTGATCAATAGGAGTTACAGTTCTATTTGAATTTGTAACTTTGCTTTTTTCACGATATTCCCTTGAGAGTTGCAAAGCATTCAACGTTGATTAGGCACAGAACATTCTAGGACTGCTCCTAGAAGATAAAAGGTGTCGCTGTGGATTAGCACAAATATGCTTCAGTTCCTTGCGATTTTTATTCCAATCCATTAAGAGTATTTCTTTGAGATGGAAAGATAAGCCAGAATGAAGACAAACTATTTCCTGTTAACTGAGGTTTCCTTTTCTGTAGAGCTGTGATAATACACCTCAATATTGTGAATTCTTCAGTCTATTTGCCACTTAACCCAGCATTCAAACTGAGTTCTGAGTTAGCAATGTTTAACCATGCAAAAGCTATAATGTTTTGTCTTTAATGATGACACTGTAAGGGAAAGACAACTCTGGAACAATGTGGCAAAGCAAAGAACTGAAACACTACTTAAAAATAAAGACCATGTGCTTGAGAACAGAAATGAATGAAATCAATCAAATGGGAGGAAAAAAAATCCATCATGCTTTAGAAGGGGCGGTTTTTAAGCACATTAAGAGACTTTTTCTGTGATTGTGAAATTCCAATTTATCAAAGGTAACGTTTCAGGTTTTCCAGGTGATTAGTTTTATGTTCTTCTTGATCTAAATTTTACATTTTCTAGTTCCTGCATCACTAGCTGAAACCGAAAAATAATCTACATGAAAATGGCAATAGTTAACACTCATATTTGCCAAAAAGTGACTGACCTTAAACATTCTCATTAGAGATTCATAATATTTTTTGACAGAGCTAAATTCTCTAAAGTGCTTCTCAGAACATAAAGCTCTTATTCTGATTTTGGTCGTAAATTGTTATCTACTGCTTCTACCATCCTCTCAGATATGACCTCCATAGTTTTTGTCATATCTTTGAGGTGATTCTCATGAAGAAGCTTTTGGGTTAAATATTTTTCTCTCTTGATCTTGCTCTTCGTGCTTTTTGATACATCTGGAATTGCATAGGAAATGAAAAATTTCACAGAGTAGATGACATGCTGAAGGAGAGAAGAAGAAAAAAGTCAATCAAAAAGACATGGAGGGGAAAACAATTCTTTTCATTTATTTTTGCTGGTCATTGTGGCAGTATATCTGGACAAGGTGTGGGCATTCTACGTGTATATCCAATCTCTCCCACCATGATATGGCTCTGCCAAGGAGCTACGTTTTATTACTTTATATATTTCAAGAACAGTATTTGAAAAAAGTAGGGAAAAAATATACCTAATATCTATAATACTCACCATGACACTGCCAATGCTGTAGTTTTTTGTGTGTTCCTTTCCTATCTCATTCCCATGCCTCTTCCCCAAAGGCAAACATGCTCATCTGTGCAATTATGTGATTTTCTTTTACTTTTGAAAAAATTGTTAAAATACGTATATATCCCCAAATAATGTTTAGTAGTCTTGCTTGATTTGAACTTTAGAAAGCTTATAGTATATAAGCTTTATAAACAATATACGTTGTTTTGAAAAAAAATTTTTTATTCAGAACTAGTTTCTAAGATTTATCAAGGTTATTGTGCATAACTGTGGTCTATTTATTTTCACTTCTGTATAACATTCCACTGTTTGAATACATTATCATTTATTCCCCTAACAAAAGGTATTGGGCTTGTTCCTAGTTTTTGTATTAGACGCAATGATGCTGGGAATGGTCTTGCCCTTGGACTCTGGAGCATATCTGTGAGATTCTCAAGAATGTGCACCTAGGAGTGCTGCTGCCACAAAATCTATTCTGTTTTACAAGGGGTGGTTTTTAAGCACATTAAGAGAACATTAATGTTCAATTTTACCAGGTAGCAACACAGTATTTTCCAAGGCAGTTATACCAGCTTACACTCCTACCAGTGGTATATGATCATTTCAGTTGCTCTACAGCCTTGCAAGCACTTGTTATCAGGCTTTTTTTAAAAAAACCCAACATAGTTATTAAGAAATGAACTTTCGCTTTGGTCTTGCTTTGCATTTATTTGATGACTAATGAGGTTGAACATCTATGTATTCAACATTCAAAAATTCCTGATCTAGCAAGGGGATGGAGATAATATGCAATAAAGATAATTAAAAACAAATTATATATGGTGTTAAAAAGTGGTAAGAACTATGGGAAGACAGTAAAGCAGAGTAAGATTTATTGTATCATGGTGAGAAGTGTATTTAAAATAAATTTTAGATGGATTAGCTTGGATATGCCTCATTGAACAGACTTTGAGGTGAAAGCATCAGCCAGGCAGATATCAGGAGGACAGACATTCTGGGCAACGGGAATAGCCAGGGCAAAGTCTATACAGTGGAAGCTCGCAGGATGTGGTCCAGAAATGGCAAGGCTGGAGTGATGTGAGCAAGGAGAAGTGGCATCAGAGAGGTAACAAAGTGTGGCTAGATGCGTAAGGCCTTGTATGTCATTGTAAGGACTTTGGCTTTTACTTCGAGACATGAAGACAACAGAAAGCCCAGTTAGAAGACTGTTGCCCAAATTCAGGCAAGAAATGATGGTGCCTGTGACCTGTGGTAGAAATAGTTGGTAAAAAGTGGTCAGATATATGAAAAAGCCAACGGGACTGGACGTAGGGCAAGCGGGGGAGAGAAAACAAGATTCCAAGAGTTCTGTCCTGAGCAGCTGGTGAGGTGGAACTGCCACAGTTGAGAACGGGAAGACTGACTATGGATGGAACAGATTTGGGGCAGGGTGGGGAGAACACTGAAAGTGAGTTTAAGCAAACATGGAAATTTGAGGCAGTATATTCGAGATATCTGTTCGATATCCAAGCAGAAAGTTCAGGTAAGTAGTTGGATTCATGGGGCGAGTTCAGAAGAGAGGTGTTTTGGAGCTATCCATTTGTGAGTCATTGGCATGTAGATGGCATTTAAAGTCAATGTACTGCATGAGATCACCAGGGCTGTGACTAGAGAGAAAAGCGGACAACCAAGGAATCGGCCCCAGGATCATTAAGGAGAAGAGAAGGAAGGGGCTGGCAAAGAAATTGAGACCACCTAGGGAGGTAGGAGGAAAGGCAAACAACAACAACAAAAAAAACATGTATTTTCTTGGGAGCCAGGGCAGGAGGAATTTCAAGGAGGAGAGGGTGATGAGCTGTGTCAAATGCTTCTGATAAGTTAGGTAATGTGAGGGTGGAGGATATTTTGAGATGAGAGAGATCAGAGTGTTTGAATGATGGAAATTACATAGTAAAGAGGCAAAAGTCATGTTGTAGGAAAGAGAGGGCTTTTTTTCCCCCATCTATTTCTGAGATAGTAATATTTACAGATATGTGGATTTTCTGTTATACTACCTTTGCATTTCTGTGATAAAGTCAATGTGGTATGATGTCATCTTTTAAAAATATATTGCTAGAGTCAGTCTGCACATTTAAAAAATACTTTTGCATCTATCTAGTCAGTCTGCACATTTAAAAAATACTTTTGCATCTATCTATTCAATTGTCTGATTTTAGGATTGAAAAAGAGTGAGAGAATAGTTCCCTTCCTTTTCTGATCTCTGAAGGAGTTTGTATAAGATTGAAAAAAATCTGTTCTATAAAGTTTGGTATCACTCTCCCATAAAACCATAAGGCCTGGTGTTTTCATCGTGGAAAGATTTTTCAGTTACTCAAAGTTTAATAATTCTAGGTTTACAGTTACCTTCTTTAGCATTTTGAAAATACCATACTACTCTTCTGGCTTCTATGTTGCTGTTAAAAACACTACTCTCATTCTACTTTTAATTTTCTTTTTCAGTCATCTGTCTTCTTCCTCTGGTTACTTCTAAAATCTTATTTTTGGGGTGCTGCATTTTCCTTATTATGTGTGTAAGTGTGGATTTCTTTATCTGCTCTGCTTAACATTTTTGTTTTGGTGTGCTTTCTGCTCTCTGAACAGATGTCTTTCATTTATTTTGAAAAATTTTTAGCCACTAACTCATCAAATGTTACCTCTCTTCCATTACCCACTTTTTTCTTGTACGATTTTTTTTGAAAATTAGTCCTTTTTATTGTGTCTTACATATCACAACCTCTTTTTCAGACTTTCCAATTTCTTATCTCCCTGTGATGTGTTAGGGGTAATTTTTTCAGATTCATCTTCCAATTCACTAATCTCAGATTTGTCCAAATTTCTGTTTAATCCATATGTTAATTTTTCATTTCTAAAAGTTCTATTTTTCAAAATTGCCTTGTAACTTTTTTTAGTTTCTTACTGTGTGCTCAGTTTTGACTATTGTTTATTTGTTTAAACATTTTTACATACAGTTAATTTATATTCCTTATGTGATAATTCAAACTCTTGAAGTTATTTAGGTTCCAAATCAGTTGTTTTTTTCTGACTGAATCTCACTCATGTTGCCCCCACCCCTATCTGTCATTGTTGATCTTTGATTGTAAGTTCATATTTGATTATCGCAAAATCTGAGAAAACCTGGGATCCAAATTGAAGACACTTTTCTTCAGAAAAGATATGCATTTCCTCCTGCTCTGGGACACATTTAGCCCTTTTCGGGATCCTGGCCGAATCCAAGAGTCTCAAGCTCAGCTTTTCTGCTTTGCTTCTGACTCAAGCCTTGACTCCTTGAGCTTTTAGATGGAGGCAACGATGACAGCACTTGTCCTCAGAGCACTCGTGAATCTCAGGGGTGCTCACTGTCTACTACTCTATTTTGGCCCATCACCTGTTTTCCCCTCTTTGTATATTCTCCTCCCTTTTAGTGAGCTCAAAAACGCAAAGGAAATGTTTTAAGCTACTTCTAAATGTTTTGTAGTGAGATGGCCCCTCACAGTGTCTAGTCTACCATATCAAAAGCAGAAGTCTAAACACTTGGGCAACAACATATTTTAATATAATGACTCTTGCTGATATATCAGATACTGTACTTCAGGAATCCATTTATGGTGGTGAGTTAATGATAAATTACTTTCTCTTTCCGTTAGTGTGTGGTAGCTACTAAAAAATACTAGAAAAATTATCAAAGCCAGGTAGCCTATCCCACTTCTTTCTTGCTAACAGATTCTGATTTTATTCAGAGAAACCAAATATCTCTAGGAGGAACCATGTGCTATAGTTCTAGGATGAGATACAGATGGAAGTCTGCTCAGAGTGGGGGTGGGGTGGAGGGGGTTCTGACAAAGCATTTTCTTTCCTGACAGAAAGAAACAGGTATGGCTAGCATCTCCCTTTTCCTCCTCCTTGGCCCCAAACATAAACATGTTATTCGGAATTGCAGCATTCATAATGCAACCACAACATGACACGCAATGAGAGAAAATCAGAGATACAGTCCTTATATCAGTGAGATGGAACTGATTTAGGAGTAATCACCTACTTCTAGTGAACTTTATGTGCGAAAAATCAACCCTTATTTGTTTAAGCTACTATAGATGGTTTTCTATTTCTTGTAGCTAAATGTAATCCTAACTGACCGTACCAATTAAGCAACTTTTGAGGTTCTGGAATTTGGTAGTAGTTATTCACTCACTGTAAGAAGTTGGCTAGATCAATTTCAAATTTATAGGTGCCTTAGTCATTTTTCAGAGCTGGTTGATTTTAGGGATATAAAACTATTGTAAGAAGGTATATTATAAAAATCAATAAAAATAATACAAATAAGACTATTACAGCAATTAAAGTTACTCCAGATCAGAGGTCACATCTTATTCATCTTGAATAAGTCCCTTCTCAGCCTAATATGTAGCTCAGTGCTCCCTCCCTAAAGGCATTCAATTAATACTGAATTGAAAAGAACTGGATCCCTTTAGCATATAATATGCTTTTAACTTTTAAAGCAGATAAGCAACTTCATTTAATTAATGAGAGCTTTATGTGTATTCTCAGATCAAATTTGATTAATGTCCTAAAATAATTATTAGCAAGAGAAAAGAATGTATTATACATTTCAAGTCAGAGTTGGCAACACTTAAAGTTAATAAAGGGTCTGCATATATACTGCCTTATAAACTATTTCCAAGTATGTATACTTCTCCTACCTCCATGACAATGATAAAAGCCAGCTTGGCTGCGATCACATGCCAATAGTAGATGTTGTGTTTATATTGTTGTGGGTGTCCTGGAGGGTACCGGAAATCACGATACCTGGAAACAAAATCGAGGCAGGTCAGGAGATAATTCTTTTAGATCAATGACTGTAAACGAGGTCCCATTTGAAATGAGGTCATATTCAATGCAATGCTTTTAAATTGGGCATTATATAAATTTTCTCCCAGAGGTTTAATTTGGTAACAAAACTCAAATAACTATTATAGTAGTACTTCATTTAATGTACAAGAGGAAAATGATGGTAAATAACAGATTCCGTCTTTGTAAAAAGAGAACAAAAATATCTCAAAATTTTTGGTAGTTTTATCCCTGCTTTCTCAAGATAATAACAAACAACTTAGCATATTTTCAGAATTGTTTATAAATTTATATCATGGTGTCATCACAGTTCAGTTCAGCTATGGGGCTCTCTCTGCCTATAGAGAGTAATATATATTTATTATAATTTTCTTACTAATTTCCTGTTGTCAGATGTCATATACTACTGCTGTTAGTGTTTCTCCCTCAGGTAGCACATCTCGAATTTTCTGCCTGTAACCTATTAGACCTAGAAGAATTTAATTACTCTTTAGAATTATGCAAAGTAAGAGTAAGCAGATTCAGTGTGAGATTCTGAAGAGGCTCTACTATGTGTCACTTTGAAACATTTATTTGGGGCTTATTTCTGGTTTCTTGGTTGTGTTGTTGAGAATTTGAATCAGAAAGCTTTGAGGAGTTGATCTAAATGAATTTTAAAGCCTCCTTTAGGTTTAAGACTCTATTGAACAAAAAAACTCAAAGAACTGTGGTCAACGAACTTATAATTGGTAATTTAGTTGATGTATACTGTCTACAGTTGATCTTACCAGCCACTAAAATCACTGCAGAGAGCTTTGTAATACCTTTAGAGAATACTTTTGGCTAGGCTGGGGTATTCACAGTTCTTATCTTTGTGTTCCTTTAAGTGAGGGTGCTTAGTTTGTCATCATTCAATGTTGTCAGGTTGTGCTTGAATAACACATTAGTCATAACAACTCAATTATCTTGCTTTTTGGAACTCTTAGAATTTCCTCATTTCTAAGATATAAAACTTTTCTCCTGGATCGGTCTACCTGTAATCATTTGAAACTCTCAACTTTAAATCTTGCTTTATGGTTTGATTTGAAAGCTCTAACCCTAGTGTGTATTACTTTTGTTTCTTATCCTTTTTTAAGTTTGATTGAAAAGAAAGCTAGGAAAAAATGTCTCTAGCAATTTTACTTAAATGACATTAAATAGAATTACATTACAATAAAAGTCCTTTAAAAGATGGAAGCGCATTTGAAAACACGTAAGCAGAACTTGCCTGCACATGGTATGACCACCAGGCCCAGAGTACGTATTTCCCTTGCTTCTGTTTTTAAAGTCCGCGACACTGAAGTAGGAGAGAGTATTGTTGATGTATCCCTCCATGGTGTGGTGGGTGTGGTCTCCATAAGGAGGGACGGAGAAGGACCAGTAATACACCAGGCGGGGGATCATGTCTGATGTGAAAGCAATGATCATGGCCTGTGTTGGGAGGAAAAAAAGGAGACATTAATTTAGAGCCTTCACAGCTATGGTTACCCAACATGCCAGAATTACATTTTCATCAGTGTTCTTTTTATTTTTTTTTAATTAAAGGTTCAGAAACCCTTTCTCCTAACTAACAATTGGATATAGATAGTGAATAGCCTAAAATCTTTGAGCAGCTGCTTTAAAATAGAATAGTTTCCTTTTGGTCCTCAATTCTAAGAAATGTCCAGAAGTCTATCTGTAGTTCAAAAGTGAAGGCCTGATAGTCATCATTACGTTTAAGTGCAGTAAGAATAACTGTGGACTTGGGTATTGTAACTTGAGAGTTTCTTGCAAATACGTAAATTATATTTTTAAAAATTAGAATGTAACAAAATTCAGTCAACCTTGGAGCTCTATTCAATATAATTTAAATCTTTTATTATTCACATGTAGAAGGCCCTTGTGTACATGTAATACTAAGGTTAATATTCTGAAAATATTTTGGGTTTATACAATTTCTTTGCAATACAAAATCAATTTTTAAAAATTACTTGCCTCTTAAAAATAGAACATAAGCTACATAAAATGTATTTTCCTTGATCTAAACTAAGTAAATAACAGCCCTTAAATTTATACTTTTTCTCTATAGTATCTTGTTTAGACAAGTCAACCCATACATAGTCTGTAAACTCTCAGTATATACTTATATATGCTGTTTCATTAGATAGCAGTAATTTTTAAATTTTAATAAAATGTAGGTAGCAAAATATATTGGGTTGATCCACTCACATAGTCAAGCAATGATGTTTATTTCGTTAGATCTAGTGTTTAAGCCTCTAAACTTCCAAAAGTAATGAACACTATAAATTATCAAATTAGTATGTTCCCAGATTAAAGGAATAAATGTGGGTCAAATGTATCTTAAATATCTTAAATGAGAGCTTTATGGATATTCTCAGATCAAATTTGATTTAAAAAAATGTCCTAAAATAATCATTAGCAAGAGAAGAATGTATTGTACATTTTAAGTCAGAGTTGACAGACATCTGTTAGGATGTAAAGCTCTTATGAATTATATGAATTTTCTCTAATGTACAAAACTGGTTTGAAGGAAAGAGAAAGTAAAAGCTAAATGATTCAGTCATTTATTGAAGCAGAAGAACAGACATGTTTTTGTACAACATGATTTTTAATAGTATTTATCTGAACATATGGTTTAGACACAGATCACAAGTCAACAAACAAGATCTTAGGCAAAGCAAGAAAAACAACTAAGGGGCTTTTCTATTGCAAAATTTCCCCCCACTGGAACCACCTTTGTCATTTCCTCTAAAATATTTTTCTGTGTGTCTGTCTGCCTGCCCGTGGTAGTGGTATAAGACAAGAATATTTTAATTTTCCAGATTTCATTAGATTAAAATTTTTTATTATTTAACTGAACTACAGCTTTATCTAGAATCACCTGCATATGTGCTTTAGGAAGCTACAAAAATTCTAACAAGATAATTCTATTTTCTGACAAGATACTTTTTCTTCCTGAATTGAGCTGCTTTGAGACACTCTGCAAAAGTACAAATAAATGCAGTGTGCTCCATTTCCCATGCTGTTCCAAACATAATTTTCCATTTATATCAAAATAAATTAAAACTGGTCTTCAATAGCAGATGCTCTGGCATGATACAACAATGTCAATTCAGCTTATTTATTGAACCAGCAGCTTTAAAATGATTTTATAACAAACTCCTGCTTGATGTCCCTTCTCATCCCTGGTGGCTATTCTCTCCTTCCCACAGTTAAAAATTCTCCTATTATGTAAAGTTAGCCTTTCTTGCACACGCATTAGGTATGTGAGAGGATAACATACACAGGACCTGCATCTTGAAAGTTGTCTCATATCCTAATATGGAAAAAACTCCTGGGGTATACAAACGAAGCCTAAGGTATAAGAAAAAACAAAAACAAAAAACAGCTACTTGGGTAAGAACCAGTAGCACCGATGAGCGGTACGTGAGCATGCACACAGCACTGAATAGCCCTGGAAACACACCAGCACTCCATCTGCGCGAATGGAGTGGAGCCAGGCTGGGGCTACTAGGAAAAAGGTGCCTAACACAATCAAACTGGAACGCTTGAAGAATGGGGAGTATGAGGCAATTGAATTTTCTGGTTAGCTGAAGGTCAAACAAAAATCCTTTTAGTTTCAAACCTTGTTGCTGAAAATTTTCCTAAAGCACACAAGTCCACGTTCCCGCCTTGTTTAGTGTTGTGCAGCATATTGAACGTGACAGATTCATCCTTTTATGACTATGGAACTTGAAAGGCCTCACTGTCCTATTTCTGAACATCAGTCTTCATTTCGCAGCACAGTGGACACTGAAAGTGTGGGCTATTTGAGTAAACGGAAACTGATAGAAACTAGCAGTTGTTTCGTGTGCGTGTGTGTGTGATTTGCAACTTTCTCCAAAAAGGAGGGATAGCATGCAATTCAGATAAATTGAAGGTTCTTGGGGGTGACAGCTGGCCTCCAGATAACTTGTTTTATTGTATAAAACTGTAACTATGGTTCAGACAGTGACCCGCTGTAAAATTCTTGTGCCTCTAGTTTAGATACCTGTCAAAGTCTACACACCGTCACTCTGGATGATGATGAGTAATGAAAATGATAAAATAGCAGCTAACATTCCTCAAGGACCAGCCTCTGTGCATTCCATGCATTAACTCAATGAATTCTCTAACCACCTTTTATGGTATATAATCTTAAAATATGTGATTGGGAATTAATTTACAAATGATAAAATGGAGCTCTGAAGTATTAAGGCCTGGCCATAGGTCACGAGGCCAGCAAGCTGCAGTGCTGGGAGCTGGAGCTCAGGTCTGACCCCAGAGTCTGCAGTGCTCAGCAGCTTCCCTCATCCAGGAGCCTAACCCATAGGCACTGCCGAATTCTGTTCTGTTTCTACAATGCTTATGGAAAAAGGCTGGGGACTCAGGGCAAAGGGTAGCTTAAGAAATTAAAACTGGGATGTCATTTTGTTGGCGACTATGGCTTGGGAGTGAAATGAGAGGAAATAGCCCTGGTTCTAAGAGTATTTCTAGGGCAGGAGGTCCTGATGAGTTGGCATGTTGGACTCTGTGGGGTTGTGGGGAGAAAGAGAGAGACTGAGTGTTTGGACAGGTCCCTAATAAAGGTTGTAAACAACTGAGTTCTGGTCCCTCACAGCTGGGATACAAGCAGGATAAGAGGCTAATGACCAGAGAGTGGCTAGCAGTGACTAAAGGGGTACGGGGAAGACATGGGACCTGTCCTAAACCACCTCTTTGAATAACCTCTGCCCTAGGAGACAAGGGAGGTAACACAAGATTGGGGATGCACAGTGTTCATACTTCATTAAATAGTTACTTTATGTTGATAATTTGAAATATATAGCAAAATACGGTAGAATGATAGCTGTTATTTTAGGATTCTCAACCTCTAAATGGATAGATTTCCATGTCCATTATAAAAGCACTTTTGGATAATTCCTTTTATAGTCATTTGAGGATTAAAAAAGTACT
Source organism: Pteropus alecto (assembly GCF_000325575.1). Classification (NCBI taxonomy): domain Eukaryota; kingdom Metazoa; phylum Chordata; class Mammalia; order Chiroptera; family Pteropodidae; genus Pteropus; species Pteropus alecto. Next base: position 3,741,664 of record NW_006439717.1, read on the forward strand.
TATTGTTATTACTATTAGAATGTTTCTATTGAATAAAAACTTTAGCAAACGTGCAACAACAGTATAATGGTTACTCTTAGCAATTGCCTCTATAAGACAGACGTCTTGACTTTTAATTACTTTTAATTACTTTTCATGACTTACAAACAAAATACATTAAAACTAATAATTAGTTATAAGAGCTATGTTGTTTGTATGGTGAATAGTCTTGGCATCCTTCTCCCTTTTTAAGAAATATTAAACATTTGATTCCAGAGGTAGCAATGCTAATACATTTTTTGGACTTTTCAAGGTCTTTACCCTGCGAAGCCTAAGTTTTACTCACATTGGTCACCACAGCCAGAATTGCTATTCCTTGCATGATGGGCTGCCATGCTCCGATGTCTTGGGCTTTTTCTGGCACCATGCGTCTATACTGGGTGGTCATTTTCCATGCATCCACTCTTATTTCCAATATATTGTTCACCAGAGCCAACAGAGGGGCCAGTGGAAAAGAGGCCACAAATAAGGTGACGAACCCAAACTGAATAACTGTCAATGGAATGGACACACGTCACAGAATGGTGGATGGATGGAAGGACAAGAAAGAGAAAGGCAAACAACAAACTAACCCCCAAAGAAAACCGACATCTGTGGTAATAACTATTCAACAGTGAAAGAATCCAAACAAAACACAAATATGGGATTTTGAGGAAGAAGACGAATTATAGATTGTTTCATACACACACACACACACACACACACACTCACTTAACAGGAATAATATATTTAAAAATCTGAAAGCTATTTGCTGGTAAATGATTTTGGGATACTCTAAGCATATTATTCATTCTCAGCGTTGAAACAGAATGTTGGAAGATGATCTGTAATTTAGGATCAAAAAAATATTGTGCACGTATCTAGCAAGTTAAAAAGAAGTAAGAAATGTACCTTTGGGAAGACCATGCTTAGAGAATGTTGGAGAACATATGTTGAAAATAGGCAAATGAGCAAGCTCCCCGGAGTCTGTGAATGCAAGTGCTGTGATATTATACAAATCACAGAAATGTATGTGGTAAGAGTGTCTTAATAAGTCAAAATATAATCCTTTAGGAATTTTTATCTTGAAGTTGCTGCAGGTCACATGGCCACACTGAGTCAAGATTCAAGTGATGGTTTAGAAGATTTCTTCTTCCTTCTCTGTAATTTATGTGGCATCTACTCTACATACCATGTATACTATACTGTATTGTACTATACTTTTCAGTTGTAGATCTTCCCCTCCTAATTGGCAGACCTTTAAAGTAAGCTAGTACAGGTATGTAACACAGACTGTGGGTGAAAAGAAAATGAACAGCCCCTGTAAAGCTACTGCTGGACCAGGGGGAGAGACCACTCTGGCCAGGAAGGCCAAGGCTGTGGAGGGGTAGGTAGGTAGGTAGGAGGAGCTGGCATGTGCTTCTGGTCTGAGAGGCCAGAGTGTGTTACAGAAGGGCAGACAGGGCTGGAAAGACCTGGCAGGTCCAAAGGCCAGGGAGGAGTGGGTCATGTCTAGGGAAATCAGATAGGCAAGGACCAGCGTTGGTTATGTCAGCAGCAGAGCACCGAGCAGTGAGGTCAACATCTGTGTCTGACTCATCTAACCCTAAATGAACTTATCAACCAGAGAAGCCCAGAAAGTAACAGAATTGAGTGAAATGAGTGCAGTCAACTGTGGTAAACTGGCAAGTGCATGTCCTATTGAAAAGGACCACTCCCAGTTGCTATGTTGGAATGAGGGCCCAATGCTGCCAGATCTCATTATTCAAGAGAAGCCAGAAATTAGGGCTACATTAGCAATAAACTCAAAAATCCCAAAAAGAAAAGATACCATTTATAACAAAAGCATAGACTATTTAGAAATAAGTTAGTGAGAAATAGTAAGACATGGTAATTGACTTAAATGATGAATGAATGGTACAATATACCATACTCTTAAGTCGACTCAAGTCTGCTTAATTTGGGGACATACCAAATTTATTCTCCAAAATTTATTTTAGAATTTAAATACAAGTTTAGTAAATAATCCCAAATAGATTTCATAAAAAAACGCTGAAAGCGATGCTAAAATTCTTTATGAAATATACACAAGTACAATAATGAGGAAGGATGTTTGAATTGACAGTATTAGGAAAACTAAATATTCTAAAAAAATTAGGACCAGATCTAGGAGATATTAATGTATATTATAATGCCACGGTAACTGAAACAGTTTAGAACGGGTGCAATAATAAAATGAATTAAACAGAAAAGATTTCAAGAATAGATGTACGTATTCAGGAGAGTTTAATATAAAAGTGATACTTCAAATCAGTAGATCCAAGTACTGAAGAAATTAGCTGAATCATTGGAAAAACTGATATGGAGTCCTCACTTTTGACACCAAAATAAATTCCAGATGGTATAATCTGTTCTGATATTCAAGTGAGAAGAACTTTCTAAACAATTTTTGACTCCAAGAAAAAAAAGAAAGGGAAGCATGCAAGAAAGAAAAGACCTAGCAATTTAGCAAGGCAAAAAACACTCGCTGGAAAAACAGAACTAGCCCTCATCTGAAACATTTTCATGACCCTACATTACTGGCTAATACTTTCCATGCTTTCTTCTTCACTTTCAAGTCAAGTTTCTTGAAGAAGTACCTACATTAATCGTTTCTCCACCACCCATTCCCTCTTCACCCTGCTGCAGTCCTCAGCACTGCACTGAAACAAGACGCTTTCTAACTCTGCTGGTGGCTGCATATTCCCAAGCCACTGTATATTTCAGTCCTTGTTTATTTGATTACTAGGCAGCTTTTGATATGACCAAATGTTCCCTTCTCTGTGGAATGTTTTTCTCCCTTCATTTTTGTTTTACTTTTTAAAAGCCAGGGTGTGTATATATGTGTATGTACTTGTATGTATATATACTTTTTTAAAAGGCTACCTAGCTATAGTGCTTCTTCCATTTGGAAAGCTCATCCTGCAAAGACAAGGAAGTATCAATGTAGGTGGTGGAGAGAAACAGAGATGACGGAGGCGGGGAAGACAGGCCCGAGTCCTGGATAGTGTGTATGGGTGTAACACTGGAGAGAGAGGGAAAAAGGGATGAGTGCCAAAGAGATGTTGAAGAATTGATCTTAAATACAGAATAACAGACTGTCTACTCGGAAATCAATCAATTTTCCTAATTCATTTGACTAATCAACTACAGAAAAATAGCTTTTTTCCTCCAAGTTATTTTGGTGCTAAAATAACAAATTCTCCCCCAGGATATTATTAATAATGCTAATAGCTCCATATAAAATATTTATAATTACGACTTACTTTAGGATAACTGGTAATTGTCTTATAGTCCTTTTGAAAACAAACTGAGTAAATAAATATAGCTTCTACATTATGTACAGCAGCTACACCCTTACTCAAACTTGGTCACAAAACATAACAAAAGCAAAAATGAAATTCAAATCAGACTCCAGGATGCAAAGCACTGTTGACCAAAGAAGCTACAAGATGAACCTTTCACTCACCAAAGGAAGCAGATGTCAGATGTGTTTCCATGTATATTTTTAAAAGCAATTATTTTATATATAGAATGATTTAATAAAAGACACCCTCTCTTTGCATTATAAACAGGAACCACAAAGGGATGTCTTTACTAACACACAAACTCCTATGCATAAATGCAAGGCCTGTCAACAAAAGTATTGTGCCTCCTTTTCTAGTCTCCTAAGCTTAAAAAATGGTAAATCAGTGGTTAGCTGAAAGGGCAGATACAAAACATGTAGACTGTTAGCTTTCTATTACATATAAGTGTCATGAATGATAGATAGATGGTATTTCTTATGGAAATTTATTTTGAGATGTATCCATTTAAAAGGCAACTCAGAGCTCAAAATCAAGTTCAAGGAAGAGAAACAGAACAAGCAAATACTACACAAATGGATAAAGACATTCAAGAAGAAGAGCTATGCTAAAAATCTTAATTCCAGACCAGTGAAATGGTTCTGAATTCAAGTGAGTGATTAGCCACGAGGTCAATCAAGGAACCAGGCAGAAACCACCAGCCAGAGGAAATAGATATACTGTCAAAGGCAGAGGTGGGGGTGGGGTGACTGGAGGGAAGACCCCGCTATGCAAGGAGGGCTGGGCCTCCCGCCACGGCAAGGAGAGCGGGCGCCAGGCTGAGCGAAGCTGTGAGTGTGGACGACACTCCAGCAGGGCTGGTGTTGGGAGGGTGGCTGTAATCATTCCTGCAACAAGAGGCAATATGCTCCTCCTACAGGCTTTCTGTATAGGCTTGCTTAAATGACTCGGTTCAGAACTTCATCGGCCAACAGCTGTGCCTGCATGGACTCCAGCCCAAGCTGAATCCCATCTTAATAATAGTTCTGGGTTCATTCTCAGACAACATGGTTGGAATGCCCTGAGAATTAATGGTGAAGTTGTACCTCAATGACTACTGCATGTCACTGGTAATAAATCTTTAGCTTTGTACAACAAACACTGACAAAGATACACACAGTCACCTTATTTGAAAGCCTGATTGTATAATTTTATCTAGTGGAGAGAAACATACTCCTCTTCATTTCAATATGCTAGATAATTATTTAGTTTACTAATCCATACTTTGGGGATCCAAAACATGCTCCAATATAAATTTATAGCACCTAAAACTTTAGTAATGACTTACTCATTTCAAGATATTCGTAAAATAATCCCAGGCTGCCCATGAGCTGCAGATGATAGTCTTGTTCCCATCGTGGGGTTACCTTTTCTGAGCCTGAAACTGTGCGACAGCGTCCAATTAGATTCTTGACCCAGCTGCCAAAAAGATCAAATTATAAATTAGAACGTTATCAGACCAAGGTTATAAAAGTATTTTTTTGATAGCTCAAGCTGAATGCACAATCTTCCCAATAAATTGATTTTCACACTAAATTTCTAATTTTTGCCTCTCTCTCCCAAAATATTTTGGAAGGGTACTAACGACCAAGTACCTCGGTTTATCAAAATTGTAACTGCTACTTTTTCTCCTACCTCCTCTTCATGTGACTTTAGTTTTTAAAAGATACTTTCCCTCATTTGATTAACTTTATCATCCCCTCCCCCGCATTTCCGTGCTATTATTCAAAATCATCTTTCTAGTATGAAAATCACCAGAGAAAATGAAGACATGGTATGGGAGCTGGTGATAAGTGCCGTGGAAAATAACACAGTAGAACAAGGAGTGGCGAGCACTTGCATTTGTGATAGGGAGGAATGGAGATGGTGGAAAGGAAGAAAGACCTCACTGAAAGTGACATTTTCATAAGGATATGAAGGGGGCAAAGGGATGGGGAGGGGCAGAGAGAACGGTGACAACAGAGACCTGGAGGCAGGAGTAGGCCTCCCACGTTTGACAGACAGGAGGAAGTGGTCCAGGACTAGTAGGAAGCAACTGGTGGATTGGGGGTAGGGTGAAGGGACCAGTGTGGGGATTTGGGTGTTTTATTACTCTGAGGGACTTGGGGAGCCCTTGAAGAGCACTGAGAGAAAAGTGACATATTCTACATTAGATAGAACAGGTCTATGACCCTATTTTAAGCTGAATAGATCAAGGACGAGAGACGTGAAACACTTCATTAAAGTCACAGTGCAGAGCTAGAAGAAAACACAGCCTTAGTTGGCGGCCCAGTGCTCTGCCCACTTCTGGATACTGTCCTCACAGAGCTGTCTGTTGTCTCTTGTTATATGCCATATTTTTCTCTTTCTCAAAGCCTTGTAGCCCAGATAAGTTTCCTTCTTTTTAAAATGGCAAGTTGGCAGTGAACTGAGGTGTGCACCTGTAGCACAGAGAACGGTTGTCCCCTAGAGCAACAGCTGGCTTGTGGTTGACATGTGGAGTTCATCAGAGGAGGCACAACAACTTCAAATATGGATATAAACATCTGGCTAAGCCTCGGCTAATTAAAGAACGTCTGTATGGATTTCAAATTCGGAAAATGAGAAGGCTTCACACTACTGTAGAGATAGTTGTATACATTGCATGTGCATGCACGCACACGCTTGGTATAAGATATACATTACAAATAGCTCGCCATGCTGGGTTTCCCACTGCTACTGATCTCAGTGTTAACTTTTCACTGACTACTCCCCAGGGTTTACTAAGAGGAGATTACAACAGAACATGCCCCTGGCTTCACAATCTTTCTCCGTTTCTTTCTCTCCTATGACATTAGGGACATGGCAGAAGGCTGTGGAAAGTGGAAGGAATATAGATTCTGATACCCCTGAATCCATACTTCATTGCTACTATTTAACTTTGGTCAAGTTCAAATAAAATGGGGTAATAAAATCTACACTGCCCAGGGTTGCTGTCAGGATTAAATGATTCAAACCCTCCTGCATGGGATTTTCTTTCGACCAATACATGTTAACTGGCTGAGGCCACCAGTAAATATGGCTCAAGTTACTTAGAATATTGGTTTGGGGGCACAATGCTGTCTGGATCGGCAGATCTCACTCCATCAAATATAAGAACGACACGGAATGCTAGTTGCTAGTGCTACTACTTCTTATGTTCCAACCCAAAGCTCTATAATCAGTCAAATCTGGGAATCCATAGCTTTACAGACATTCCAGGGGCCCTGCGACACAGGTAACACCAAGGACCACACATGTCCATCACCCTTTATGACCCCCAAACTCAAGATTACTGGTTTCTATTGGATCATTTTTGGCTCCGCCTCACACTTTCAGCCTCAGCCTCTTGCTGAATCCTCTCCATGGTGCAAAGAAGCAGGTCTTTTACTAACGGGGCCCCACATCTATCACCATTAAGATTCAGGATGGAAACTTCTGTCCTGGCAGCCACTTGCATGACTAACTCATCAGGCGCTTCCCCCATGTACTGAACTGCCTTCCCTCGCCCATGATAGGTCATATTAGAAATCTTTCTGAATAGCTTTCTTTTCTGTATAGACTCGGAACCTCTTGTTCAGTTCTTCTGAGCTGAACCACTCAACTGTAGAAGGGCTTTCTACTGCGCTGTGATTCTAGTGCAGGGCTACCAATCTGGACTGCATGTGAGAATTGCCTAGGGAACTTTTTAAAAACACTGAAACCAGACACTTCTTCCCCTGGCCAAGGTTGGAAGTTTCTTCTGTCTACCAGGGGTTACAAAATAGTTTTCTTAGGAATTTACCATGCATATTAGCATAACAGCATCATTATAAGTTACCCTTTACTAAATCCTTATTATGTATAAAGCATGATGTGAAGTACTTTATACTTCTTTTTCTTTTTGTATCTTCATGATCATATTTAATCCACATACTAAAGATAATCGCCATTTCTGTTGAGGACATTCTACAGTATTCCCACTTGCTAATTTTGAATACAAGCATCTTTTATTATCTGAATCTATTTTATTCTTGAGTCTACCGTTCTTGAATTTAAAAAGTAAGTATAGTCAGTGAGGGATACCTATATTTAGGATTCTCTATTGTAGGTCTTTGGTTCATCCTCTAGCCAAATCATAGAAGAGAAAATATCCCTTCACAAAATAATAGTTCACTTTTCTTATAAGTAGTGCATACCCATTGTGGAAAACACAGAAAATATATAAAATTAGAAAATTATAGCCATCCATTATCTAAACACCAAAGGATAATGGTATTGGCGATTAGGATATTTTACTCTAATTCTTTTCCTTAACATTTTACCAAATTTCTCCAGTGTAAGTCGCTTAACACTGGAATTACACTAGCATTTTGTCAAGTATGTACAGAATA
>NW_006439717.1:3749485-3765540 GCF_000325575.1 Pteropus alecto
AATGCCTTAAATATCGAGAAACTAAGTGAGGCTAGGAAGGCCAAAGAGCTTTGAGCTTGTTCTCTGGGTCCAACAAACAATTCTATGTTGTGTGTTTGAAACACAAGAGTCACTCATTCACTCCACAGGTGCTGATCTAGGTGTCAGTACCAGATATGCTTCTTCATTTGCTCTAAGAATCCTAGCCAAGGACCCCCAAGTAGGGTTGGGGTAAAGGAATGTAAGTTTATGGTGGAATTCATTTCACTATGCTCCCTTTGACATAGTTAAATGGCACAAAAACAAGTGCTGATTTGTAAGGCTTTCTCTCCCTTTCTATGTATTTTCGGGATGGTGTATGTTTGGGTAGCAAGAGTAACTAATACATCTTTGGGAAATTAGAATTTCGTATGAAAATTAGAAGGAAACTGGCAGCTATACACAGAAAAGCAGCAGTGATGAGAAGACCCAACTTGCTCTCTAATTTGGCTAACAGCATACTTTTCAAACAAGTAAAAGATAACTCAAAACATACTGCCTTAATATTTTATGCCAGGAGTTGAAATATCAGAAGGCACAGTTCAGGTCACTATAATTTGCAACAGTGGGCTTACCTGAATTGAAAGTTTAAACATGGGCACATTTACTTTCTATCTGGAGAACTTTAATAAATACAGTCTATTGCATTTTAGAGGTAGGCAAGCAGCTATGGGGATATGTAGGCAAATGACTTGGATGGGTGGGACGTTGTCTCGTCCTATCCCCAAGATTACACAATATAATACTCACGGGAGTAACACCTCTTGTATGTTATTCCAGATTGCTTTTCCTCCCATGATTATTGTCAGCTGTGTGGTCAGTTCAAAGAGACAGCCACCTGGGTCACACTGGAATTTTAAAAAGAAAATCTTATTTAAATTTTACATGGGTCTAACATGAAACAGAGTCATTAGTTTTATTTTTTTTTTTCTGATATTCTGTTGAGGCTAAAATGAATTTAAGAACGTACAACGAAGAAACTGTTCATTGGGCAACTGGGAAAAAACACAAAGCCACTTAAATTGTCAAGAGGATACAATTCTATATCCATACCTCTTCATTTCTATATTTCCCCAGCCAATAAACTGGATCTCCTGGATAACCTACAAATTTGCCCTTAAAGAATGCAATGTAGAAACACGAAGAGTAGTAGTTGACAAACTGGAATAAGAACATCTTCATGGTTAAGCTATTCTCATAATCAGTCTGGGTCCTTGGGAGTTCTGTAGTTAAAGCAAAGAAAAGTGAGATTTTAAAATTGTGAACAGCTTTGAGACCCTAATCAAAGACACTGATACATGAGTTAACATGTTAAAAAAAATATAATTCACACTGTTTCCATTTAAGCTATTTTGATCTTAATATAGCTACTGTGTTAATTCAAGTTTACACATTTTTATGAGTTTCTCCCCCATAAATACACTATCCCGAATGGCAAAAAAATATTCAACTGTTCCTTAAAATATACAAACACAATGTTATCAAATGGGCAAGAACTGTCTTCTCTTGGGTCTAAGCAGGCAGGAAATTATTTTTGAACAGCCTGCTAAATGATATTCTCTTTTTCTGAATCGCAATAAGGTAGGTATTGAAGAAAACAAAGCAAGGGTCAACTTGTTAGAAGCATTTGGGAAAGACAAAACAGGTCATCCTCCAAGTTTAGAATTTAAATCAGACTGATCGGTCTCAGAAGATGACCACTGAGCAGACCATTTAGCGAATGACCCGGGCATATGCAGCGTGTGAGAAGCACTTAACTTTGCCACAAAGCAGTTGCCTGGGATACGAGCCAGAGAGAAGAAACATTTATCACAAACCGAGAGCTGATGAGAATGGAGCTATATTAATATGAACAGAATGGGGGAAGACACGTAACAATGTGACTGCTTGTCCTCTCAGCAACGGAGGAGCATATTTGCTACTGGAACCACGACCCTATTCTACTTATTTGCAATGAATATACTATTTACTTTCAACAATAGGGTACATGATCTAATAAAACTGAAAATATTTTTAGGCACTGATCTGTTTATACAAAGCTTGGACATTATAATGACTGTCTTTGCTTTGCTCCTTTTACTAATGCAAAGCTGTAGATAATTTGTTTCCCATACAGGCTGGGGAAAATATGTTCACACTTGAAATTTTCTAAAAATTCTAATATGGTGGAATTGAAATGCCTAAAAGATACAGTCTCTTTCTTGACCAGGTTCTAAAAGTGTCTTAAAAATGACCTAAGCTACGGTAAGAACTTACCAAAATTAGTTATCATGATTGCCACTTTTTCATAGATGATGTTCAGAATCATGATGATGATAAAGCTGATGAGGGAAGCAGTGATGGACGTGGCTGTCTGTGGAGTCAGATACTTCTGGATTGGGTCTGTTACATTAAGGTTCTCGGGCAGTTTTGCAGAAAATACAATGAACACTGAGAGCCTATAGACAATGATCCCAATAACTGAAGCGATGATCAGTAGGATCTGAAAACACAATAAACACGGAAGCATGAATCACCAATAATCATAGTTCTAAACTGAAAAACTGGCCCTACACTTAAACGGACAAGGTACATGTGTGATGTTAAATCCCGCGTAACTGCCACAAGAGAGGTGGCCATCAAGCATGCTAAATTTCAAAGAAAGGAAAAGGAATGAATTCAAAAGAGAGCACATGCATCCACTAAAATAAGACACTAACAAGGGAAGCTGTGCGTGGGAGCGAGGGGTACATGACAACTTTGTACTTTCTGTGTAATTTTTCTGTAAACCTAAAATCGCTCTAAAAAAGGTCTATCAGAAAGGGCGGGTAGGAAAGAGGGAGGGAGAGATAAAGGGAAGAAGAAGAGAATATGAATATCTTCAGATGGGGTAAAAATGGAATAACTGGTAGCATGTTCTGGTAGAAGGAAAAAAGTCTTTGCGATAGCAAAACCAATGAGCACTCCCTTCTACAATTATGAAATTATTTAGGTTACAAATTAGTGTGTTTTGCTCCATTAAGGGGATATGTGTCCTTCTGACTGAGAACCTATCCCTGGATCGGGGTTGGCAGGTGCTAGCTTTTGTCCTAGTTACTGTACCAAGGGAGATTCTGCACAAGACCAGTGTTCAGAAGCCGCAGGTGTGCCCTGAGGTAATGACTAGAGATGGCAGTGGGTCTCTGCTGATGAAGGAAGCTTTCCATGCTTGCATCTTAAGATCTTAAATTGGCAGTTTTCCATAACTGCATTAGCACAAGATTCATTTCACTAATCCATTGTATTTCTGACTGCATGAACCCAATGTCAGTGGAGGTTCCTGAAACATGGTTTGCATGTAGTTGGTAGGATTTCACTTCGTCACTAGGCAGGTTCCCTCTGCCACTGAACAATACACATTAAAGGTCCCATTTGAAAATTGTTTGCCCTACATCTGCCTTCTTGGACATACTCCAGAAGCATGTGCTCAATGTGTCTGACTGCTTGTGATGACTGTCACAAGAGAGAAAAGCTACAAAGAATGTGAATTTCAGGACCAAGCAAATCATGTCCTGTTGTTTACAGTAACAGAGGGAGGCTGGTTTTCACGCGTGGAGAGCAGGAGAGGAAGTGATTACAAGCACAGTCCTGGAGCCTGACTCCTGCATTGGAATTCCGGCTCTGCCACTAGCTGTGGGACCTTGTACAAATTACTTAACCTTTTGGGGCTTCAATGGGGGGATGATAACAGCAACTAACTTATATAATTGTCATCAGGATTCAGTGAGTTACTACAGGTAAAAACATCCAAGACCAGGCACATGAAAAGTGCTATAGAAATATTAGCTATGATTATGGTGACCAATGTTTTTCTTTTTAAGCCATCAGTTTGTAAAGAAGACATGATCTTTCCTCCTCTGATCTCTTTCATTATCTCCTTTCCTTCACAGGTAAAGCTTAACACTATGAAAGGAATAATGTATGTGTGTGTATGTGAAAATTAGCCAAGGCTGAGAAATACATATTAGAGAAGATATATTGAGTCTTCCTCGCTCAGCACAATATGTAGAGATCCTTTATTTTATTTTATTTTTTAGGTGAGGCAACCCTTGGTTGACCTCACAGATTGCAAGAACTTTGTCAGCTTACAATCCCTTATTTATTTTTTATGCCTATGGCACCTGGTCTTCTTCGGTGGCCTACCACTCAAATACTAACCAGGCCCAACCCTGCTTAGCTTCCAAGATCAGACGAGATCGGGCGTGTTCAGGGTGGCATGGCCGTAGATGAGACCATTTAAACATGATGTATTTTTAAAAATTATCTCCATAACAATTTTAAAAATTATTAATAGTTACAATTCTTTAAATGCTTACTATTCACCTCAGCACACAAATATTTTTTTAAGTCCTCACAACAGCCCTGTGAGGTAGATAGTGTTATATCTCTTTAAAGATGAGGAAATAGAGCCACAGAGAGATTAAGCAATTTGCCCCAAATTAAGCAACAAATAAGTGAAAGAACTGAGATACTCAAGGACTCTAAGGACACACTAATCTCTCCATGGCACTGCCTCCCACCACATGTTTCTGAAATGAATTCTGATTCATTCCAGAGCTTTACAAACTTGATAGGTTTCCATACTTCTTCAGAGCACTTGATGGGCTCAATATTTCTTCATAGGGAAGAAGAAAGCTTTTCATTCTCCAAGTTTCTTACATATTTTTCTCACTATAACTTTAATATATGCTCATCATAGTAAGTTTGAAAGTAACCTGTAGTGGACGTTAGTTGTGTTTGCTACCCCGGATCTGTTCATAGTTTTAGAAGAGGACCCAGATTTTGCTTTTGGGGGAATGAATATTTTTCAGTCCTGTGGTTTGGGCTGGACAGCCCCCTCCCCCCAGTCCCCTTCCCCGAGGTTCCAGAGGTATAGATCCTGACTGGTTTGAGACAGACAGGTATCTTGTTCTACTGGCTTTAGCAACTGATTCAAGGATTGACAAATAACCTAACATGAGCTATTGAGATGTGAGGAGTTATCTACTAGTGCTCATGGGAGAGAGAAGTTTCCTCTGTCAATAGAGGAAGCTGCTAACAGACACCTCTCTTGATGTGATGTGAGATCTGGAATGCTGCAGCCATTGTGCAACTGTATGGGAGTGCCTAGAACCAGCAGGCTGGAGGACCACTGGATACAGAATAAAGACCAAATGAAACACAGCCCTTGACATAGTCAGGGTTGCAGCATCTATCCTAGAATGAAGCCATAGCTCAGACATGGGATTTTCAGTTACAGGAACCAATAAATCCCACCCATCCCCATTTTTTTTTTTTTTTTTGGAGATTTTCTATCGCCCTCAATTAAAAAGCTCCTAACTATAAAAATAGACTAAAAAAAATAAAAATAGGAAAAATATATCTAGGCATAATTCCTTCAGAACCATGTAGTGTGCATACTAAAATCATTTTAATAATTTTATATTTTCCTTAAGCCTATCATAATCATAACATTTTAATGTGTCTTTTTTTTTTTTTTGGTGGAGATTTTCTATCGCCCTCAATTAAAAAGCTCCTAACTATAAAAATAGACTAAAAAAAATAAAAATAGGAAAAATATATCTAGGCATAATTCCTTCAGAACCATGTAGTGTGCATACTAAAATCATTTTAATAATTTTATATTTTCCTTAAGCCTATCATAATCATAACATTTTAATGTGTCATAAAATATTTTCACGGACATACTTTTTTATGGCTGCATAAGATTCCACTATATGAAGGGTTGGAAGGATATTCTGGCATATATATGTAATAAATATGTCTAAGACTAAATATTTACTTCTACTTACCATTTTGAAATACTTCCTGATTCAAAGTTTTAAAAATCTGAATTAGTGAATTAAAGCCTATGAATATTTTTGACTCAGTACATACTGCTGAACTGCTTTCTAAGCAAGCCAGAGCAGTATGAAATTCCAATAGGTATGAGAGAACTGACCACTCATTTCATCCTCACACTGAGTCTTAGCATTTGAGACATGAAAAATTGTATCCATTTTCATGTGCACTGATTTAATTACCATTGAGGTTTGACATCTGCCACGCTTTTTTTCTTTTTCATTTTCTTTTTTGTGAATGTGTATTCACGTTCTTTGCCTCCTTAGCTCCTGAGATCCTTGGTGTTATCTTAGAAGTGATCTGGACTTTTTATGTTATCGAAGGTATTAACTCTTTGGCCTATTTGTTAACAAATATTTTTCTGGTGTTTTGTTTAAACTTAGGATGCTTCTGATGTATGAAAATCTTTAAATATTTTCGTCTGAAGCTTCTCCCACTGTTTTTAAGTTTAGAAAGTCTTTTTACATCTAGAGAGCATATATTCATCAATATTTATTTCTCGCTTTTTTGGTGTTACTTTTTTAATATTTCTGGAATTTATTATAGTATGTGGTTCACAGTATGGTTTCAATCTCTGCCTTTTCCCCTTAATATCTAACAAGTGTTCCATTATAGTTACTGAGTGATCTTTACTTCTCTGACTGATTTAGAATGTCTCCCTTTTCATATTATTATTGATATCAGGGCCTATATTGGGCTTCATGTCCTATTCTCTAGTCTGGCTATTCTTGAGCCCATAAAACTCTCATTATAATACTAATATGATTTTATTTATAAACCCAAAATTAATTTCACAAATACTGATATTTTAGAAGTATTGTCTTTTGATGCAGCATCATTAGTTTAAGGCTTTTTTTATGTCTCTCAGCAGTTTTTATGTTTTCTTTGATAGTTCCTATTTTTTGTTATAGCCATTCCTAGACATTTTTAGTTGTTACTATTGGAAAATTTCAGAATTCTTAAGGCCTCCCATTTGGTCTCTGCACCAGAAACTGGAAAATCCTGGACCACTGATCTGATTTAAATAAATAAGATGAAAAGAACTGGAAGAACCACTGTGAACAGGTAGGCATTTTGGAACCTTGAGAGTAGCTCCATGCGGTGGCTCGGTAGTTCTCTGGAAACCATTTTCTGAGACAACGTAGTTTCCAGCTTGGCTTTTAGTTTCCTCGACATTTAAAATTGGATAGTAAAAAATTTGCAAAAGACTCTTACCCAGAATAAGACAGCACTTGCACAGAGGGCTACACGTATACATTTTCCCCAGGTAGTAAAGGGAACGCGTTCCTCTTCCTAATTAAAAAAGAAGAAATTTAGTCAATCAAGAGATTACGCCTGTGAAATGAGTTTTCTCCTGATCAGCCACTAAATCCTAAGCTTAATTTTTCTAAAAATTAGTTTTCAAACATTCTTACTCATAATTGTATGTTTTTTGTTAACAATTTCAAACATACGTATATGTCCGGTGTTCACTTTAATATTTTTTGAAAATGTAAGTGTGAATAGTAACAATTTATCTGTTATATAAATCTAGTATAATGATGAATTTTTAGTTTTCATTTTATACTTTATATGAATATGTTTAAAAATTTAAGAAATCACTACTTCTCGAGATTTACCTGGATAGTAAGGGTAGCTATAGTATAATAATAGCTGCAAATACTTCTGTGCCATTTACTCTGTGCCAAGTACTATTCTAAGTAGGTTCTGTACATTAAGTGGATCAATACTTACTACAATCACATAAGAAAGCAACTATTTGTTACCATTTTATAGTTGAGAAACAATGGCACAGAGAAGTTCATTAATTTGTCTAAGACCATTCAGCCAGTAAGTTGCTATGTTCGGCTTTGAACTCAGGCAGCCTCATTCTCAAGCCTTGACCACCCGACTATACACTTCCCTAAACCAGTTAAGGATGTGTTAGCAACAAAAGCAAAATGAGGAAGAAAGATAAAGATGAACATATTTTTAACAATGTTTCAATGGAAATTTAACCTATTAGTTGGCAATTTTAAATTTAAAAGTGGCAAGTTTAAATTACCAAATTGTCTTTTCAGTATTTTTCCTACGTTGCCAATAAGCTTTTGTTTTTTTTGGTACTCAAAAAATGTTATGAACATCTAATTTTGTCCAAGTTTCAGCTTTAATTCTGAACATACAATCTTTCAATAACATATGCTTTGATCCTGTCTTCTGTAGCAAACACCGAGAACTATTCATGATGGGGATTATTTGAAGCTTATTATATAGTAAAAGACAAATGTCACCCTCTCTTGATAACCGAACCTCACTTTTTTTCCCATTTATAAAATGCATAGGTTAAACTGCTCCCTTCAGTCCACTTTAGTGCTGACATTCTATAAATCTGTGAATCAACTTATAAATCTAGAGTTGGGGATGTTTTCAGATGCTCTTGGTTAAAAGCATTTCTAGCCAAGTTATTCATATTCAGAACCTGCTGTCCATATGCTGAGGACTGATGAAGTACAATCAGCTTTAAATTTTCTGTGTTGGTGGAAAGAAGCAATAATGCAGGTGATTCAAAAATCATCTTTTGCTGGCTTTGGAATGTTTATACAGAGAGATATATGGTTTTTAATTTTATTTTTGTGCAGCAGTCGCAGCAGCAAATTTACCTTTCCAGTTACGTAAAAGGCCTCGCACCCTGCCCGAACACAGTCGGACCCTGAACAAATGTTTTCCTTCTTCATGCTTCCTCCGACTATGGGATACGAGTGCAGCTCATCCTAGCCAGAAGGGGGAGCAGTGACATTTAGGTCACAAAGTATAATTTTTATTTTTGCATTTTTTTTTTTTTTTTACTAGTATTACAAAAGAAAGGACACACATCAATACATCTTTTCTTATACAGGAGGCCCTCAAATGACATTGTTTCGTTCAATGTCATTTCATTATAACATTGCTGAGATGACAGAGAAATTTAACTCTAGTTAATATCAATTAGGCTATGGGAAAACTGGCTTCATTATACATCATTTCACTTAACGTAGCAGAATCTATCAATGATGTTAAATGAGGACTTACTGTACGTTTATGCCAGAGTCTAACTTTTTTTTACTTTTATGAAAGAAGGGACCACATTTATCTCCTGTGTCCATTGTTCTAAGCATAGCAGCACATCAGACTCACCAGAGAGCTCTAAAAAAATCCCTGTGCCCAGAACATACCCCAGGCTTCTAAGTTCCATCAGAGCATGTAATGATGGGCATCAATATTTTCTAAGGTCCTCGGGTCATCCCAATATGCAGCCGAAGTTGCGAACTCCTGCCATAAATAGACTAAAATGCATCTAAATAATATCCTTCTTACCTGAGTAATCTCGTTTATCACCACGTGAGTACAACGTGCCTCATATTCTGGCCGGGGTTGTTCTTCCTGCTGTAACTCAACAGTGTCCCATTCATACTCAAGTTCTGCCTGGCGCCGCTTCCAAAACTCCAAAAACAAAGTAACTAACAAGGAGAGAGAACAAGATCATGCAGGTCTTTAATGACGACTGTTTCAGAAATAGGTACTGAATAATATCCATAACACTTTTGTATATGGTCAATAAAATCTAATTTATATGAGACTAATATTTGAAAGAGAAAAAATGAGTTAATTTTGGGGGGAAAATGGTAAAAATTTATTCAACTTGAGGAAACAGATTATAGCTTCTTACAGGAAAGTTAATAATGTGATGGTCGGACGCATGTGACTGGGTCTAATGCTCAACTGTCTGCTACCAGCATTTTACTGCCAACTAAACAACACAAATAACTATCATAATTCAAAAGCAGTTCATGGTCTATCCCTCAGTCTGCTCTTCCCTATAGCCCTCTCCCTTTCTTCCAAAGGGCATGGGGGGATGCTTTAGTACTTACTTAATTTCCATTTACCGCTACCCAAGCTATCTCGAGTTAAAATAGTTATATTCTTAAATATGAAAGACTGATTTTTTCCAAGCTTGCATCAGTATGAATAAAATAAGTTTTAGAAATTTGGAGGGAACAACTATGGTCAGTTCTGAGGTGATTTAGAGCTGAAGTGAAGGTAGAATGTTAAGCCCCTTTCCCCCAGTGAGCTTTGTATGCAAAGGCAAGGAGGCCAGACAGAGCCAGGTACTTCCCAGGAACTGCAAAAAGTCTGGAAGTGAGCACACAGTGTGATAAAGTGGGTGGGGCAGCCAGGAGGAGAGTTCCACAGGGACAGCTCACAATGGGCTTGCTGTGTGGTATGCAAAGCGGGAAGTAGAACCTACCTCATTGGCTGTTGCGAACTGAACGATATAATATCTGGAAAGGCCCTCCCAACCTGAGATACTTCTTATCTTCATTTTAGATGCCAAGAAATAGAGGCACAGAAAGGTTCAAATCTTCGCCCAAGATTATAGAGTTAGAGTCAGCAACTAAATCTTGGCATTCTTGGCTCCAGGGCCCAGGCTCTTCTTAGTATGAGGTGCTACCCAAAGCTGCCTGCCCCTCAGCTACTGTGCCCTGCAGCCCACCTTCCTTTGGCCCTGTGCCACAGCACCCATTCTTTGCTTTGGTGTCACCACTGTTTGCTTTTCTAGTTTCTGATTCTGGCACTCTTCTGGGGCATACTGCCACTAACTGTCTTCTGGTCCCACTCACTGCCTCCGTAGGTACACCAACCCTCATGTGGCCATTGCTGTACCCGCCTGAATTTTTACAAGGGATATAGATGGTGGCCCAGCTTTTTGTTACAGGTGCTAACTGTTAATGGAGGCATAGAGCTCAGTTAGTAGGGGAAACCATTTCTTGTCTACTACTTTGCTGGAGAGCTGGAAGGAAGCTAGTTTTCCTTATGTAACTTTGAAACCCAGGACAGGAGTTATGTAAGGCCTCCCAGCCTCTTTGAATAGGAATGGTGCCCCCCCTCCCTCTGCCACTAAGTTGTAGTTTACATTGTAACCCAATGGCCCCATAAGCAAACAAAGGCAATGGCCTAACAGTCCACCAAGTTCCACCTCCTTAAATAGCAGCTACAGTGGGATGAATTAACTTTGGAGGGTGAAATCTACAAAGCCTTTGGGTATTATTTCCTGACACTCTTAGGTTACTCAAATGCCCCAAATCCTCTAAGTAAATAATTTGAGAGAAATTTATCTAGCTTACCTGTCAGACCCAATAGCAGGATTGATTTACCTAAGGCCATAGCTGAGGCAAGGGGCCCACATTGTTGAGTTTTCAGTATAGAGATTAATGCCTCTTACCACTGAGAAACTGCCCAGATGTAAATGTCTTTGTCCTTAACCAGGGGGAAATGAGGTATCAGTGGGGTGAAAGTCTTAAGGGATCAAGCTATGACAGGCTGGTCCTGCTCCCCACCTGATCCATGCTGGATTCATGTGGCAGATACTCCCAAGAGACCCCTACTGAGGTGAATGAGTCACCCATAAGCTAACCCTCCTTGGGCTGCATCTGAAGCAGCACAATATATGCCACCCATTTACTAAAGTCCCCTAAACTCATCCCCTTGATAAACACCAATGCACCCCCATTAAACAGAAGACTCCCTACTTTTTAGTTTATCTGGGAACTCTACTGCCAGGATTGCAATACTCTCCACCCCGGAAATTCTTTCAACTGTCTCTCATATAAACTATGAAATCTGGCCAGTGGTAGTGTACTTTCTCTAAAAAAGGGCACATTTAATTTCCTGTGCCAACCTCAACTTTTGTGCTCCAAACCAGATAGCACTCATGCATCCTAACCTGTATTTGCTTCTGCGTTTATTGTTTATCATGCCCACTAGAATGTCACCTTCATGAGGGCAGGGATCTTGCTTCGTTCATGTTAAAACACTAGCACACAGCAGGCACTGAGTATATATTGGCTGAATGAATGAACTGTAGTAAGTCTTCCTGAAACTGGAGGACCCTCACCACCTGGGACCCCTGAATGATGCAACCACCCGCTCAAAGGGCCCAGATGACTGACTGCTCCTCTCTCTGCATGATCCGCTTTCCATCATTCTCTGCTGTGCCAGTCCACTCGGGTCCTCAGCTCACCCTGTACCCAGCAACAGGTCTGGATAAGCTGAGATGGAAAACCAACCATGGAGAATGTGACAGTTTATCGGTGAGGTCATTGTAGCTAAAGCCCCTTGACTGCTGGGAGTAGTTCAGGGTAGACAGACTGAAGGAATCACCATGTTCTCTCCAAACTCGGAACTCACTCAGAGCACTTGGACCACACACCAGCGGAAATTCTGGCCTAAGGAAAGAAACTGTGGGTGGGAAGAGTGTGTCTGGTTCATTACGGCCTATTAATAAACCTAGACTATTGGAAAAAGCCTTCTGAAGCCACTCTAGATATGTTCTTTGTGTTTCTATAATTCCTCTAAATTTCTGCAATTTTAATCTAAATATTAGAAATGTAAGTATTTTTGTAATTTTTTCAAAAATGGAGAAAATCCCCAATTTCCTTCTCTACAAAGTAACCTCTCATTTTATAAAAAAGCAGCTTACTTTCATGAATTTATATCTTTAAACATATCTATTTTTAAAGGAAATTGTGATTAAGAACATCGAAGTCCTGCTCACTTTGGTACCTAGAGGTGAGCACACATGAAGGGAATCGGGCCTTATCTCACAAGGCTGGTAAAATGAGACTGGAAGCCCAGCGCTTTCTTCTTCCTGTTACACCTGCCAGAAGAAGCAGAACCAAGGACATGCAACCGGCATTTTCTAACCCATACCTAGTATTCAAAGCCCCAGACAAACAGTGCTATTATATCAAATGGGTAAATATTTCTGCATCTTTCTAAAAGCTTCCTACAACTTTATTAATATACACTGCACTTTGTCATTGATCTCAAGGCTGATGACACCCAAATTATTTGCACAGCTCTTATTCTGTGCTTGTCACTTTCTGTCTTTGGAGACTTGAGCAATCTGCTTAATCTCCCTGAGTGTCATTTTCCTCATCTTTAAAATGGGAGTATAATAGCCAACCATTTATTCACTATCTAGCAACAGTATCAACAGGAGATGATTTATGAAAAGAAAACTTACTTTTCTCACAAAAACAATATAAGCAATTCTAATCAAGAAGAACAGTCTTCTCTGAACTTGAACATCAGGGGTAAAAATGCTGCTGTTTACCAAATCCTGAACTTTAGGAGCAGTTCTGCCTAGGAAGTGATAGGACTGTCCTGCAATCAAAAAATGACCTGGTGAAAAATAATGAGTTGTCGGCAAATCCTCAACCTTAAAGGTGAAAACCTTGAGAGTTGCAGAAATGCGGGGGAGTTTCTTAGTTCCTATTTCACACTCCCAAGGGTTTGCAGGGTCCACGGAAGATGCTGGTAACCTAGTATAGCCACCCAACGTTTTGGAGTACTTCTGTGCCACATCCCTGCTGATTCACACTGCTGTGTGTCCCAGATTGGGAACACTAGGTCCTAGGGTGACAATGCATGGTCAGATAGGAATTTCCTGTTCTGTACCTTTTGCTCTCTGCCAGTATTGACGCAACTGGTGGAACCCCAGTGGGGGGCACTGCACTTAGGTTCTCTGGCTAACGGTTACACACCAGGAAGCTCTAGTTGATTAGAGAGACACAGTTAGGACTCTTACATCAACGTGTAACAAGAGAAGAGGGGAGGCTGCCTGGGATCTTGGGAATTAGGAACAGCTTGTCCTCTTAGTCATGATATTATTACGTTTAGAGAGAGTATGTACCAGATGAAGGTGCCCACACACAAAGACAGGGTTCGGATCACTAAAGCATTGGTGGTGTTATACCCAGCAATATCTAAGGACAAGAGACACACTCTGGTAGATGGGATAATTGCTGTAAGAATTTGCTGCTGAAGGGCTGGGACATTTTAGTAGGTCTTGAAACTATTCAGACCTCTTTACTCACAAAAGCAGAAGAGGTAGTTGAGCTTGCTCAACCTTTATTTGAACTTCCTAACTGAAAGACTGCAAGGTGGAAAACTAAATTTCTCATGTTCTCTTGCAGCTAGGGTTCCAGATGTGATTTCTAAAATGTACATCAGATACATCTGCATGTCACTTAAAACAGAAACCAAGTTGCATGGGGGCAGAAGCGGCTGTAGGAACTGTGCTATTTTGCTGGTGTGGACCCAGCAGGAACAGCACAGCTCTGGAACTAACGGTTCCGATAGCCATTTCCTGACCCCAAGGGCACCCAGTTATGGTAACACCTTCCTCATCCCCTGACTCCTGATGAGCCAAGTGTCTGGTGTTTTGGGGGAATCACTAGGCCTAGACTAGGACTCAAAAGTGAAAATGAACAACTGCAGTCATGTGGCCAAGAGCCTGGAGCCAGGGAGAATAAGATAGGGGAAGGTAAGAGGCCACAAAAGATGTGGAGGGGAGGATACGTTAGGACCTTTACTTCAACTATGGACTGGTGTTTTAGGACCATAAATCAGTTATGAATGGGTGAGCTGGCCTGGCCTAGAAGGGTGAACATTTTTCAGATAAGTATATGATTTGTACTATATTTATTATTAAAGGTTTTCTACCCTCAACTGTTATAACTCTTAGGAAGCATAAAAATATTCTAAGTGCCATATACATCTGGGCACAAAAAGAGATGCTGTAGGAATATGACGACAGTGATATGAAAAACTTCACATGATCCTCCTGGTCTCTTCAGTTCTTAAAATTTCAGACTTTCTGTAATGAGGTTCAAAGCAGTAGTTCTCATAAGGCAGAGGTAACAAGAAAAGCAACATAATGCACTTAAAATAAAAAGACTTCATCATATATACATACATATGTATATATACACACATATATATATGGTGCTATAAACTGGGCTAAAACATTTTCTGCATTCTGACATCTGATGAAATAAAATCAGCAGATCAATATGCTTAAGTCAGTTCTATAAACATGCTGTAGTTAATGATCATAGAAAGCAATGTTGGCTAGGAAATCTGAGGTTTGTCTTTCAGTGCCAAAATTAATATATTTTTATTAAGATATCTCTTTAAATTACAGCTGTCAGCATCTATTACTATATGGAGTTCAACAGAATTTTATATATTATGAATCAATGCTGAGACTAAGTTTTAGTCAAGATTTAAAAGAGCCCGCTACCCATGTGCTTGGCACCTATGCTCCTACTTCCGGGCAAAAAAAAAAAAAAAAAAAGATGTATTTTATAGTGGAAGAGTATGTAGGCTCTTAATACATGAATTTAATTTTGATTCTTTTATGTGTCAAATATTATCCAGCATTTGGTCTCCAGCCAAAACATGCTAAGTGTTTGAATGACAATGTAACTTATTAGATAAATTCTGCAATCTTATAGTCTACTTTATCCAGGAGTGGTACTTAGTATCTCTAAAAAGTGTCCAAAATAATTGCTGTCTGTTTTGAGATCCATTTGGTGACCCTTCATAGGCACAACCACTGCATAAGAGAAATATTGCGAGGACATCGGTAAAGAACTCGTTGCTGTGAGTCACAGGTGTCGATATGTTATCGTAAGAGACTTAGTTCTGTTTCTTCTCCCATCCATCTATAACCTGAACTCTATTTTCTCTTTGACTTACCCATTGAAATTGAAACACATTTGTCTTTGAAAATGGAATCTTTTTTTCTTCTTTGGTAGAACCTTTACATCAATTAAATATGTAAAAGCTTGCATTTAAAGAGAATAATTGCCTCATTGATGATGCTATTCAAAGTAAATAATATAATGTTAAAGCTTCTGTATAAGAATATTGTTTAGGATTATATTTGTTCAACTTATTCAGTAGGATGTGATATTATAAGAGTAGCACATGCTTACTAAATACTTACTCATGTAGAAATGTATAAAAAGAAGAAAGCTCCTGTAATCTCTGTGTTGGTGCTTCCCCCGAACCCCAACCCCATAAATGTCAGGTTGGTTCCCAGCTGTGAGACTGTTACAATAATGGCTCCCAATGAATCGTGTCCCCCTCCATCCAAGCCCTTGGGTAGTCTTCCCGCCTCCTCACATTATCGTTGGCTCGGCCATGACTTGCTTTGGCTGATGGGACATTTGTAACCTTGATGCAATCGTAAGCTAAAAAAATGGCGGTGCATTGGGCTTTGTCCTATTTTACTTCTCTTTGGAACCCTAAAACCACCATGTGAAGAGAATCCTGGACCAGCCCACTGGAGGAGGAGAGGCCATGTGGAGCAA
>NW_006439717.1:3765588-3771230 GCF_000325575.1 Pteropus alecto
TACACCAGTGGAGCTGCCAGCTCAAAGGAGAGATGAGCTGAGCCAGCCCATGCCGGAAGAACCTCCCAGCTGACTCAGAGATTCAGGAGAATAATAAATGTGTTTTAAGCCATTAGATTTTGAGGCAGTCTCTTATGAAGTAACTGACACAATGGCCTTAAAAGTTATAAGTGGATTCTAGGGGAGCTGAAACTTGGGCAATCTGAGCATTAAAAGTGGGTTACTTTGATAGCCTGGATAAAACTTGTATAATTCTGTTAAATTGGGTGCTTGTGTGATCTTAGGGTTTCTTTCTTTTTTTTTTTTTTAAGTTAAGATGCAAAAGTAAACTGAAAAAAAAAAATTGAAAAGAACTTACCCCATACTCCCATAAACACTGCAAAGACTAGGGTTCCAAAACTGTCAAAGATGCACAATTTCTGGAAAATACAATAATGACATATAAATGAATCCTGTTCTCCACTTACTAGAATTCATCAAATATGTAATGCTTTGTGTATTATACAGTCTGAACTTCTTTTTAAAGCTGATACCTAGTTCAACAATCACTATAGGTACTACATACTTATAAATGGGATTTCTTGTTCTTTTGGAAACAGCCTTTGCTGTACTTACCAGAATGCCTTTTCCAATGGAATCTTTCCATATCATAACAAAGAAAAAGGCATAGCTGCTAAGTTTCCATTCTGTTTAAAGTCTCTATCAGGCTTTTAAATAATGGCCTCACCTAATGAGCTGTCATAAAAAGAATTTGAGGAAGTAGTATGGTCCTAAGAGTACAATGAACTCCAAGCAACTTTTGGATTATGATTTGCATCTTATCATCATCCTACCCTGATCAGAGGACTCATTTCTGAATTCTTGTCTTAATTGTTAAGAGAAGTACAAAGCTGGTTTATTCTGAGATGGTTCTCCCCCAGGAGAGCTGTTTCCTCAAACCCAGTGAAGGCTTTTCTACCATCGCTGACAGAGGCTTCCTTGAGAATAAGGATGCACAGGTGCTTTTGCTGACATCATAAAGTATACAATGACTATAAATGAATAAGTCACATACCTGTGCAGAGAAGGTTCTAGTCACTAGTTCTGCTAAGTTTCATCTCTCTGCTAGTATATAAGCAGCCTATCTCCCTCTATGAATTCCTGGAAAAATCTTTCGATTAGTTACTTTTTCATTAGTGAGCTTTTTCACATCTCTTAAAAATATCTGTAAAGTTAATGAAAAAAGTGGCAAACATATGTAATATCATCTTTATGACGGTTTATGTGAAAAGTAAAGACAACAGGTCAGAAAAAGAAGCTATAGGTCTACTTTGTTTCAGTTAACTATTTCGGTTGCTTTTTACACTGATGTTAAGTGGGTAATCTTTCATCTACATAAAAACATTAGTTATTTATTTTCATTTTTAAAAAATCCACCTAAATATTTTCTCATACATCTGTTTTTCAAAGCCTAGAAATGCCCCTCAATCATCCTTTGAGGCCCTGATCAGAAAGCACATCCCAAATTGCTGTAATCCAATTATTTCTCTCAAAAAATCAGCTCATGGAAGACAATTAATAAATGAGTGAATGCTCTGGGGAACAAAGCTCTCTACCTTCTCCTCTAGTCCTGGGATCCCATGCATCACACATTTCAATCTTTTAGCTTTGACTCTTACAGAATTATCCTCTCCAAGCTGTCTTTTACTATGCCTTATCTCTTACTGAAATTATAAGAAACATTTTATGAAAAATAGTTCTGCGTGTTATCATGCTATTATTGAAGGTTCTGTCCAGTGTTATTCCTCTTTTATGAACCAGTGCAAGCCTCTCTGTACCTGATACCTCTCTACTTGCCCTGACACCTCTGCCCAACTGCTGCACAAAGAAAAAATCCTACCTGTGAATTCTTTGCCCTACAATGCTTTAAAAACAAACAAACAAACAAAAAAACACATCTGTCAGTGTGAGAGAGAAAAAAATAGGAGCAACAAGAAAAAGCAGGCTTACTGCTGATGCCAAGATCACTCCAGTTGTTTAGCTCAAGCCAAGAGATGTGCCTTACACTCCTATGACAGGTAGTTATGTGGCTTGGATAGCATCACTATTTTTGCCACATATTGAAAATCAAGGACTAGAGGAGAATGAGATGGGTGGCCTCTCTTCTCCATGTGCCCCATAAATGACACAGAAGCAAGAAGTAGGGGAGATGGTAAGCGAGGGGTTTTCTTGGTAGGAAACTTGGCTTAGCTTCTTTGGCAGGATGGCACAGAAAGGGAAAGCCAGCTGTGTGAAGAGTAGTCCCAAGTCAGCATGCTGCTTTAGTCACATGGAACAGGAAAAGAGAGCTGCATATGCAGGCATGACAATTTCAAGAGAGGAACCAATCAGAATCTAGAAAAATAACCATGCTATGCTTTCATCTTCCAAAGGAACAAAATAAAAATTTTATAACAATGTCTTTCTAAAAATAAAATATTATAACTTACCATGTTCCCCTTTAACTTGACAGCCAAAAAGCTAAGAACCTTATTCAATGCCCAATCACAAAAACATATTAATCTTGATTTCCATAACTGTTTCTTCATTTCCTTGATCCTGATTTTATATTTCTAATTTGTTAACCCTTTTAGTATACATGTCAGCTAGTGAATATTCCATCTCTCTCCAAAAGAAAAGAAAAAATGAAAGCATGAACAGGTGCTCTCTTTTTCTGCTTTTTAAACTTATTTTTTCATTTCATTCTTTTAAGTCATTTAAAAAATATACTTCCTTTTGTAAATCACTCTGACAAGGCTCAAGGGATCCTTCAGGAAACTGGAATAGAATGATTCATTTTTTCCAAAACAATGAAAAAAATGTACACAGGGACACATTTAAAAGTCATGTGCTTAAGCAGGAGAAAGGAGAAAAAAGGTGGGGGTAGGGTGTTGAAAGAGAATTTCTTAAAGAAAATGGAATTTGCAATTGTACTTTGCGGAGCACAACTTGCCTCTGGTATTACTGTTGGCATTTGCCTTAAATCCAGTGTATGGGGATACGTGCTAACTTGTGACCTTTGTGAGTTAACATCATTGGAAGGCAGCTTCTTTCTCACTAGCTTCAAGTCTTTTACTTTGTGTTATCCATGACATATTTGTAAGTCTAGAATGCATTGGTTTGGGGGTGGGCAATAAAATCTATTCTAATTCATAAACTAAGTGTAAAAATTCATGTGTTGACAATACCCTGCAATCATCTTAATTAAGTGATGGAATAATTTTCCAAACAAAGCTCAATTTGAGAGTGAAATGTCTGGTACTACTATCAGGCAGTGAGGAACACGGTAATGGCAAGAAATGCAGATTTTCTGTCAATTTTTGGCTTTCTTAGTTACCAGATGGGTGACTTTGAGTACATTATTTACTCTTTCAGATCTTTTGTATTTTAATCTTTAAAATGGAAATAACATCTATTCTGTCCATCTCACAGGGTTATTGTGTCAAAAGTGATAAGTACAAGACTTTGCAAAGTATAAAATATAAAGTAACATCACTATCATAGCAATATAGTAAGTTAAAAGAAGAGATACACGAAGTAAATCAGAATATTCCGAGGTCATATAAGGATTCCTAAACTTTCATGGCAGAATGAAGGGACAGAGGAAAGATCACAACAAGTGAGATAATATATCAAAGGTGTTGGGAAAATTCTCCAAAGCAAGCTGACCATCCCTCTTCCTGTCTGGAGTTTCTGGCATGCCTTTCAGTAAGTTCCCTCTTGTCTCAGTGCCTGTCCTAAACCTCCTGGAGTTTAAGAAGTCATAACTCAAGACCATCTGCACGTATAAGGGGAACCAGATGTGTTTTGTGGGAATATTTGGAGAGACAAAGTGGGTATCTGTTGTCATTTATATACACAATCTTTCTTACGCATATTTATAGATACAGTCTAAATCTGACCAGCAATGTCTTTAAAAATCCAAGCATAGTTTCAGCACACTTTAAAAGTGGGAAAACACAAGTGTAAATTTCAGGTTTCCACCTGCTTGAACTACGGAAAATACTTATAATAGCAAAGCTATTAAATAGTATTCATGAGATAAGTCGAGTTTGAGATTTCAGCTTTGATTACTTGAAATACTCAAACAGTTTCAATTCCACAGTTCCTCTATGACCCTTCAGGAGATTTTAGATAAGGCTTTTAATCTTGATTTATTATGTGTAAAAGAGGAATTAACCCATGCATCCCATAGCTACCTTTTAGAATGAATGGTTAGTTGAAAATTACCTTTCCGAATTCCTCAGAGGGGAAAAAAATTTCTATATCGTAGTAAAATTATTAGAAGAAAAAATATTTCATTAATTGTAAATGTTTGGAATAATAAAAATTACCTTTGAGGACTCGCAAGTAATATTGAGTTTCCAGAACTGACAATGAGAATCACACTGAGGACACATTATGATCTTGCCACCAATATCAGGATTACAAACTTCTTTGCTAAAGAGAAAAATAAAATTTCATTTAAAAAAATAAATAGGATTTCTTTTCTACCAGCATGATAGACTCCAACATCCATTCATGATAAGAAAACTGAAGTATATCAATTCTTATAAAACTAGGAATGGAAATGGACTTCATTAACACAATAAAGGCTTGCTTGCTACATGAAGCCTATAAAAAACATTATACTTAATGGTAAAATGCTAAAGTATTTCCTTTGACCAGAAACAAGAATAAAAAGAATTGTGTCCCTATAAACTGCAGCAATTAGGAATTAATTTTTAAAAATACCATTTTTCAATAGCTTAAAAAATATAAAAAGCCAGGAATAAATCTAATTCAAGAGATAAAAGGTTTATATGGAGAAAATTATAAAACTATTCTGAGAGAATGAAAAACACATAGCAAATCTCATATATACATTATCATGTTCATAATTTGGAAGAATCGATATTTAAAGATGTCATTTCTCCCCCACTTGAGCTATAAAATTCAATTAGAAGAGCAAAGGGCTCAAAAAGAGTCAAGACATCCCAAGGCAACTGAAGTGTCCTATGACAGATGATTGGATAAAGAAGCTATGGTACATATATACAATGAACTATTATTCAGCCATAATAAGAGATGAAATACTGCCATTTGCGACAATGTGGATGGACCTTGAGATAATCATGCTAAGTGAAATAAGCCAGACTGAAAAAGTTGAAAACCACATAATATCACTTATATGTAGGATATAAATCTAAAAGCAATAATTAAACATGACAAACAAACAGAGACTCAGGAACATGGACAATAGACTAGTGGTTACCAGAGGGCAGGGGGGAGGTGGGAGAAAATGGAGTAAAAGGGGTCAAATATGTAGTGATATTGAAGGAAAAAAAAGAAGAAAAAGACATCCCTGAAGAACAAGGTTCTGTTGGCATAGATTAAGGAAAAACTGACCAAGAGAACAAAATACAGAGTTCAGAAAGAGACATCTGCATATATAAAAACTGACTTATGACAGGGCTGGCCTAGCAAATCAGTAAGGTGTGAACTGACATTTCAATAAATGGGGCTGCTGCAATGGAATATCCGTATGGAAAAACATAAAACTGGACTCCTAAATTCTATCAGATACAAATCAATTCCAGGTGAAAAATGAGAATGCAACAGTACCAACTTATTAGAAATATATA
>NW_006439717.1:3771268-3807001 GCF_000325575.1 Pteropus alecto
AAAGTCCACTAATGAGAAACCAAAAGGCATAAATTGTAAAGACAAAATAATTGATAAATTCAAAAGTGAGAACTTTGCTAAAATATACCATGAAGGGAGGAAAAAAAGAACGAGCCACAAACTGGTAGAAGTTTTGCAACACATAAAAATGACAAAGGACTATTCACCAGAGTAGTTAAAGAACTCCTACAAGTTAATGCAGACGGCTGCCTCTAGGAGAAGCCATTCAGAGGAACTCTTATGTGAATGGGACTGGAGTTGTGTAATTGCACACTTTCAAGGGGTTTTATGGTATGTAAATTAAATCTATACAGCTGTTATTTTTAAAGGGGAAACATGGGCTTTAAACAGGCACTTTCTAGACGAGGAGATATCTATAGTACCCTCCATTTATGCACACATATTTTCAAAAGCACACAAAATAAAATAGGTTTTGTAAGGATACAAATATATGTGATAAAGAATAAAGAATACATGTAAAGAAAGGATAAAAATCAAAATTTATTATAGTTGTTATTTCCAAACTGGAAAATGAGGAAATGCAATCGAGCAAACCACTTCAGAGGTAACAGTAATGTTATTTTTCTTAAATTGGATGATGGATCATTATACCTTACACCTTAAATATATTCTTTATGTTGTGAACCTACATAACATGTAATAAAACTAACTGAAAATATTTAAAATGCACACATTTTAAATTAAATAATTAAAGCCAAAAAAGTTTTGAGCATGAGGAATAGATTTCCAACCTCCTTCCCCCTCCCCCGCCACCCACCAGTTTTCTACAAATTAATCACTGTGAAACGGTAGAAACTACGTGGTGTGATGGTCACGGTGATTTTATAAAATGAATTATAATGAGAATCACCACCATTCAAGAACTTAGTAAAAATGTAACTTTTGTACTTTGAAAGTGTATTTTTGAGATGATTTTTTTTTTTTTTTTGGCAGGAACAATATACAAAACAGTGAGAAGCCAAAGACAAATTTAGGCAACAGTTATCAACGTTTAGCCGTTGGCCCTGAACTTTTTCGGTGAAGAGAAGCGAGTACTTCAAAGACCATCTGCAGCTTTCTAGCTAAGAAGCCATAATGGGTACAAACCACTCAGAATCCTCCAGTAAATAGAATGGATAATTATGCCCATACATCAGGGCTGCCACGTAAGCTTCCTGCCTTGGGGGCCAGCCTGATATGCTCGGGGCTAGAAAAATTTGGTCTGCTCATGGGTGGTGCCCAGAAATCTTGATCTGGTTATCACATCTGGATATCACATCAGAAGCCTGATGATCAAGGGAAAACACTTGGTTGTGTTTCATCCCTTCTGGAAGTAGAAACCACCAAAAGCAGAGGAACAATAACAATTCAGAAGAGTGTTGCTGAAATTCGATGTTCTGGCACCCATGTATTTCTCTTTAGACAGTGCAGCTGGTTATTTGCATTCTGACATCTAATTCTTTATGACTTATTGTTTCCTCTAAATTTTTAAGGGCTAATTTTTAAAAAAGTAAAACAAAAGTTTTGTTTATCTGAGTTTTTAAACATGTATTTAATATTCATTAAAAAGTCTTTTCTAAAAGCATAAAAACATCAATTTTACCAGTTTTGCCCTTGAAACCTTGAGGAAATCAGAGCTGTTCTTGGCCCACGGCTGTAGGGCTGGGGCCAGAAGTTCAAGACCAATCTTCCCTCCAGACCTTCTTTATTTTTCAAACAAAGTATTGTCTTAAAATAATTGAAGTGTTTCCTAGTGGTAATATTCATACCAGAGACTGGGCTGTATTATCTAAGGAAAACATTTTCCACTCCACTTAGTTATTATGCTCAGAACAAAAAGGGGGGATATCATCCAAAGCAGTAAGTGTTCTCCACTGAGTCTTCTTTTACTAAAACAGTCTAAGACCTGAAAATAATTTTATGTCTCATCAACTTTTCAGAAGGGTAACATGGAATAAACAGAGGTTACCTCCATGTACAGTTATTTTGATTAACATATCCGTAGATAAAGCAAGCCACTCCTACAACTGCTGCCAGGAGGAGCATCTGAGTGTAATAGCCCAGCCAAGCAAAATAGATTCCAATCTTCTCGCCATAATATTTCCTGAAAAAAGACAGAAATGTTTAGAACACACAATCACTCTGCAGCTTCATCCTAATATTAATTTGATTTTAAATAAAGGAAGCTTTATGCTTAAACTTCTGACCGAATTTACACTTAAAACATACTCATTTTTGTAACAGACCCCAAATTCCACTATAAAACAAAAACTATTTTACATATCATAGAAGTACTGACCACTGGTTAGCCTGTTGAAGCAAAGTAAATTAGAACAGAGCAAAGGAAGAAAAAAATGCTGAATATAGAGAGTATCACCATCATTTTTTGTAAAGACTAGCACATTGGACACATTCTCCAAAAGATTATTTTTAATATGCATGAAATGAACATGAACATCACAGTTACCTACTTCTGTTTATCTAGGGAACTACCTTAGAACAAATATAATATAAATCACAAATAATAACAAGAAAATGACTGATAATAATAGTAATTAGTAGTGAAACGTCCCTCCGACAAAAATATTTATAAAACTCATTGTGAGGGTGGAAGAAGGCAGGATGGATACGACTGAGGAATCCAATGCCCTACATTCCTTCTATCGAGCACTTCAGTTTTTCCTACGGTTTAAAAACTGATCAGTGGTATGCTCTGGGGTAAAATGGAAGAGGTGAGGTACGCGAGTCTGAAGGAAGGGAGACAAGGCATGAAGCAATGCCAGATTGTTTCTGAAAGGGAGACACATAATACAGTTAGACAGAAAAACAGGTTTGAGGGATAAGGAGAAAATATGAAATGATTGTTTAGGTGATTGTTGCTGTTGCTGATACTTTTCTAGACTGACTCACTTCTGACTCACTTCTGTATTGGCTAGTACAACATGTAGATTTACTTTGAGGCCTATGTGATACTTCCAGCTCAGCATGGAGCTGGAATGGATTTCTTGGACTCAGGCCAGTGGGGACTTAGTGCTGAGAAGAATCTGGAGATCTGGGAGATTTCAAAAAGGAACATCCCTAGGCTGGACCAGCACTCACATGGCAGCTGTGAGACCAGCTCCCTGGTCATAGGTCTGGTGTAGGCCAGCCACATCCTTGGGAAAAAGGAAGAGATGATACCAATGTGCAATCAGGAGAACAAAGTGTGTCCATTTTCATGCAACTAGGGCTTTGTTATCTGCACATGTATGGCAGGCTTAGGATAGAGCCTGGGAGAGAAAGCCTGGCAATGGGGTTTGAGATATCTTGGACTCTTTGCTGTTAGCCTTTCTGTAATGTGTTCTTATCAACCATCTACCCTAGAAATGCCACATTTAAAATTGGAGAGAATGTTAAAAGTTTCCTGGTCTAACCCGTCAATAGTAAAAATATCCTGATACATTTAGTGAGCCGGTCATGTAGTCTCTGCTTGGATATCTATAGTGGCAGGGAGTTTATTACTTCCCAAGGTATCCACATTACACTGTAGGCAAGGATGTCAGAATTTCTGAATCTTAAAAAGAGCTTGCCTCCTAGTTCTTGCTGAAAGGCTGGAATAATGAGAATCCCTTCAAATGTGAGTCTAATCATCTCTTTGCCAAAAACATCCCAAGCCCTAACACCAATTTTTAAAAATTTAGCTTTAATTTTTTAAAATCAAAGTTGTGACTATACATTCATTAAAGAGTTAAATAGTTCTAGAAGACTGATTATAAAAAGCAACCTCCTCCCCATCTCCTGTTGCCTAGCAGCAACAACTCTCAACTCCTATAGCTGATTCTTGAAATATTTATCTCCATATCTCTAACTAATATATGTGTCCTGTTGCTTATTGATTTTTCAGTTTTATTTATGACCTATTGACTTTCTACTTTGGAAGGTGAGGATTAAGCTCTCTTTTAACACCTCCCCCCGGCCCCCCACTCTCATCTACACATCCACACTTCCATTCCTCTATCTTTTTGACAGTTACATTATAATTTCGGTTAGATTAATCTCCGTGCTTTACATTATTATGACTCTTTAAAGATTATTAATAGCTAAATCAAGTCACCTGCTATACTTACTTCCTTTCCTAAAGGGCACCCTAGAGAGTTTATGCTAATGAGATGACTCAGGATGGGGCTGGACACGCCAGAAAGACCAACCATGTGTTTAGAGGGTTGGGGCTTTGAGCCACATATATTGGCCTGAACTCTGGGGAGAGGAAAGCGTTGGAGACTGAGCCATGTGAGCAATGACTCAATTAGTCGTGTCTACGTAATGAAGCCCCCCAATAAAAGCTCTGGACAATGAGGCTCACAGGTCCAGGTGAGCTTGCCTGGTTGGCGATACTGTCACACTTAGATGGCATGAGGACAACGCTGAGTCCTTCCTACTGGAGTGGTCTCTACAACACCTCACCTGATAAGATCCAAGGGCTGCTTTTTGTATATGCTTCGAGGATGACCCCATTCCCTGTACAGAAGGTACCGTTCATTTGGGCAGCTGAAATCCTTTGACGGATGGCTGAAGTTGCACTGGGAAGCAGAAGCAAACAAGTGAGCATCACAATCACCACATGTTCACAAATCTGTTTATTAAATGTGGTTCTAATACGCTTCACAGTCATTTGTGAACAAAGGGCCCTCATTTGCTGAAGCGGATGGAAATACTACATATTTTTAGTGATTCTCAACCAGGGTATTACTAATGGCCGCCTCCTATGAAGGCCACTTGCAGATGTGGGTGGGAAGGAATTCATGGTTGTTACAATCCTGGGGAACATCATAGATACTCGATGGGAGCCCGGGGGATGCTTAATGTCTTATAAGTGGGCCATCTCTAAACAATGAAAACCGGGCCACTCAAGTGCCAAAACTGCCACAATGGAGAGACACCTGATAGTCCAGCCCGCTTCTTGGACACTGGGGGAAAGAAGAGCCTTAACTGGTAAGCAGCAGGGTCAGTTCTAAAACCCAGGCTTCTTTTCCCCCCAATTCAACAGTAATTCAGTGACAACATGTAGAAGAATTTTACATGTTATATGCTTAGCTTCTTCAAAAAATAAAACTTCCCATCTCTGTTTAATTTTGGTCACTCTTCTTCCCGCCTGACTCAGTTCCTTCCTCCAGTATTAGAACCGGACTATTTCCCAGCTAAGCCGTAACATGGGTCTTGACCTCCACTTACCTCCTTTCCAAATACCACATGAGATCTCATTCCTTAGCCTGGATATGGCACTCTGCAATTACCTGAGGCTTTAGTGGAGAAGACCTGGGCATGGACAGATGCCACCTGAATACTACAGAACCTTGGCATCCCAGATGAATATTCATGAGGGCCCTCTGCAAGTGTTCCCTAAGTTCATGTCATGCTATAATTGCTTATTTGGCTGGGGCACAAATATAAAACACATAGACTTTCAGGCTGAACTGCGTTGGGTCTCTTAGCCAGGAAGCTTAGCATCTGTTTCTCTACCCTTCTCTCTGGTCTCTACTTACGCATGTATATTAAGTAGCTGTTAAATGTCCTAGTTTTATTACCTTATACACTACATTTCAATATTGTCTTCATCCACAAATGCATGTATACACAGTAGTAATTATCAATTTCAGTGTTTGCTATCTTTGGTCTTACAGATTCAGGTAAATTGATAGTAAATGTAACAAAGTATCAAGTGATATAATATAATATTTAATTTATTTCACTGACAGAATTTATGTAAAGCGCTTAGACATAATATCCCTGCATTTATGGAATCACCATGGGTCTGAAGAACTCACATTTTAAAAATTTCATTTCATGAGAAATGTTATCGACTAGAGAAGTGCTCTTGAATTTGAGGAGTTGCTGTCATCTCAGAACATAGTCTTTAACAATGTCAACACTCTGCCGCCGTATTGCCACTATGACAAGAACCTTGACAAATGCCTTTTTAAAAGCCCTGTGATATTCTAAGGCACAGTCTGAAATGGTGTTTCAGGGGGTTAAAAAAAACCTTGTATTACAGAAAATGATAAATGAGAAGGTCTAACATGTATTTTTCTTACAAAGAACTAATACTTTTCTGGTTGATAATGACATCTGTCAGTAATTATGAAAATATCTAACCTATACATAGTACTTACTACATGCTAGGGGCTGTTCTAACATTTGATATGGATTCATTAATCCTCACAGCAATTTTATAAGGTAGGTACTCTCATTATCCCCATTTTATTGATGATGAAATTGAGGAATAGAGAGGCTAAATGACTTTCACAAGGTCATCCAGCTAGAAAGTGGTGGAGCAGGCATTTCAGCTCCAGAGTCCATGCTCTTAACTACTAATCGACATTACTTTACATAGTAACTATGGGAGGGCTCCTGTTCATTCATCTGTTCATTTCTTCATTCACTCATTTAAACCCTGGGCCTTCTCTATGCCTTGGATTCAGCAGTGAACAATACAACCTGGTCCCTGCCCTGGATGAGCCTGTAATCTTTCGATATATTATTTTCATTTCACTGAGGAAGAAACTTAAGTTAGATTAAGAAGATTACTTTTCCCTATTAACACCAGAGTACATACGTTAGGGTATTTTATTTTGTTTTTACTGTTTAACTTACATCATGGAGAGGAAAAGCTGCCTTGTAGATCCCGGAGCTCACAAGTTTGTTAATCCCAAACTTTTTAACGTTGTCCCTTACTTGATACTTGATCCGAGAGAGGATAAAGTAAACCTAAAAAGATTCCAAAATAGTGTGTGGTTTATTCAGTGCTAACTAACCAATCACTGTTTACTATCAGAACAGGAACATGTAGGCATATTTCTTTTTTGTGTCTGCGGCAGCTTTTAAAAACCAAACTAAACCAACCAAACCAAACCAGTAAGAAAGTAAATTTGGTTTAGACTCACAATGCGGCTTCTCGTGGCTGGATTGAAGAAGGTTTCTCTATCACGAATATAAAAATCACTCATCCGGTTCTTCTCAAATGGGGCAGTGAAAAACTCTTGCTCTGGCTTGATGATACTTTCATCAACTTGGAGGACTTTGGTAAACCAGTTGAAATTACTGAAGGCTGAGGACCGGGTTTTCAGATCATTGGGTTTTAGAGGCAATTTGATGTGCATTATCTCAGCATATGTACATAATACCTCCCAAGGGGCATGTACTTTTACAAATACAAGTTTGTCGTCCAAAATCTATATTGAAAGAATAAAAACACGATCCAGGAAACCAAACCGACTATTTTCACTATTTTAAAATTCATAATTTTTCTTATGTTGCTGGTAGTTCAAACACACGTGTGCACGCACGCTCACACGCACACACACACACACATACTGGTAAAAGTGAAGATACAATAGATTTGCAAATGACCATAAATTTTTGCCTTAAAGATAATTTCTTGGTTTGAATTACTGAGAAAGTAATTCACAGTTCTTTCATAAAATTACTAACATTTTAAATGAAGAAAAACAAACTTGTTATTTGCCCATCATTCCATCCAAATAAGGAAAAATTAAAATAATGGAATAATCATTGTGATGTTATTGTAATAACAATTTTTAAATATCTTAAACCTAAAAGAGAACTGTTTATTATATATCTGTCCAATATCATGTTATATGGTCATTATAAAGGATGTCAAAAAATTACATTTATTGCTATAGAAATGTATATACTATATATTAAAAGAAAAAAATTAAAACACTGAAATTAATAATCCCCTTTTCTGGAACAGAAAAATGTATATATTTGAGCAAAAAAAAGTTAAGAAAGACTACAAAGTTATTATAGGTAATTAATAAAAAAATCTTTAAAAAATCTTAAAAGAAGAAAATCATTTACACATGTATTTATTACTACATTCTCTGGCTGTTGAAAAAGATCTGCTGGCTTTGATCAGAAACAGATACATTCTATAACGCAGATTTTGATTGAGTCCCCTCCCAGCCTACAACTAAGGCGTGACTGGAGTCGCATGTTTCAAATGCCATTCTGGCATTCCACGTGACACGCAGGTTCCCAAGAGCAATGGCGAGCCAAGAGTTGGAAAGGGACAGACACTTACTGATCTTGTTGCTTCTAGCTGCAGGCCATCATGGATGAGGTTAGATTCATATGCTTGTCTTTTTCGCTGTCATGAGAAATTGGAAAATATGTTAGGCCTTTAGTTTTACCAAGGGCAGAAAGTTTTTTAAGAAAAAATAAACAACAAATCAGTTTGAATCTGATGGAGACATTTGCTGAAAATGGAACAGAAGCAGTGGAGGCGCTGTGGCTGCTTATGACCTGTAGGTGCTGGATTCCTCAGATGGAATGCCGTGGAGTACACTTGGATCCCCTTAGCACTTTGGAAGGCCCTTGATTGTCCCCATGGGTTTTCAGCCATTTGAGATGCATAAAAGTCCCTGATTTGGGCACAATTCCAAGGATTTTTTTTTTTTTTGGGCTTATAAGAGGTTTTGCACACAAATGGAGTTTTTTAAGTCCTATTCGCTGATGTCACTTACCAGTTATAGCCCAGATCTGACACTCTAGATTTTAAAAATTTTATTTCCATACTGGACATCCAAATGGTTCAATTTTGGACATGTGTATTTCATCTCTGCATGCCTTGACCAAGTTCAATAAAACAACATAGACAATTTTGGCAATACAATGGAATTTTTCTCTCTGCAAGACTGAAATGTTTTTGAAGCTATAAAAAAAAAAAACACTGAAATCTACAAAAATAGGGAACTAATTAATTGACAATATATTTGTCCATGTTATATGGCCATTTAAAGAGATACAGAAGGTAGTAGTGTATTAATTGGCATTAAAGTCTGTATCTGGCTAAGCCTTTTGCCAAAATATGTTCCAAATTATAAGGGAAACATGTAAAGGTAGAGACTTGTTTGACCTTTTAAAAGAATGCTCCTGACGATGAAGCAGCTATAATGCTTTAAGAATA
This sequence comes from Pteropus alecto, assembly GCF_000325575.1. Lineage (NCBI taxonomy): Eukaryota > Metazoa > Chordata > Mammalia > Chiroptera > Pteropodidae > Pteropus > Pteropus alecto. Next base: position 3,780,234 of record NW_006439717.1, read on the forward strand.
AAATGGGTGGACTTAGGAATTAAGCTCTGACATCAGATGACCTGTGTTCAAATTCTGGGGCCATTACTTATCAGCTCTTTGATCGTGGATAAGAAACTTGAACTCTCTTGCCTCATTTTCCTCATCTGTAGAATGGAGAAAAATCTCACCAGTTTCTTTTTGAGGTTCTTGTGAGGATTATATGACTTAAACCACCACATAAAGCACCTAAACTAGAATTTCTATCTCTAGTAATCACAGGAAGTGAATTGGACCAATTCTCCCACTGAAAAAGACTGAAAAGGCTGTATTACATTTTTTCTTTTTTTTTTTTTTTTTACTTCAGCTGTTACCAAGATAAGAATTACTGGGTCAATGCCTAGGTAATCCAGTGGGCCTGGAAGTCTGGCCACGTTGCCTAGGGAGCACCACTCATGAGCTGCCAATGTGAACGTGCAGAAGAGGGGCTGAGCTGCAATGATGTAGACAGTGCCTAGAACATGGAAAGCACCTGGTGAATGTAAAGCAGATGCTGTATGAAGAAGGCTGACAGTCGAAAAGGAAAAAAAAAAAAATACACCTGGCATTTGGCTTAATGTAAGTCCAAGTGGGATCCCTAACCTATATTGTGGCTTAAGTATCAGAAACAGAACATTGCTTTATATTTATATATTTAATAAATGGTTATAGAGTACTTAAAACATGCCAGACACTGTTCTAAGAGCTCTGCAAATGTAACACATTTAACTGCTCATTACAATCGGAGCATACGATAGTCACTTAGAGAAAGAGAAAAGCACGTGCTACAACTCCTCTAAAAATGAACAAATTGTCTAGACACGCATGAGTCAGAGGAGAGTGAGAAGAGCTTGAGATGCAGCTTTCCCACTCCACTCCCAGTAGGCGACTGTCCACTCTGCCTGCCTCCCACCCCTGCCATCTCTGCAATTTGCCCTGGTAAGTTTTCCAGCTCTTTCTATCTCTGATCCACCATATCCCCAACCTCAACTTCGGAAGCTGATTCAGACTCACCCTGCTTCATGTCTAAGCAGTATTTCTTCACTCTAGATTCGAATTCTCATATTTTGATGGGTAGCCCACTCCTTGTTCCTGATAGCTTTTTTCTTTACTATTGTGTAAGGCATTTTTACCCTGCAAACAATTTTCAACAGTATTTGGTATATAATGTATGCCCAATACATATTTGTTGAAAGAATATACTCAATACATTAATTTATTCTACAAACATTTCCTGAGAGCATCCCACAAAGTGCCGAGGATTCAAAGAAGAATTTAAAATAGTCTGCTATAAAGGAACTACAGAGAAACTCAGTATCTAGTGACCTAAGACTTTCTCCCAATGCAGAAGGACTAAAATATTTATTCCTGTGTTTCATGGCACTGTAATGGTATCTGTTATTCTTTATGGCCACCCAACATTTCAACTGCCAGAGCCTACATCCAGCAAATAAATAAACACAAACACTCCCATTCTTGTCTCCTGTGAAGTTCAATTATTGGCACATGAGCTAGGTCCTATTAATCAGACCACCCACTCCAGACTCTGAATTAGAAGCCAGCAATGCAAAGAAGTCAAGCTGAGCAGAACCCATTTTGGGGTGATTGGGAGAGCGAATTCCAGTTCCAGAGACAGCAGAGGTTTTGGCAGGAGCTTTTGGGGACCACTGCCGGTCAGTATTGTCAGCGGTGCCAGCAGCTCTGGGACCAGAGGAGCAACCATGCTTTCACTCCTAGACTGGCTTTGCAGGGGGACTTGGAGCACTGCTTCTGGCTGCCTAGTCTCCAGGCTTGTTTGCCCAATCCTTCAGAAAAAAACCTGTGAGCTCCCTAACAGTCTTCTGATAAACTTGTCTGCTAATTAAATTAGAGCTCATTTCTGTTGTTTGTCAGCAAGAATCCTGACAGAGTAGCCATGAACTGGGGAAAACTTATCCTAAAACCTGTATCACTGCACAGTGGAAGGAGCAGAAGTTCTGAGTAGACTGGACACTCTGACTTCCTCTCCTTCAGGGGAGATGATTCACCCGAGGCCGTCCAAGGGGCAACCCGGATTGCCTCACTAGCAGGTCTTAAGCAGGAGCCATGACTGTCTTCTGTATCTTCTATGTCAGTCAAGAATAATTTCAATTAGGATGTAAAGGCTCAAACCCAAGGATTTTAGCTTTTATGGACAAATGTCCTTCTAAAGGTAGAAAAACCAGTCAGAGGGGCTTCTCCAGTGGCTCAAGGGGTATGTAAAAAAAAAAATCAAAAAACTACATTAATTGGCCTTATTAGAAATTCCCAGTTCCTATTACCATTTGGCCCACCATGATATGCGGCCATCTCCTTCCTGGCCCCTACTCATTCACTAGGGAGCTGTTCCAAACTTCAAGGTGCCCCTCAAACTCCACACTAACTTCCAGAAAGTGACATTGTGTCCCTTCTCACAGAGAAAATGGCAGCCACTCACTGTGAACTCCTGCAAGTGTCTTTGTTTCTACCTATGAATAGCTGGACGTCATTTCTCTTCTTGATGTCAAAAAATTCCACCTTTTCCTACCTCTTCTTGAGCTTGCTTTCGCAATACCTTCTCTTCATTGCTTTTATTCAGCTGACAAACATCTCAAATTTTTCCCATCTTTAAGAATATTAAATCCTTTCACCAGCCCTGCCTCTTCTTCAATTACCATCCCCGTACCTTGAGATGTTTGTCTTTTAATCTTGATATCCTTGTCACTTAGAACAGGCCTATAACAGATTAACTATATATGAAATAATGAATGAATGAATGAATGAATGGAATGGATGGTGGATCAGTGGCTGCCTGTTAAGTGGGAATGGACTTAGGAATGAAAATTACTACAGTGTAGCAACTAGGCTCCCCTTTCCTGAGCACCTGGAAATATTCCATGAACTTTTACTAATAGGTATTAGGAATATGATGAAGGTGAGATACAGTTTAATTCTGGAGTGTACTAGCACCAAATACCTCAGAGCATCCTGAGCATGAAGTGATTTCCAGACACCCTCGACTCTGGATTACTAGATGACAAGAAGGGGATGTTTTCAGAGAACTGGGAATGAACCAGCCCCACCAGAGGGCAGTTCTGTCGAATACAACAAACAGAAACTATTCCTGCCTTAGTTGTATCAGCTGCACCAACCATGACTGCAACATGCGGCACAGTATAAGTCAGACATGGTTCCTCATCTATGGAATTTCTAAATTGAGGCTATAACTTCTCATCACCTTCACGGGACAATCTCCTCTCAGATTTTAGTTTACCACATTATCCCTTTAGCTCTTGCAGTTTTGGTTTTTCCATTTATTCCTGGGCGTAACTGTTAGATTAGGAGTCAAAATTCAAATCTTGGTTCTATGATTTGCTAGCTCTGTGACACTGGGCAAATAAACTGTGCAAGCATCAGTGACTTCATCTCAAAAATAAGACAAGAAGTAGCTCCATCATGGAGTTTTTTAGGGATTAAATGTGAACATGAGTATAAACTACTCAGTATTATGCCTTTTAAACATGCTCAACTTCCCTTATTCCTTTAAAAAAAAAATATCCTCTCTGCCCTGCAGAGGTAGAGTCTCACCTGTCCTTTTTAAAGCCAAACATCTGAACAAAAACAGGTAATTCCCACTTTGCCTCCACACTGTGTGCCCAATAATACCTTAATTCCTCCAGTGGGACACCAGTGACACCATTTTACTCAAGCTCGAGAAAAAGGATCTTGCTGCTGAGTAATTCAGCAAGCCCTCTTGACTCTTCCATACCACTTGATCATTCTGGCCCCTGGACTACGTTCTTCAACATCTGGTAGATGTATAGCCTTTTCATTCTCTGAAAAATGAACATATCTATCTTCTCTCTTTCTGTAGGTATTAAGGGAAGTCACTGATAAGAGTATAGAGCACATGTGAATATCACAGATGCAGAAAACATTAGAAATATTTCTCTTCTACCTCATTTTAATGGCGCGATAATATTCTCTCAGAGAGATTTACTGTAATTTATTTAACCAATCTCGAATTGTTAAATATTTAGGTTGTTTCTAACTTTTCATTACTATGGAAATCCTTGCAGAATGATCTTTGTGTATCTATTAATACTTCCTCCAGAGAAAAGTCCCAGTAGCAGAATTATTAATCAAAGACTGTATGCAATTTTAAGTTCTTTAATATGTATTGCCATACTTCTTCCAGAAAGGCTTTACTGATTTATCCTATTTTAGTTTTTATCTAGTTTTTTTTTACAAAGAGCTCCTGAGATATTTACCTGATTTCTCTTAAGATAACTGGTAGACCTTGAAGTTGGTTTATGATGCCATTTTACAACTATAAATACTTAAACAGTTGACTCAAGGATAGAACATTTTTATTTGCTTAAACATGTTACTAAATCACCCTTGTGGTACTTTAATAAGTTCTTGTTACTTTCCTTTGGCAAGGCACTTCACAAAGAACTATTGGAATATTTAAAAAATTGATCAAACCTGTTTTCTTGGTTTGTCAGGTAGCTAAAGTAAATTAGCATATGTGCCATATTTGTCAAACAGGCGCACATCAGGAAATAACTGCTTTCTTAAGAAAAGATTGCTTAGATTTGTTTAATATGAAACCATCATCTTTACTTCTCCATAGAATTTACACTTGAATAAGTAAGAGTTTTTGAGATTTAAAAAAAAAAATTAGGGTAGAGCTGTCGTCCATGTTAAAAATGAAAGAAAATTAACATTGTATATTGCCCGACATAGCCATTGCTCAATAAATACTTGCTGAATAAATGAATAACTGAAGCCACACAATTTTTAACTAAAAATTACGTGCCTTGTTGGAAAACCTTACATATAAGAACCTGACTATGTTCTGTAGTCTATAATCTGATTTTGGCAGCACAACATGATTAAACTAGACTCACTGGCTCTGAAAAAAGCCCAGTCATACATTCAATTGTTCTGCAAATTACTCTGTTTCTAGGGGAGCAAATTCATCGGCATTGCAACCTGAATTTTATTTTTTAACCTATTTCTAGTAAAGTCAAAGTGATTATAATCACTGAGGACTTACGTACACTACAAAAAGATGCATGCGATTCTATTACTGTTGGCGGAGGACAGGACTGGGGGTTCAAAGTGAAAAAGGACAAGAGCACCTATCCCACTCCAGAAACCGATATTTTATTCATACCTCTTTTGAGAGGTTAATAAAGCTGTCAGAGAAATAAAGAATAAAGCGATCAAAATCACAAAGGACAGACTGGCTTAATTAAGGAAGCTTTCTGTCCCTAAGCACCTTAGATTACACATCTCATTTGGCTTAATATAGCCATTGTTGGGAAGGACCTGCTTGCGAATGATACAGTAATAATACTGATTGTAAACACCAATCTACCATTTTCTTTTTGTCACCGAGATTTTTCAGCATAAAAAGCAGGGGTTGTAATGTCTAAGAAATAAAATTTATTGAATACGCTGTGATGATAATAAAGCACAAATCAGTTGGGATTAATGAGATATATGCATAGATTAATTTTAAATATTCTTAGTTTTGTGAGGCACAGTGATGACAGTGCTGTCACTGTGTTTTTCAACTTGCCAACTGTCGTTAAGCCTACAAAGATGGATGAGAAATAAGTCCAAGGTACTTAATTTGTGCAAAACATTACTAATTACTCTAAGTGCTATTTATTAGTTACGTATTGTGCTCAAGAAGGTTTGGTAGGCAGAATTATTTAATCAAGATTTAATTTAAATTCACATATTGGTGAAAAACCATTTAATGTGAATGGACTGATCTGATGAGAGATTTACTCAAGAAGTTAGGTAATGTGTGTTAACTAGGGGACAGGAAATAGATGAGCATTCTAAGTGATAAGCACAGAATGGGAGTGAATATTTAGATCAACTTCATTTTCAACTTTTCTTTTTAAATGAACACTTTTGGTGTAATTACAAAAATAAATGGTAACTTAGAAAACAAATTTTCCAAGAAGAAAAATAATCACTTGTAACCCACTGCTGACCTAACTACTGTAAACATTTTAGTGTTTTCCAAACTTACCTGCTTATAAGAACAACTTGGAGCACTGCTTTAAAAGCAGATTCTTGGGCCCCTCTCCTAGAGACTCAGCCTAAGTAGAGTATAGGATGAGGCCTAAATTAATCTAGTTTTAACAAGCAAAGCAGATGACTCATCAAATAAGTTTAAGAAATACTGTTTTTCAGAACACACCTCTTCCATGCATCTAAGTAGCTATTTTTTGAGTATTTATCTCCCTCAAGCCTGTTCCATATGAGAATTCAGCATAGCTGATTTTCCCAATCCATTACCCTTTTACAGATGACCTTTTAAAAAAGTAAAACACAGGTGACTTTTTGGGCCCAGGGCAAATGACAGCCTCTTCATTCAACTCTAAGGCCAGATAGGAAAAGGATTTCCTCTTCTCTACACCTTTATGAAATAAAATGAAAAATCAGATTTTACTTTTCAGGATTTCACTGTCTTGTTTGTTTTTAAGGACTGGGTCCAAGGATACTTCCCATGTTGGAAATAGAAGCAAGATGTGGATTCACTGCTCTTGTATTGAGTATTCAAAAATAAAACCAAACATGCTTATACCAGCAACACATTTCGTAGCTGTAATTTGAAACTGCTGATTCTAATTTATTCCTTTTAGCCTATAATCTTAGTATAAGCAAGTAGGGTGTAAAGGAAGGAGATAAAAATATAAAGAGCTCCCTGCCTCAGTCTAAAATATTAAGGAGTTGAAAGTAGACCTGATTTCACTCTCTAAAACAAAAGACAGAACACCTACCAAAAGTTGTCTGAGAAGGCAAAACCACCCAACACTGGTTGCCACCATCTCTTCTTAACCTATCTTAATAGGGGCCTCAAGTTTCCAACTCATAGACTATCTGTAGCAAATATGTCATTTCCAGTAAATGTTTTATACTGTTCTGATTCTTCAGAATTCCCTTCTGCTATCCCTTTATTTCTTCAATTTAGAGAAAGTATGCCGATATTAAATCTATATAATCAGGCATTCCGTTTTGAGGATCCATGGGATACATTTCTTTCTGGGAGATTCTCAGACCAGAACATTATATTTCTTTCGAACACTCAGTTGTTTTTATTGGGTTGAAATTTTAGACCGTGTTTTGATAATATCCCCTATTTTCTTTGGCTACGAGGAAACAGAGGCAAACTTCCAGCTGAACTCAAACTTCTGAATAGAACCTATGGTTAATCATAAATCATTTTGTTTACTCCTCTGATACATGACTTCATTTTATTTTCTGGCCTTTACATTTCTGTCACTTTGATCTCCTCATCTAATTACTATTATTCTTGATATAATTTTTAAGTGAGCTCACTTTTTAATCAATTATAAATAAATTATGTTAATGTGGTATTAGCATAAGTAGGGAGCTAATGACTATAAAAATTATACATTTCATGTTGAAGCTAATAATGATTTTTGAATTATGTATACTATTAGTCATCATTTTATTAGCTACAAATAACCACATACTTAATGCACATAAGGCTTAATGAGAAATCAAGCCATGTGATCATCTCGATACGAAAAATTTAAAAAGCACTTGATAAAATTTAAAACCCAATTATAAAAACTCTTAGCAATCTATAACTAGAAGGGAACTCCTTCACTTTTTAAAAGAAAACTACCAAAATTTATAGCAAATATGATATTTAATGATGAAATTTTAGAAACAATCCCACTGAAATCAGGAACAATACAGTGGTGATTACTATGTATTACTTGTTCTATGTCTTAGCAATTGCACTTGGAAAAGAAGTATAAAGATGGTAAAGGTAAAGCAAAACTGTTATTTGTAGACAACATGGTCTTTTGAGAAAACTTAAAACAAGTATTACAAACTACTAGAACTAAAAAAAGTTTTTAAGTTCCTAGATAGAACTTATGAAAATCAAAAGACTTCTTTTTTTTACACAGTAATAAATTACAAAATGCAATTTAAAATCCTTCTAACAGCAACAAAAAATTTAAAATAATAGTTAATAAAATGTATAAGATCTAGGGTTAGGGTTGATACTGATTAGGATTAGGGCTGGGGTTAGGAAAAAAAATTAAAAAATGAAAATAAATGTACAAGATCTTTGTGGAATTATAAAACTTTACTAAAGACTGTAAGACTTCAATTATGTACTGTGTTCGTCATACTAGAATTATGTTGAGTTATGTACTGTGTTCGTCATACTAGAATTTTCTGATGAACTTTTAAAAACTTCCAAAGAAATCTCATCTGGCTTTTAGGCAAAAAGTTCCAGCATGATAACTCATCTAAAACAATGCATAACAGTTTTAAAAGCTCACAAGATCTTTTACCAATTAGTCAGATGTCTCACATTATTTGAAAATTTGCATATAATTTGATCACTCATTTTTCAAAAATCTCTTTTTCTATGGTCTCCATTGGCCGGATTCTTCTGTTACATAAGGAAGAATTTTTAAGGTCAGATATGAAATACAAATTTTTACTTTCATATATAAACTTCTCATCAACTTTAAAGAAATAAATTTTCCATCAACTTTTAGGAATAGATTCTGCTGATAAGAAAAGTAAATAAAACACATATTCAGGATTGTTTATACTGTTTTGGGGCTATTTAGGCCCCTTCCATCCTCTTTACTATCATTTGAATTATACCATTACTTCATAAACACATCTACTTGAAGGAAGGCCAAGTGTAAGACAAAATGAAATTCAAATTGATCAATTCAGCCACTTGTTAGCAGTTCCAGAAAAAGGAAATGGAAGAAGCATTACTAACAAAACTGAGCAGGAAGAGTTGGAAAAGTATAGGTGAATTTGTTTTATTTAAAACATTTTTGCTCTTTACAATATAGACCAAACGTATTTAGATATATTAATCATCTACTGTGCCAGACACTGCTGGCTGCCTCCTGAACAGTCATTCTCCCCATCTTCATTACTAAGAAAAGCCTAGTGTTTTTTCAGATATTGGGTGATGAGGTGATTTAAGAGTTGAAGATGCCTTGCTTAGTCTATGCTAGTGATGATTAATTCCATTCACCTTGCAAGTAGCTGATTAGGAATAGATTTGTGATAGATAATGAACTATAAAAGCAAGTCTGCTTAGGGACCTTCTAGGGGAGCTTTCTTCCCCCTTAAAAAAGGGCTATGAAAAAGGGCATGCCCTCTTTTCACCTCTGGATGCCTGGAATTGCAGCAGCCATCTTGTAAGACAGTGAAGCCAGTTTAAGAAAACAGCCAATATTATAACACTACCAGATATCAACCGATACTACCAGGTTACAGTAATCAAAACTGCATGATACTAGCATAAAAACAGATACATTAGTAAATGGAACAGAATAGAGCCCAGAAATAAATCCATGCCTATACGCTCATTTAATATATGACAAAGTAGGTAAGAATAGATAATGGGGTAAAGACAGTCTCTTCAATAAATGGTGCTGGGAAAATTGGACAGATACATGCAAAAAAAATGAAACTGGACCACCTTCTTACACCGTATAAAAACAACAGACTCAAAATGGATGAAAGACTTAAATGTAAGACCCGAAATCATAAAACTTCTAGAAGAAAACATAAGACGGTAATCTCTCTGATATTGCTACTAGTAATTTCTTTTCAGACATATCTCCTCAGGCAAGGAAAACAAAAGAAAAAAGAAAAAATGGGACTACATCAAACTAAAAATTTTTTTCACAACAAAGGAAACCATCAACAAAATGAAAAGACAACCAACTGAATGGGAGAAGATATTCGCTTATGATACATCTGACAAGGGAATAATACCCAAAAATATATAAAGAACTCATACAACTCAACGACAAAAAAACCCCAAACAATCCAATTTAAAAATGGGCAGAAGATTTGAATAGCTATTTCTCCAAAGAGGAAATACAAATCGCCAACAGACATATGAAAAGATGCTCAAGGTCACTAATCATCAGAGAAATACAAATTAAGACCACATTGAGATATCACCTCATACCTGATAGAATGGCTATCATTAATAAGTCAAAAACAATAAGTGTTGGTGAGGATGTGGAGAAAAGGGAACTCTCATACACTGTTAGTGGGATTGCAAATTGGCACAGCCACTATGGAAAACAGTCTGGAGGTTCCTCAAATAATTTAAAATGGATATACCCTTTGACACAGCAAATGAACTTCTGGGTATTTAACAAAAGAAAACCAAAACACTAATTTGTAAAGATCTACGCATTCCTATGTTTAAGGCAGCACTATTTACAATAGCCAAGATATGGAAGCAACCTAAATGCCCATCAACAGACGACTAGATCAAGAAGTTAGGGTTCATATATACAATGGAATATTACTTAACCATTAAAAAAATGAAATCCTACCATTTGTAACGATATGGATGGACCTAGAGGTTATTATACTGAGTGATATAAGTCAGACAGAGAAAGATAAATACCATGTTATTTCACTTACACGTGGAATCTAAGGAACAAAAAGAACAAACCGAAAACAGATCCACAAATATAGAGGACAATCTGGTGATGGCCAGAGGAGAGGGGGGCTGGGAGAAAGGGGTGAAGGGTTAAAGAAGTACAAATTAGTAGCTGACAGATGGTCACGAGGATGGGAAGCATGGTATAGGGAATGCAGTCAGCAGTAATGTAATGGCTAGGTACAGAGCCAGAGGAGAGAGAGGAGAAAAATCAGGGAGATTGTTTCATAAACTATATAAATGTCTAACCAATGCACTGTATACTTGAAACTAATAATAAGATAAAAAAAATAAATAAAGAGATCTCTCTGAAAAAAAAAAAAAAAAAAGAACAGCTAACCTTTTGAGAATGGTGGGCCAGAAGGATGGAATGAAGCTTGCTTCTTGATGAGCTCATTAAGCCAACAAATTATCTAACCCAGAAATGGTCCTATCTCCAGGCTACTTCTTAAATGAGAAAATTATTATTTTTAGGATTTTAGGATTTAAGCCATTTTGAGTTTGATTTTCCTGTATTTGCAGTTAAAAAAAATTCAAACTGGTTCTGAGCTAAGAACAGTTCTGGCTAAATGAGCGTTTGTTATTGAAACCACTTATAATCATCCCCTTGCAAAATCTAAATGTAAATGGTTTATGCTTTTAAAAGGAAGGTATGAGGTTTCTGAAGTATTTACAATAATATAAAGGAGATAAAGTTACATTCTATTTGGAGGTTTGGCTAGAAAAATAAGTTCTCTTTTGCTCATGGAAATGTGCAGCCTTGTACTCCGCTATGTTTTTGATATTGTGGCCCTATCACATTTCTTTCTCCATCATCTCTAAAAAAGTATTTAACAGTACTTTTTAGATCAGCCCCTGGCAAAGTCGACCTTGGTGTTGCTTTAGGAAATCAATATGATTTTTTTCTCTCAAAGCGAACAATATTTTCAAATTCCCTTTCCTTGGTTTTGCCCTAAATTCTGAATAAGGCCTGACAGTGAGTACAAAGAAAGTTGGAATTGCTTTTCCAATTAATAAAAATGTGATTCCAAAGCTGAGCTCTGCATTTTGGTAGAGTCTAAATTAAGTAATATGTACAGACAGAAACTCAAAACACTTCAAAGTATGGCTTATAAAAACCAGCATCATAGTATATCAATCCATGAGTTCAGGGATTGCCAAAATTAATGATGGTTTTTTTTTCCCCCTCCTGATTTATGAGGGTTACCCTGGGATCTATGTTTCTGTGTAAAGCAAATGCAGAACTTATTAATAATGTAAGCAGCTCTACAGCTCCTTCACCATTGCAGTGAAGCTCTTGCCTAAAACCAGAACTGTTTCCTTTGTACTTTAATGGATTAGATTTGTTTAACTTACTTTATGTAGCACTCAATCCAGTTCCACCAGCATTCAGATGCATAATGAATATTTGATGGTGGTGACTATGGCTGCACAGAAGATATTTCAGTGTCCACAAGAACATGATGGAATACTCTAAGCTATTTAACGCTAGTGATAAAATTACACAATAACAGAAGGAGAGTCATGCCTTTTCATATCAGTGCATTGTTTTAAGAAAACCCCAAATAAAAGGGAAGGGATAGGAATTAACATCTATTATCTAATATGTGCCGAAAATTTATATAACATCTCTAAGTACTATTTTATTTAATCAAAACCATAATCCTATGGACTAGGTATTGAGATTCTCATTTTCCTGAATTGAAAATTCCATTGGTTGTATGGGGAGCCAATATTCTATGTACAAATAAGAAAAAATCCAGCCAATGAAATTATGACACATCACTTATGAGATATACTTTGATATCAGCGATGTCAAAATGTAAAAATAACAGGCATATCAAAAATAATAATATATTGATAAGAAAATTCATAGAAGTCACACAGCCAGTTAGCAGCTGTGGCAAAGACAAACTAGCTAACCACCAGAACTCCTATTCCCCTTCCACAGTATGAGGTTCCTACTGAGAAATGGCTGTCCAGCCAGAAACTACACTTTCCACCTTCCTTAGTTCTGATCAATAGATTGTGAACACAACTGATATAGTCACTTCCAGGCCAAAGAGGTAAAGAAGAATGAGTACTTTCTCCGTCTTCTCTCTTATTCTACCTACCATTTATGTTGATGCTCAGGATGATGTTAGAAACCAACTACCTGTTGAATATGGCAAAGCCTCTGTGCTAGCCTGGGTTCCTGAATGACTATAGAGCTCTCCCTGTACCTTCAAACCATTGTGCCAAACAGGGATGCCACATTTGACCTGACATGAATAAACTTTTATTTTGTTAAGTCGCTGTCGTTTGGGGCTAGTTTGTTACATCGACTAGAATTAATCCAAATAATACAGTGGCAAAATTAGAATTTGAATGTCAGGTTCCAAAGCCTGGGCTCATCTTATGACACTATGCAAATATAAACCTCCAAACTTATCCCTTCCAAAACAAAGAAAAACCCAAAATAAAACAGCACTGATTACTTCATTTTAAGCAGGTTTCATCACTTGGTTTGAAAGAATAGGCAGACATCAATAAATTTAATAATGATATACTTTAGAGAGAAAGTCCAGGCAGGGACAATTAAAGGTGTGTGTGTATGACAGCACAGGTGTAGGGGAAAAAAAAGAAAAAAAGAACGAGGGAGCGATTTTCTAGGTAGGTAAAAGTGACATTTACAGGCATGCTCTCTTTTTTCCTCCTGTTTCAGTTTAATACAGTTTGAGTGCACATAAAGAAGATCCAGGCAGGTGTAATAAACCTACCCTATTAAAACGGTTTACTATCTTGAGGTAAAGATGATCCTGAGAGAGCCTGAGGCAAAGGGAGGAAGAAGTGGCTTGACTAGCAATAGATGAAAGGGAAGGAAGGGAGGTGACAGAAAATGGGAGCAGTCAAGAGCACAGGGTCTAGATTCAAGACAAGAGTTTGAACCATGGCTCCACTATTTCTTATACCAGAGTCCATGACCTTGGACAATCATTTAAACCCTCTAACAGTCAACTCTGTCATCTAGGTGGTAGAACAGAATACACCTCATAGGACGTTATGAGGATTAAATGAGAAAATGCATGCAAAAGGCACATAACCATCCGTAAGTGAGCACACACTGAATCGTAGTTATTACACTTGCTATCATTATTAATCATTAGCTTCCTTTCTTACCTAGTTGCAAACAGCCAAGTGAGTTTTTAATATAAATCTCTTCTACTGATAGGAAGTACAATTCCTTGGGAAAAAAAAGTCTGCTTTCAGCTGTAAAACCAACTGAGGTTAAGAGCCTACGGAAGTTTCTATTTCAAATTAAAAATAAAAAATTTGTTAACATGCTTTGAGGAAATGATGAGCAGAGAAAATATGAAGGTATATATGGTATGTGATATTTCAAACACCAGTTTCACTTTACTGCTCACATAAAAGTAGCACTTTTTTTGTTTCGCAGCATTATAAGGAATAAAAAAGAATGAAAATAGCATTAAAAACTTACCTTTTGTTTTTCATTTGAACGCTTTTTATTGGTCTCTTTTCTACTTTCATCTTCATACACCAGAACAAAGTCGATTCTTCGCTGGCCATCATTAAAAAAGAGGGAGTCAGGCTTTCCATTAAATTCTTCCTGTATGGAAAGGAAAAAACAAATATAATTTTTTTGAAAGAGTGCTAATTTGTAAGTATTTATTTTCTAGTTTTAGTGGATACATCGATGTGTTTATAGAGAAAGAAAAATCCAACCATTACTAGTTACTTCACAAAAGGTGTGGTCACCATGACTTCCATGACTTTTGCAAGTATAGTCTGCTCTCAGTGAAATAAGTTCTTGAGCAGTTTAGCGTTATTCTACAGGTTCATTGGAAAATATCAGTGTTATGTATGTGACACAATCATCCCAGAATTATTCCCATCTCAACCAGCAAAAGGAGTATTGTATTTGGAAAACAAACACAGTAATCAGAGATGCCTATTGGAAGGAAGGAAGTTTGTTTAGCAAGAAGAAAAATCTAAGACAAAGCGCTGTCAATGAAAATTTCAATATCTTATTTTCCAACTTTTTCATTATTTTTCCTGACTTCTCTCTAGACCTCACCACTTTATAGAAGGTACCATTTTATAACCTTAAACAAATGCTAGAAGATACTTTAACATACACAAAAGCTACAATGGTCTTTGGTATTCATTTCCAAATCCATCAAGGATACCAACTCATTCCCAGGAAGAAAAAAAAACCACAGCAACAGTTACAAAATAAATGAGCCTTTAATTTAGATCTTAAAAGCCTGATGGGTTAAAAAAACAAAACAAAGAAATAATGGCCAAACATAGACCTAATACAATTTAAAACAATCTCTATTACTATGTGGATTTTAACAGAATTGTTTTAAAACACTTGAGTTTGTATTCTCACAGCTTGTCAGGATGCTTATGTTCCTTTTGTTTAAGAATCAGACTACTTTGGACCTAATATTTTTTTTAATTTTTCAGTTTTTTTTCTTTTTTCTTTTTTTTAATTAAAAGCTCATGGGGAGAAAGAAATGCATTTTGCAGTCACTTGGTAGAACCACTTAATCACTAAATGTGATTAATTCTTCTCTGCATTCAGCATTAATTAGTACAAAATCACTTAATTTTACCATCACTTCCTCCTTTTCTTCACACTTTTGAGATGTATTTTTTGCTTAACATATACAATCCGATACTTGTGATTCTGCTTTCCATCAGGGAGCCTGTGAAGGTTCATCAGTATTTGAAGCTCCCCTCATTTAGTAGGTTACTCTAATGTGT
The DNA here is from genome assembly GCF_000325575.1 of Pteropus alecto. Classification (NCBI taxonomy): domain Eukaryota; kingdom Metazoa; phylum Chordata; class Mammalia; order Chiroptera; family Pteropodidae; genus Pteropus; species Pteropus alecto. The sequence continues at coordinate 3,795,508 of NW_006439717.1, forward strand.
GTGGCTGAACCCAACTCAACACACCTTCATTTCAGCTTCATTTCACCAGAGATTATAACCACAAACAGTGTGACTTTGCCTTGAGCCCTTTCCTAGCCAGGGCATAGAGGGGCCAGGAAAACAGATACAACAATGTCTTAGGCTAATGTCACTATCTGATTCTTTTATCTGCAATTTCAGCTATTTAAAATCAATAAAACTTATGAGTATTTAAAGCTATACAAAAATGCTAAGCCCTGTCTTTTTTGTTTCCGCCAGAGTCCTTGAGGCCCCTTCATTCTCTCTTCCTTTCCATGAAGGTATTACTATTATTGACGGGGAAGCTGCTAGAGGAAAATTCTGTGTAGAGTGACAGAAAAAAAGAAAGAATAATTTCTCAGAATGGCAAAGGGGAGGTGAAGTAGGGTAGAATATGGTCGTGAAAATCTGGTCATCATTGCAGACATCTGTAAAGTGTACAAAAGCAACTTGTTCTCCATGGCCCACATTATGCTGTGTTTGGTGGCATCCAGCAGGAGCTCACTAAAGTTAAGTTTTGAAGAATTAGGGCTGGAACCAGAACCACACTTTCACCTGACTCCAGGCACTCTTCCTTGCAGGGCCATCGCTCAGCTGCACAGGTTGGCAGCTAGCTCCCAAATAAACTGATCTGCACATACATTTTTCTCGTGTGATAGAAGACCATGTCCCTTTGTATGGAGGAAAACCCCTACTGACTTGGAAACAGTTGTCCGTGAGAAATAGCTAGGTCAAACTCTAATATGGTATTTTAGAATGCAATGCCAGGGAAAAAGGTGCAAATTTTTTAGTACTGTAAAATCCAGGTTTCTCATCTCTTGGCAGAAGACATTCCATTAGGCAATTGGGAAGAAGGGACAAATTAAATGCTGGGCTGGAAAGAATAGTAACAAACAAGGGAATTGGCCTTTTTTTTTTTTTTTTTTTTTAAGGTACTGATTTATAAATAAAACTGTGCTGTTTAAAATAAAAAGGCTGGATTTTCCAGTAATAAATTCCACTACAGGCCTAACAAATATAACGGGACATTGAAATGATAGAAAAAAAAAAATCCCCTCCTAAAGTTTTGCTTTACATGAAGTACAATTTTAACAATTTTTCTGGATAAATTTAAATAATCTTTAAATGACTGATTATTAAGAGATGGATTATTACAGTCCTGGCCTCTATGCCATCTCCCCAAGTTTACTCAAAATTCGATCATTAGTCTTTTCTACCAAGTCATGTGGTACCAAGATAAAATAGAAAAAAAACCTTGAAACCCAATTTTTCCCATTCAGCAGATTAAATTTAAAAAATACTTGGAGAGATGATTTAAAATTTATCAGGTAAAATCATTTTCGAGATCAGAGTTTATGTATGGTTACTGACCTTCTGGCTAGAAAATTTATTAATTCTTACGCTCATTCAGGTAACTTACTAATTGTTACCTTTGGGTCTTAGGTAAATGTCTTCAATGCCAAGGAAGTCAATAAAGTCTCTGTTAATACTTCTTTCTTCTTGGAAAATATATCAAGCAAATTTCCAATTACAGTTTGGAATCTATAATCATTACATCTGTTCACACCCACTGCTCTCTCCAGTCCCAAGAATACATTTATTTACTCATTTGTAGCAACCTGACTTAACACTGTACGAAAAGTTCAAGGCTGGCAGCGGTTAAAAGGACTACCTATGTTCATTTGTTATTATCTCGAAATAAAGCCAAACAATGTCGCCCACCACTGCAGAATAGTGACCTGACCACTTCTATCTTTGGCTGTTGGTACTGACATTTCACACTGGGATAAAGAGGAGACATGCTTGGTCTGAGTTAAGGGGAGATCTGAGAGCTTGGCTGAGTGGTGTAGAAGAGAAAAGAAGAGACGTCATGTGTGATTTACCCAAGTTATGTTTTCCAGGCCTCCCTCCCTTCATCTGGCTTCTCTCCTCCTCTTATTTGTGCGCAGCTCCTTCAACAAAAGAGCCCAAAAGGGCAGGATCCTCCTTAACCAAATCAGGACAAGAAATGCAAGCAGAAAAATTACTCTGCCCAGGGCCTTCAAGCTGGTGCTGTGAGTTTGACAACACTAAAAAATACGATTTGTTGCTATTGGCTAGGAAGTTTGTGTGGGTACCAGTCCTTACCCTGGAGTAGTTGAGACTACTGTACTATAAGACAAGTGTCTGAGAAAGAATGTCCTAGAGGGTAGAAAGACAAGTCCAAAGATGAGCATTTTCTAGTAATTACTTGGCAGGAAAATTTCTTATAAGCGGTCTCTGAATGAAATAAGGCCCTGGACTTCTCCTTAAATAGGATGGTATTCTTCATATTTATGAAGGGTCATGTGATGGTTACAGATGGTGAAATCTGTCTTATAGGCAGAGATAAAAGAGCTGGCGTAAGAGGATCTGGGGAAAGAGCTGCCTGAGTGTCACTGCTCTGTGGCATTTAGGGTGGTTATAGGTGAGCAGCCCATTACTCAAATCTCTGGCATTCGCACTCAGGGAGTCCATGAAATAACTTACTGCTTAACATCTGTCCAACACTTCTCAAGTGTCTCATATAACCCTGCAAAATCAAGACTGAAAGTCCTATTTCACAATAGAAGCCTCTACTCCAAGAGTTTAAAATACTGAGTTTATATCATTTGCCCAAGATAAGGAGCAGACTGGGATCGCTGCTCAAACTCTTGTTTACGTATAACGGTGTTGGAAACTTGTCTTGGGCAGCAAGTGATATTATCTGATTGTATCTCTAGAATTTCCAAATAGGCTATTCCTGCCCTGATATGGTTGTCATGGACTATGAGATTGAAGTGCACTCCAGGCTTATTTGGTTTAATGGTCTCAACCTCTACACAAAGCAGGAGGCAAGAAAGGTTTATTGTCTAACAATAATAGTTGAGGAATTACACCATGAAAAACAGTATCAAAACATAATTAAAGAGCAACTGATGTATGAATGTGGAAAAAAACATGTGGCTCCCTGCAGTCTCTAAGACTAGCAAAACAAAGTAATTAATTCCAAGAAGAATACAACAGAAGAAAAACCTTAATTAGAAGACTAAAGTGAAAATACAGGATCTTCCATTTCTCATTAAACCATGAATCCATGCACATAGCAAATTCCAGGGAAACAAAAGTTTAGAAGCAAAAACCTTTATGTAAAAATTTAGATATCGCAAAATATGGAACATAATGAAATTTTATTTACATGCCATGCAGTTATGAATGAGATATATTCCAAAGTGTTATCCCTGACTGTAACAGAGTTCACACAGATTTGAGGCATAAGTAATAGGCGAACTTTTTTTCCTTCACGCAATTGTGCAAAATGACTGCGGAGACAGAAGAGACCAAGTCAAACTTTATTCCTTATGTTTAGATCACCTGTAAGAACACTTGATAATGAGAAAATGCAAAGAGCAAAGAAAAATGTCAACTGCAGGCTGAAAGCTGAAGATGTAAAGACTTCTACTATGAGAAGCAGGGGTGGGAGGAAAGGAAGTTAGATATTCGTAACAGGGTTAAGGAAAAGTACATGGACACACAGACAGGAACCACACAGTCCGCTCAGTAAATGGCACACTGTGGGGGATGGGTGAGCATGTTTTTGACAAGACCCAAGCATTCAGGAACGTGTTGACAGGAACGAAGTGTGGTGGAAAAGGGGTCCATTCAAGGAGGAGGGAGTCTCCAGAAGTGAGGATTTCAAATCTGTTACAAAGTGTGTCAGGATGTTCTAAGAACGTCCCTTGGTGGTGACTTTGTGATGATCAAGAAGTGACCCAGAACGATTTTTGTACAAATCATACTGTCTCCTTCACTCTGTTAATCACACTATCAAGTTCTGAAGACCAATGACCAGGTCTTGTTCACCTTGAGTTCTCTGCTGACTCTTTACATGTAGCAAGAGTTTGGTTTATTTTTTTTCTTAGAATAAAAATAGTTTTTTCCTTGCTGATAAAAATCAATATATACACAAAGAAAAAATTCTGAAGATACAGGGGAAAAAAGTGTCTTATGCATTCCCAATTCCTAGAGATGAGCTGCACTTCTTAATATTTTGGAATACATCTTTTTGGGTTTTCACACATGCAGACACATTAACCAAAATGGTACCATGCTATATAATCTGTTTTATAAACATCCATCATAGACACTTTTCTAGCTTGATATAAAGCTCTGCATCATCATGTTTAATAGCTGCAATATAATTTAGTTAAATAGTTCCTCTACTGATGAACACATAAGTTGTTTCCAATTTGTTGCTTTTATAAACATTGCTGCAATGAGCATCCTTGCACTTATGTATCTTTGCACATGTTCAATTACCTTAGGTTAAATTCCAGACACGGATTTTAACTAGCATGGCCTTTTGGGAAGCTTTTGATATACAGGTTGCTAAACTGTCACCCAAAATACAAAAATGAACACTTCTACCAGCAGAGTATGAAGATGCCTTTTTCTACTGTGACTAGATACCAGTCTCCCTTTTCCCATCTGAGTCAATTTTTTTTCATTTGTACTTTTTAACTACAGCGCTCTAACACTTTTATGGGTGCTGCCCATTTGAATTACTGTTTTTGTTAAGTGTCGATTACTATTATTGACCTAACTGAACTATCTTATTATGTGATCCCTTTCCAGGAGATTCTCTAGGGTTTTACTAAAGGGATCCCAAAGGCCATACAGGCAAATGGGGAGAGCTGGTGAATGGCAACATGGAAGAGGCTCATGGGATTACTGAGTAAGGTGCGAAAAGTGAGAAGTACAGTCTAGAGCACTGTCAGCCAGCCCTGGGTTCGACAATGTTGACATGTTTTCTGAAAGGCAGACGTTTAACTGGAATGTGCCAGGCTAGTTTTAGAAGTTCCCCACCCTTGCCATCCCATTATAGTTTATGTGGCACCTGTGTAACTGCCAAATACTTTGTATCTTTTGACTCATATATTTCTTTAGATTTGGAAGTGACTACTTGGTTTATAAATGATTTCTGTTGCAAGTTAAAAATTGAGGAACAAATTCTTTAAAAAATCTTGCTATTTTATATTGGTAAATGGCTATAACTAGTTCTCAAGTAGCTAAACTTGTAATTTTCAGTCATTTCACATCAGGGATAGATGTATGTACTTCACTTATAAATATAATTAGATTGTGTCATGAAAATGCTGCTGCTTCTTTTTACTTTTTCGTTCTATGCATGAGGGAATGTTCACAAGCTAACAGAGTCCTGATTTGGTATATACATCCTGCCTTTGCTTTCCTTTGCCTGTGTTAAAATAAACTTTAGAGTTCCATTATCAGAACATCACATTTCAGATGCCTCAAGCATAATTACTGTTAAGTATTTCCCTCTAGTCCATGCCAAGGAAGCAATAATTTTATCAAGTGGAGTTCTCATATGATTATAAATGTTTTATATTCTTAAAATTTCTAAACAGGGCTATAGGAAATATGAAAATAGAATTTTGAAATGCTCTTTAAAATAAAACTTCCTTAAAAGCAGTTAAGTAACCGTGGTAGATAGATAACAAGCTCAGTTAGGAGCCTTCTCATAGAAGAGGGACTGACTGAACTTTTTTCTTATACCCCACAGGTAGAGCTGGGACTAGAATTTCCAATTAGCACAATTTCAAACTTCTTTTGCTTTTCTATTTTCCCATAGGCTTTCCACCATTTTAAAACCTCAGGTTAGCCTTCCTTAAAGATCTGCTTAAATGAAGGGGAACAAGTAAAGAACAGTAAAAAAAAAGGAAAAGAAAAAATGTGAAAATGCCGTTAGTGATGGTTTTCATACTTTTCCTTTTCTAGAAGCCATCATCTGTTTGCACTGTTCTCATCTGGTAGTGGTAAAACTGGTGAAAGAAATATGGGTGAGATTAAGCTGCACGATATTCCCAATAAAGTCTGAGGAACGATAAAAGTGACAGAAGTGATAAAACAAGACAAGTGTACAAGAAGACATTAGTGAGAGAGAATGATTATCTTCCTAGAGGCTAACCTCTTAAGGTTTCAATATTCCCAAAGTGTCTTGCTTTGCTTTAATATCCCATTATAGCTTTAACATCCAACCATTTATCTAAAACTTTTTTGAACCTGTGAACACTTATAGTTGTATCACCTCCTGAGGAAGAATGTTCTGTAGCTCCCAATTTTATATCCTGGAATTAGAATGAAAATAATTTTGTTACAACCAGATCCTTTATGACTTAATGGACTTTCACAATATTCTATCTACAACTTTAAGATCCTTAGTTTTATTAAGAAACAATAACTTTAGCTTGACTTTATAACCACAGGTTCTCCTCTACTTATCCTCTCGTTCTTCTTAACTAACCATATTTCAACTGTCTTTACATTATCTACTTTCAATTCTTGGAAAACTAACTGGTTATGACTTAAAATATTTACTGGTAGATCCTATTCACCAAATCCATAGCTGTAAACTGTCTCCCTTTTCTCAATCACCTAGGTCTCATGTGACCCAGGTTACCAGTCCCCCAAATTTTATGCTTTTGAATAAAGAGCCAATCTCATAGAAGGTGACTGTAATATGAGGATGAATAGAAAAGGGAGTTTCAAGCTATGTGTTGACCTGAAGATGTATAAGGTTCTTAGTTATGAGGGTATAACTAAGGCAAGGTTCTTTACCAGATTCCTGTATAATTCTTCTTCAGACTCTCTTAAAATTATAATGTCATTCTCAGAAAGCTCTTCAACTTTCACAGGAGGTTTTCATTTCCAGTCTAAGAACTACTCTGAGTTATTTTTAGCTTTCCAGCTGCTCAGGGTTTGCAGCACAAGAGTCCTGTCATCAGCTGTAACTTCTTCATGGGACTGTTGTGTCACATGTATCCCTTAACCATAATCCTCTCAGACCACATCGCTGAGAACTGAGGTTTGCGACCTCATTCAAGCAAGAAGGAGAAAAACAAATCAGAGCATTTAGTTCCCAGCAAAGCAAAGGACTGTGACAACTCCTATCAGTTGGTTAATGTTTTATATAAATAATACTTTCACTCCTTTAACTCAAGCAGCAGTTTACAAAAATGGCTGTTCTCTGTGATATGAAAATGAAGATGTAGAGATACTTACAAAACAAAATAAAAAAACCAATGACTCATTTAAAACAATGGCACAAAAAGGTTTTAAACTGACTATACGTAATAAACACCTTACAAAATCTTCCTCTCAGACAAGAAAAAGCTAAAGGAGTTCATCACCACTAAAACAGTATTAGAAGAAATATAAAAGGGACTTCTTTAAGTAGAAAAGATAAAAAAATATGAAAAAGAAAATATAGGAAAGAAAAAATGCTCACTAACAAAAGCAAACACTTAGTAAAAGCAGTGGCTCAACAAACACTAAAGCCAATACAATGGTTAAAAGACGGAAGTAGGAAGATTACGCATAATTAAAGCAATAAACTAAGGAATACACACACACACACACACACACACACACACACACACACAGCAGTAAAAAAGAATGAAAAAACATAAACATGATGGGGGTGAATAAAAATCGTAGTGATTTTGGAAGTGTTCAAAATTAAGCAAACATAAACTTGAAATAAACTGATATAAACATAGCTTGGTATATATGAAGCACATGGGAACCACAAACCAAAAGTCTACCAGAGACACACAAGAAGAGAAAGAAGTCCAAACACAACACTATGGAAAGTCATCAACATAAAAAGAGCAGAGAGCAAGAAATAAGAAAGGAACAGAGAACTACAAAAACACTTAGAAAACAATGAATAAAATGGCAATAACTACAAACCTATCAATAATTATTTTAATTTAAATGGACTAAATGTTCAATTAAAAGATATAGGGTGGCTGAATGAATTTAAAAAATAAATAAATAAGACCTGTTCATAAGCTGCCTATAAGAAATCCACTACAGAAAGACAAACATAGACTTAAAGTAAAGGATTGGAAAAAATTATTTCATGAAAATGGAAATGAAAAATAAGCTTAGGTAGCAATACTTATATCAGACAAAATCGACTTTAAAATAAGGACTATAACAAGAGACAAAGAGAGGCGTTTCATAATAATAAAGGAGTCAATCCAACCAGAGGCTACAATCTCAAAAACAGTTACACAGCCAACATAGGAACCCATCAATATATAAAGCAAATATTGAAGGATATACAGGAAGAGATGAACGGTCATAGTAGGGTACTTAAACACCCCCACTGACATCAATGGGTAGATCATCCAGATAGAAAATCAACAAGGAAACAGTGGCCTTAAATGACACATTAGCTGAGATGTACTTAATTGATATCTGTAGGATATTTCACCCAAAAGCAGCAGAATATACTTCCTTTCGAGTGCACATGGAACATTTTTCAGGACAGACCACATTTTACACCACAAAACACGTTTCAATAAATTTAAGAAGACTAAAATCATGCCAAACATCTTCTCTGGTCACAACTGTATAAAACTAGAAGTCAATTTCAAGAAGAAAACTGAAAAACACACAAAAAGATGGAGGCTAAATAAATGCTACTAAACAATGAATGGGTTAACAAGATCGAGGAAGAAATCAAAAGATATTTTGAGACAAATGAAAATGAAAACATAATGATGCAAATTCTATGGGACACAGCCAAAGCAGTTTTAAGAGAGAAATGTTTAGTAATACAGGCCTACTTCAAGAAACAAGAAAAATTTCAAATAAACGGTTTAACTTTACACTTGATGAAACTAAAAAAAGAAGAAAGCCCAAGATTAGAAGGGAAATAATAAATATCAGAGTGAAAATAAACAAAATAGAGACTAAAACAATACAAAAGATCAATGAAATCAAGAGCTGGTTCTTTGAAAAGGTAAACAAAATTGATAAACCTTTAGCCAGACTCATCAAGAAAGAGAGGGCCCAAATAAAGTCAGAAATGAAAGAGAAATGACAACTGACACCACAGAACTACAAAGGCTTATAAGAAAATACTGCGAACAACTATATGCCAACAAATTAGACAACCTGGAAGAAATAGATAAATTCTTAGAAACACAATCTTCCAAGACTAAATCAGAAGGAAAGAGAAAATATGAACAGATTTATGACTACTATCGAAATTAAATCAATAATCAAAAGTCCTGCACCAGATGGCATCACAGGTGAATTTTACTAAATGTTCGAGGAAGAATTAATAAGTATCCTTCTCAAACTATTCCAAAAATTTGAAGAGTGTAGGCTCCAAACTCATTTATGAGGTCAGCATTACTCTGACACCAAAATCAGACAAAGACACAACAAAAAAAGAAAATTAGAGACCAATAACCCTGATAAACTTAGATGCAAAAATCCTCAAAATACTAGCAAACCTAATTCAGCAATAATTGAAAAGATCATACACCGTGATTAACTGAGACTGACTCCTGGGATGCAGGATTGCTTCAACATCTGCAAATTAATTACCATGATGCACCACATAAACAAAATGAAGGATAAAAATCATATGGTCATATCATGCAGGAAAAAAAGTGACAATATCCAACATCTATTTATGATAAAAACTCTCAGCAAAGTGTAGATGGAGGTAACATACTTGAACATAATAAAAGCCATATATGACAAATCCGTTGTTCACACCATATTCAATGGTGAAAAGCTGACAGCTTTTTCTTTAATATCGGGAAAAAGAAAAGAATTTCCACTTTCACCACTTTTATTCAACACAGTATTGGAAGTCCTAGCCACAGCATTCAGACAAAAAAAATATATAAAAGCCACCCAAATTGGAAAGGAAGAAGTAAAACTGTCATTATTTGAAATGACATACTATACAGACAGAACCCTAATACAAAATTAATATTCAGAAATCAGTTGCATTTTTATACACCAACAACAAATTATCAGAAAGCAAAATTAAGAAAACAATCCTATTTACTACTGCATCAAAAAGAATAAAATACTTAGGCATAAATTTACCCAAGGAGATAAAAGATCTGTTCTCAGAAAACTATAAAATATTAAAGAAAGAAATTAAAGAAGATACAAATAAACAGAAGCATATGCCATGCTCATGGATAGGAACAATTAATATCATTAAAATGTCCATACTACCCAAAGCAATCTACAGATACAATGCAATTCCCAACAAAATACCAATGGTATTTTTCAGAGAATAGAACGAAATCCTAAAATTTATATGGAACCACAAAAGGTACCTAATAGTCACAGAAATCATGAGAAAGAAAAGTAAATATCAGGAAGGTAACATACTACCTGATATCAAACTATACTACAAGTATAGTTTGATTCTATAGGAATCAAAACAGCATGGTATTGGCATAAAAACAGACATACAGATCAATGGAACAAATTAGAGAACCCAAAAATAAATCCAGGCCTATATGGTCATTTAATCTATGACAAAGGAGACAAGCATATACTATGGGGTAAAGACAGTATCTTCAATAAATGGTGTTGGGAATATTAGATACATACAGGAGAATAAAAGTGGATCACTTTCTTACCTCATATGTAAGAATAAACTCAAAATAGATGAAAGACTTAAATGTAAGACCTGAAAACACAACTTCTACAAAAAAGCATAGGCAGTAAACTCTTTGACATCTTAGTTATAATTTTTTTGGATATGTTTCCTTGTGCAAGGGAAATAAAAGAAAAAATAAACAAATGGGACTACATCAAAGTAAAAAGGTTTTGCACAGTAAAGAAAACCATCAGCAAAACAAAAATACAACCTACTAAATTGGAAAAGATATTTGCCAATGATACATTTGGTAAGGCGTTAATATCCAAAAAATATAAGGAATTCATACAATCCAACATCAAAAAAACAATCTGACTAAAATATGGGCAGAAGTCCTGAATCCTCCAATGAGGACATACAGATAACCAAAGGACATATGAAAAGATGCTCAACATCACTAATCATAAGAAAAATGCAAGTTAAAACCACAGTGAGATATCACCTCATACCAGAATGGCTATGATTGACAAAGCGACAAACAAGCGTTGGTGAGGATGTGGAGAAAAGTGGACCCTTGAGCACTGTTGGTGGGACTTCAAACTGGTGTAGCCACTATGGAAAACAGTGTGGTGCTTCCTTAAAAAGTTAAAAATAGAACTACCATATGACATAGCAATTCCACTGCTGGGTATTTATCCAAAGAAATCCAAAACACTAATTCAAAAAGATATATGCATCCCTATGTTCACTGCAGCACTATTAACAATAGCCAAGATATGGAAGCAAACTAAGTGTCCATTAATAGACAACTGGAATATTACCATGGAATATTACTTGGCCATAAAAAAAGAATAAAATCTTGCTATTTGCGACAACAGGAAAGACCTAGAGGGTATTATGCTAAATAAGTCAGACAGAAAAAAACAAATACCATATGATTTCACTTAAAAATGATATTAAAAAAAAACCCAAATGAAACAGAAACAAGCCCACTGATATCACAGAGAATAAACTGATGGTTGCCATATGGGA
>NW_006439717.1:3807024-3816068 GCF_000325575.1 Pteropus alecto
TGCCAATTATGAAAACAGTCACTGGAATGAAGTTCAGCACAGAGAATATCATCAATAATATTGTAATAACTATGTATGGTGCCAGGTGGGTACCAGACATATTGGGTGATCACTTTGTAAGTTATATAAATGTCTAATCGCTATGTTTTACACCTGAAACTAACATAATATTGTATGTCAACTGTACATGAAAAAAAAAAAAAGACACCAGCTTTGCTATCTGGCAGAGCTAGGTTCAAATCACAACTCTGCCAGATGACAACTAGCCATCTGCCTTTGTGTATATATTTTCTCTTTAAAAATAAATGTATTCATCTGTAAAAAGGAGGAAATTATAGAAAGAAATTCAGGGTTATTGTGAAGAATCAGCTGATGCATCTAAAGTAACAGAACAGAGTCTGAAACACAGTAAAAGCCCAAATGTGAGCTGTTGGTGTTCTCTATTTTAGTATGTGACAGTCCTTCATTGACTACTAACTAGCTTGTTGGGTTCATTCACATACTTTATACTCATTAGGAAGTACCACCTGCATCTTGTTTTTTCTCTCTCCCATGACTCAGATTAGGAGGGTCACTTCTTTCACTACCATTTTACCTGTGTTTAATAGGTATTCCAAAACCCTTTTGTTTGCAGCTTTGAATTGGGCAGCCAAATTAACTTGAGTTTGTGGAATTTCTTTGAAATTATGCCTTGGTGCTTTGGTTTTGAACACCAGAGGCTCTATAGCTTTCTTCAGGTTCTAAGTAAAATGTGATTGAAGTAGAGGGCTCCATCCACAAATAAAATATGTTAAGGGCTATTATATTATCATATTATATTTTCCCCATCTCTTCAACCTGTTTCAAAAGAGGTCTTATGGCATCTGGCATCAAATAGAATGAAAACAAATTAGATTAATGAATTATAAGTAGAGATAGAGACTCAGAGGCAAAGAAAATGTACTAACCACTGGGACAATTGCAATTGTTGTGATTTTAACATGACATTTGGCACAAAGTCTTCTGGTGGCAGGGAAAAAAGGAAATGTGTTCCATGATACAGTCCTTGTGATCAGAAACAAGGAAGCATTCTGATTTTGGCAGGGAGGAAAAAGTCTCATGTGAGACCTTATAAAAAAAAATCCAGTTTTTGTCTATTCCCTAACAATGTTCTTGGCAAGAAACTGGGGTTATAAAATATAACAAATAAATAACCTTTGACTCCTTCACCTTTAAATCTTATACTACTACCTTTGAGGCAATTAGTCTACATTTCACTTTGTTTCACCTACTGCCATCACCCTAGTCTGTGCTCTTAACTTTTACTAGATTACAATTAGATCTCCTTGCATCCAGTTGTCCTGTTTGCCAATTCACACCTTATACACTGCCACCATATGGATGCTCCTAAATCAACATGTTCAAGTCACAGGATTCACACACCTTCAGCTACTACTCCCAGTGATCTCTGGGAGAAAGTGCAAACTTTTCAGATGGGTATTTGAGATCCTTCATAATCTCATTACATCCCATATTTTATTATTATCACTCCCCATTCCTAACCCTTCAACCCAACCATCTTTTTCAATCAGTGTTATGACTATGTCAGGCTGCTTCCTGCCTACTTCTTTGCTCATATGATTTTCCCTCCTGAAATCCCTTTTCTTTCTCTTATCCATCACCTATCCAAATCGTAATTCTTCAATTCTTCAGCTCAATTCTTCTCTCATGAAACTTTCTTAACAGCTTGAGTTCATGTTTCTTTCTCCCTTGCTGTACTACTGTTTATGACAAATGATGTGTGTTCTGTGGACTTCTAGAGATTCCTGAGACCCTTTCAGGGAGGCCCACGAGGTCACAACCATTTTTATAATAACACTAAGATGTTACTTGCCTTTCTCATTGTGTTAACATCTGCAAAGATGGTGCAAAAGCAATGGTGGGTAAAACTGTCAACGTTGCAGCACAACTCAGCAGTGGCACCAAACCGTACAAGTCATCGTTGTATTCTTTACCACCACATACTCGCAGTAAAAAAGAAGTCACTTAAGAATGTTCTTGATGATGCTGTAACAATTGCTAACTTTATTAAATCTTGACTCTTGAGTACACAGCTTTGGAATAAAGCACTTCTGGTGCACGTCAAAATATGATGATTGTCTTCAGGAAAAGTGTATAACATTTGAGTCGCCAATTTTTTTTTCCACAGACACTACTTTTACTCGACACAAAATTAAGTCATACTGACTTGAATATTTGCCAGATATTTTTCTGAAAATGAACAGTGAAACTGTCATTTCAAAGAAAACAACTGACAGTATTTATTGCTAATGATAAAATTCAAGCTTTCAAGCATTAGAATTTAGGACAACTTGTATTCACCACCGTGAACTTGACAGCTTCTCAATATTCAATGCTTTTCTGATGAGATTGGAAGTATGTTAATATAGTTTTTTTTTTTTTCATATTGTATAATGAACTAGGTCAACATTTATAAGAGCTACTTAACTCGGTGAACCAGTATTTTCCAACTGCCCTATGCACAGTGATAAAAATTATGCTCGGATTTCAAAATGCAAGATATGTTTGAGATATACAAAAAGTTCACTGATGTAGTTTTACATTCCACATTGCAACCAACCTTTAAGAAACTACCACTTGTTAAGTTTTAATATGGTATCAAAGAAGAATATTCACAATTACCTAAAAAGGCTTTAAAACACTCCTGTCTTTTCTGCTACCTATTTGTGTAAGGCTGGATATACTTCATATACTTCATCCAAAACAACCTATTGCAACTTTAAACTGCTGAAGCAGATATAAGACTCTAACTATTCAAAGGAAACCAATGAAAAGAAAATACAACTTTTTGAAAGAGAGAAGATAGTCACAAATGATATATCTGATAAGGGGTTAATATTCAAAATATAAAAAGAACTCATACAGCATCAAAAACAAAATTAAAAAATAGACAGAAGACCTCAGTAGACATTTCTCCAAAGAAGATATGCCGATGGCTAACAGGCACACGAAAAGATGCCCAACATCAATAACCATCAGGGAAATGCAAATCAAAATGATGATGAGACATTATCTTAACCTGTAAGGATGGCTATTATCAAAAGGTCAACAAACAGCAAGTGTTGGAGAAAAGGAAACCATTGTGCACTGTTGGTGGGATTGTAAACTGGTACAACCACTGTGGAAAGCGGTATGGAGATGCCTCAAAAAATTAAACATAGAACTATCATATGATTCAGCAATTCCATTTCTGGGTATTTATCCAAAGAAAATGAAAACACTAATTTGAAAAGATATATGCACCCTTATCTTCACTGTAGCATTATTTGCAATAGTCAAGATATGGAAACAACCTAAGTGTCTACTGATGAATAAAATGTATAAAGATGTGGTACATATATACAATGGTATACTATTCAGTCATAAAAAGGAAATCTTACCATTTGCAACAACATAGATGGACCTTGAGGGGTACTATGCTAAGTGAAATAAGTCAGATGGAAAAGGACAAAAACTGTATGATTTCACTCATATGTAGAATACAAAACAAAAAAACCCAAATGAAACAAAAAAATCCTCATAGATACAGACAACAGACTGGTGGTTATCCGGGGAAGGGAGTCATGGAGAGCAAAATGGGTAAAGGTGTCAAATGTATGGTGGCTGATGGGACGCTAGACCTCTGGTGGTGAGCTTGCGATGGTGTACACATATCAAACTACAATGTTGTACATCTGAAACATATATTATTAACCAGTTACCTCAATAAAAAAACACAACAAAATCCAGCTGTCTTCTCTTAAAGAGATCTGTAAAATATTCAAAATAATGCCACTTTTCTTACTTTTTTTGCTTTAGAAAATATTTTTCATAAAAATCTTATTTATGTTAATGCATATTGAATTAATTATTTGGTTATGTTTAATCCAACGAATTAATATTTAAAAATTTTAGTTGTTAAGTTCTAAGATAGCAAATAGTGACAGAGACATCCACATAAAGCTCTTTGGTGTCGATACTCTATTAAGAGTGTAAAGTGTAATAATATATAAAGTTCAGAACTGCTGTTCTATACTGTTCATTTTGGCTCTTAATTTTGTATTATATAAATTATAACAGCATGGTACAATACACATACAGTATAAAGTTACCTATTTTTATGTACACATATCATCATTTTAATTGAATTATAACAATAAAGGGAAAAAACCCTGCTTTTTGTTTTTAACTTATAATACCTAGGAAAGTAAGCCAACAGATACTTGCTGAATGGCCTTGAGATAACATATTCAAGTCGAAGTGTTTAACAGAACCATCTTATTCAAGTTGTAAAAAGGTTCAGTATTATTGGTTTCCAAGGCTGCTCTAGATGGCTTGGGAAATTTAAAGCCACATGTCATCCCAATGCAGGTGTCAGTTTCTATATTTCATTCATGTTTTTAATGATTAAATTGCATTCCTTCCAAGTATTTCCCTCCGATCTTTGCTCATGCAGTTTCTATCTCCTAGAATCTTCTCTCCTTCCCTCCAGTTAATTCCTCCATATGGAGCCCTTTCCTGACCTTCCTGGTTAGCTTAGGTCTCTTCCTTATACATTCTCAGAACACCTTATACTCCTCCTTAAATGACACATCTCTCAATTTTAATTGTCTAGCCATTCGTGTAATTATTTGATTAATGTCTGTCTCCCTCACTAGAACATATGCCCCCAAGCAATATTTCAGTGATATTTCCCAATTGTCCTTCCTTAATAGGGTTATAGAAATATTAAGTGGATAAATATTATTAAATAAATCAACTGAAATGAATTAACCCTTTATCTTGTGTCATTTTGTAGTACGATAAAGCAAAAGGGAGAAAATTCCATTACATGTCACAGAAGGAACGAAATGATCTTATTTGTTTTTAAAGGAATTGTTTAAAAAATAGTAGTTGACCAACGTGGTCATGGGGAGACTGTGAGAGTCCAGGGAAGAAAGGTGGCGACCTATTCTGAGGGGGTAGCAACGGAGATGAGGAGAAAGGGACAGACTGAAGCAATAACTTACAAATAGCATCAGCAGATCAAAAGCAAGGTGTCAGGAGGCGTCTCAGGTTTCCGACTTGAGCAGCTGAGAGGATGGTTTGTATTTACCCAAACTCAGAACACTGGGAGAGAAATAAGACCAGGAGGGGAGATAAAGAGTTTGTGAGATTTCCAAGTGGAGATACCAGAGGTCTGGAGGTGAGATGAAAGATCTAAGACTGCAAGTATGAACTTGGGAGTTATTAACATAGATTTTGTAATTGAAACTAAGGAAGTGAGTGAGAAGAGTGAGAAAAGACAAGTTGGGATAAGCTCTGATGAAATCTACAGACAGGAAGGGCTTGGATGGTAGGAGAGCAGCAAGCAAGAAGGTAGATTAGCTGTTGGAAAGACAGAAGTAGCCAATCATACCATCACTTCTCCCTCTTCCTTTCCACTTTCCAGGCTTCTGACCCAACCTCCACTGGGACTATAAGAGTCATCTAACTGGATTGCTTGCTTTCTGTTTCTTCTTCAAATGAATGCTGTATACTCCTGCCAGATTGATCTCTCCATAGCTGTATTCTTCAATACGGTAGCTCCTAGCCATGTGTGGCTATTTACATAAATTAAAATTAAAATTTTAAATTCAGTTCCTGTCTCACTAGCCACATTTCAAGTGTCTCCACAGCCACATGTGGCTAAGTGACAATCGTGTTGGGCAGCATAGAGTCAGAACATTTCCAGCATCTGAGAAAGTTCTGTTGGACAGTGTTGCTATAGCACTGTTTTGTCTTTTTAGCTCAAAAGTCAAAACCCTGAGTTCAATGCTTCTGTATTCGACCCTAAGCTATCTTTCTAACTTCATCTCCTCCCATTCCCCTAGATCAACTCTATGCTTGATACAAACTGGGCACAGTCACTCATTTCCACTTTCATTTACATGTTCATGTAATGCTACTTGGATACTCTCCTGTAGTATGTCCACTGTCACAGTTACATTCATGCGTCAGTTGGCTAGGCTACAGTACCTGTTATGCAACCCAATACTAGTCTAGGTGTTACTGTGAAGTTATATTGTAGATGTGGTTAATATCTATAATCAGTTGACTTTAAGGAGATTATTTTCAATGATCTGAGTGAGAATCATCCAATTAGTTGAATGGTCTTAAGAGCAAAGCTGAGGCTTCTCTGAGGAAACTTCCATCTGTAGGCTGTGGTGCCAGTCCCTGCCTAAGAATGTCTAGCCTACCCTCCCTACTGGAGTATCCTAAGGATCAGACCCCACAAGTGCAGAAGCCAGTTTTTTGAGATAAATTATTTAATAAATCGTTCTTTTTCTCTCTGTGCCATGTGTGTATACACATACATATATGCAAATATGTATATACACACATATATATAATATATGTACACATACACACATATGTGTATGTATATATCCTACTGGTTCTGTTTTCTGGTAAAATCTTGAATAGTATAGATTTCGGTACAGATTTAAGTACTGAAATGTACTCCCTTGAAGACTGAGCTACATAACCCCTCCTTTAAAAATAACAACCTGATTTTTCAAAGACAGTAACTCTTAAACCTGGCTGCACATTAGAACCACCTTTGTAAACTTTATATCAACAAATTCAGGTTCTAAAGAAGAGCAGGATTAGCACACAAGGGTGGAATGTGGCCCTTCACTTTTTAGAACAGCTCTTTCAGGTAATTCTGACACACAGCCAGGGTTGATAACTATAGTCCTAACAGAATTCCTCCAGCACTTGTAAGTGAATAAATGAATAAAACACTATACACTGCCTATTATTCTTCATTTAGCCAATGAACCAAGCATCATGAGTTGCTTGCTAACATTTGTCAGATAATAAGACAATGTGCAGGGGACAGAGGCGACATTACATCCACTCTCAGCCTTGAGGGTAAACAATGAGATATACTGCTTGCCGTTCCTCAAAGTACATTGATTAATAAATATTAAATGATTGAATAAATAAAAAATTTACTGCAAAGTTTAGTGAAGCTGATAGTGGTTTATTCAAAATAGTGCATAATTTAAATAGCTCTTATTTCTAGTTCAGTTGCAAATTCTATTAGCAAGTGTTAGTAAGTGCTTGACATATTTATTTATTGATAGACTGTACTGTTGGTATTTTATCATATCGCTGGGTATGATTAATTCTCAACCCACTGATAATCTGGTAGGCATCTAAGGGACTGTAACCACTTTCTCAAGAGCTAAAGTCACATATGCTCCTGTGTGCTCTTCTAAGGAGAATATGACCAATTCCTGATGCCAACAGAGTCTGATTTCATTTGAAGAGGATGAGGAAGGGTATAGGCTGGGCTGAGTGATGTAGGGCTCTGGCCGCTTCAAGGCCGGCTAGCCCTGTGCCTGCAAGGTGCTTTGCAAACTATAAGCATTCATAAATGTTAGATAAAATTTCTCACTGTATTATTATTTTATGAATATGCTTTTAAGATAGCTAAAATGCTTTTCAATCACTGTGCAGTCACTGAACAACACTCTGGTGAGGAAAGCTACTGCTGATTTTTCTTTTTTATACATGAGACTGAGGTCCTAAAAGGAAAAGTGACGTGCCCACGGGGGACTGAGAACAGAGCTGCATAGGAACAGAGGGCTTCTAATTCCATGAAATGCCAACTTCCACTCACCTTTGAAGGGCACTTTTAGAATGACTTTTCCTTTCTAAAAAGAAAACTTTTTTTTTAAAGTAAAACACTTTTAAGTCTTAGAAGTATCTTATCTCATTCACCTCTTTCTTCTTCAACCTTCCTACTTCCTATTTCACAAGACTATATTTATTTTTTAAAAACACTTAAGACTAACGAAAATACATAAAATGCTGGTGATAACAGTAGCATCACTGAGTGAGTGATCTGTCAAAACTATCATGATGTGTTTTCATTCAAAGTGATTTAGACTTAGTCAAATTTCACTCCAGCTACAAGTATGGTCCTGACTTGATATATTCTAATCATACTAACATCGTATAAAGATCCATATTATTGGTCTGCCCACTATAATTAATGAAAATGCTCTTTGGTAGTTATTACAATCTGTCAGGTCACATTAATCTACATTTTAAAAAGTAACTTGGGAGAAGGAACTGTAAACACATTTTTCCTTTTGAAGGAGCTATTAGAGTTTTTTGGGTAAAAGCACGTTTAAAGTTTTTTTGTTTTGTTTTGTTTACCAGAAATAGACTTAAGGAATACATTTGCGACTTATAGTAAAAAAGCACTTTTTATTACTTGTTGAAATAAGGAAAACTACGGTTAACTACCTGAACTTCAGAAATAAGGAGATTTTAAATCACCCTTCCAAAGCCCTTAATACTTCCAAATTAATTAAGAGTTCAAACTATGGGATGGAGAGCTACGGCTGAAATCTCACTGGTCTCCCTTTTTAATTCTCCAGGAATCCTGTGAATTTATACTGTGTACACATTTCTACCAAATTTCGTATTTCTCTTTAAATTGTAATTTAATGCCTTCCTCCCCACCCCCATCCCCCAATAGGTCATGGTGTGGTCAGGTTATTTACTAGCAGACTCTCAACTTCAACTCAATTCTGCAGGCTTTTTTGGCCATTATTCTGATATGCTTCTAGATGACTTAAAATCAAATGAGTTCCATGGTAAATACTGATATCACATCTTTGTTCAGAAGGCTCCCAGAACGCCGAAGGCTCCCTACTTTTCTCATGCATGTTTTCGTCAAATTAATTTTGACATTCACCAGATAATAGATAGCTTGCTGAATTTCAAATGGGATACTTTGTGGGGCAGGAAATCACAAAGCATTTTATAGTCAAGAGTTTGTGAAAATAGGGTAATAAAACCAGGTAGAATGAATACCATTATATGGTGGAAAGGGTTTTAATCAACTACATAATTTGGCTGATGGTGATAATAGGGTGAATGAGGGAAAAAAAAAAAAGAAATCAACTCAGAGTCATCGGTGAGTCACATATATCTCACTTGGGTGGTACAGTCCCAGAAACATCCTC
>NW_006439717.1:3816088-3866166 GCF_000325575.1 Pteropus alecto
CCTCATTCCCCTTTCATCAACAAGTCCAGCTACACATAAAACAAGCATGCCTTTCCTTTCCATCCCCACGACACTTCCTGGTTCAAGCACTCAGCATCTCCTGCCTAGACTGTTACCCATCCAGTCTGTATTTGAACTACTCGAAGGAATTAAGATTATTTTAATTATGAGAACATCTTTCTACTGAAATGAAATCTGTCTGCCTACATATACACCTTCCATGCATGGGTTTTAATACTATATTTTGTATTACCACCAATTACTTTTGTGAAATATTTAAACTTATCATGTTCCTGTCCAAGTGTCAGGATCCATTACCCTGTTGACCTTTCTCCTTTCAATATGCTTCCCCTTAAAATGGAGCACCCAGATTTACCAATACTGTATGGAAAAAGCCTCATACTTCCTTTGTTCTGGACACAAAGGTAAGAATGCAACCTAGATGTAGTAGTACATTTTTAATTCATACTTAGTTTAATTAGCCAAATACCTATCATGTGATCAGTCATTAGCCTCAGCCCTTATGATTTTAAGCAGCTATATTTACTTTCTAAAGTAAGCCGGAGCTTACTTTAATGCACATCGATTTTCGTCTCCTCTCGAAACTGATTTCCATTCATTATTCCAGCAATTGATATTAGTAATATCAATTGCCCAGATTGGCACACTTTCACTAGGCCCGTGTTTCTTCATTCTGTATTTAAATGTAATTTTTTCCACACACCTTGCTAAAATCGAAACACACAAAAATGTCTGTGGCTTTCTCCTGCCATACCCTTCTAATACCATTCCCCCATTAAAAAAGAAAGAGGCAGTACTGTGCTCAGTGTGACATGACTTATTTTTATTGAACTCATGGTGGCTCCTGATGACCTTTTCTTTTTCTAACTTTCACAAACCATGTGCTTAAAAATCTCACTTTGTAACATTCTTGGAGATTAATGCTCCTGCTTCAGTGTCTCCATCGGAATGCAGTCTATGCCTAACTTTTACCCTAACTCCGCCCCTTTTGAATATTGTCACCTTTGTCCCTCTACTATTCTGGCACTTATCCATACTGCCTTGAGATTACTAAGTGTGGGTCCATGAGCAAATCTGCAAGTTCTTTTAATATATTAGTTGATAATTTTTCTAGCTAAGAAATTTAAACTCATTTGGAATTATATTCCTTTCTAAAACAGCCTTGTGCAGCATAGGCTTCTGCAGCCCCTCCCCAGGGCTTGAACTATGCCAATCTAAAGTTCACCTTCATTAGTGCAAAGGCAAAAGTAATATAGAAGCTGATAAGCTCTTTTTTTCTGTCATTTAGTCCTATTAAACTGTCTTCCTCAAATTCTGGACTGATCACAGCCTTTTCAGGGTCTAACATAACTCAAAATCAATCTCTCTCTCTTTCTCTCATTATGTTCAGTATTTTTTCAAAAACCTCAACTCAATCTCTTACTCACTCTGGACTCTCACATTTTTTAATAATAATGAAAAAAAATAAGGCTGGGGTGTTCCAGAAAATTAACAGAATGTAATTAGTACAGAATGATAATCTGTTAACATTCTGAGTTAATTTAGCTTCATCAGGTCTGGGCCTAAAAGCCTATCACAATTTATAACTGTTTCTCTGGGAAAATAAATTCTGCATTCCAAAGAAGTGACTCAGAAAGAAATTTCTGACTGAGATCTGCGCATGTTGGACTGCCTACTTCTGCTCCAAACCCCCAATCCTAACAAATCCACAAACACAGATTCTGAATCAGCCACATAAAGTGAATGAGTAGGTCCCCTTTCCTCCATATTCAGGTAAAGTACACATTCCATCACATTTTTGCTCTTGAATGCATAAAAAGCTTTCAACTTGAAATACCATGTGAATTCCTGCCAGAGCAAATGGGCCAACTTAGCCATTCTTATGAGCAAGTTTATCTTTGATCTCATTTCCCCTCTTGAGAGTTCTTTTTTCCAAGCTATTATGTTCCTTTGTTTGGCTTCCTTTTTTGGTTGAGTTTCTTTTCTCTTTTAGTTTGGTGACCTTGGTGCCAAAAGCTACAAAGCAAAGCCACCCTATTTCTCTGTTTAGAGCAAGAGTACAAGTCCAAGAAAAGAAATGCTTAAAGAACAGTCCTGCCTTATTCCCAGTCTTCCAGATCCTGAAGATCCTGAGAGCTTGAGACAGACCTCGGGACTTTCGCTGGGTTTCTGGGATTAGCCAGAAGGATCCTGGACTGACCATAAAATAAAACTAATCTTTCTGAAGAGCCCCAGCACTGATTCTAAATAACTGAATCAGTTATTTAGACTGATTGGGGTTATTTAGACTGGAAATAACCAAATGAAATCTGGATTTCTAAGCGGGGAGAGGAACAAACCAAAGATTAAGTTAAATCCACTTTGAAAGAAACCTGACTGACCACCCTTGAAATAAAATCTGCCATCAGCTCTGTGGGCAGCTGGTTTTGTTGTCTCACACCTTTCACATCTCAGGGTGAGCAAGCGGGACTGACATTCTCTTTGTTCCATGTGTCACTTCCACTCTTCATGCAAACAGAATACACTCCCAGAGTTTCTCAGGGTCTCTCATCTCCTACTCCCAGGTGCTGCTTCTGATTCACAGAAAATCTGGTGCCTGGGCTCAGGTTTCCCTCTCTCTTCTGAGTCCTCCATCATACCAGAAGGACATGGCATCCACAGGTATGACCGATGTAGCTTGGCTCCTTAATAACTCGACCTCTTATCACCAATGACCTTCTCTCTTTCATGCACTAACTGCCATGGTCACACCCTAGAACTTGTCATCACTTGAAAAACCTCCTTTCTAAAATCACTTATGCAAGAATCCTTCTTTACGATTGACCACAACTAACATCTCTTCATTTCACAGTGACTTCAGAGGCCCCATCACTTTTTCTAATCCATCTACAGATCCTCTTGTTCTTCCCCACTGTCCTTTTTAAAGGTTACATTTCCAAGCTCATCATTTCAGTAACACTACTCTGTCCCACGTCCATCTAGCAAGACTCCAACTCCAGCTGAAGCCTACTATCTGCTTTCTTGGTGTGGGAGTGATGCTGAAGAAAACCACAGCACGGTAGTTTGGTATCACTGTAAATTCAGGCTCATTGGCCCCAAACAGGCCCTCAAGTTCAGAAATCCTTAAAATTTGTCTAGGTTTTTCCAGGTCAGCTTAGTCTCCCGCTCTCTACAACTACATCAAAGTGCCAACTCCTCCCCCTCAGTGTTGTCTTCACTCTCCTCAGGTGAAAACTGAAGCAGTCAGATGGGAATTCCTTCAACTTCTTTTCATCAAATCCACAAACCAACAGCATCGACCCTCTCAGTTCCACACCTTAGGAGACACTGCCCCTCCCATCCCATGTTAACTCCTCCTCCTGTGCTCTGCAGACCATTCTACAGCCCTTTCTCCTCTAGATGCAATTGTTCCTTTCACGTGGATTCTTCTTATCAATCTTAAAACTTGTTCGGGTCTCTCCATCTGACGGAACGATGTCATCCCTGGCTCTTATATTCTCCTCCAGTTAGGTCTCTCATCCTCCAGCCCTTCGTAGTCAAACTCCTTGAAAGAGAGGTCAGTATTTTCTATTTTCTCCTGTTTATTCTGTAATCCTCAGAGGTCCCATGGCTCCCTAACACTCCCTAGAAAGAACTCTGCATTGTGACACCAGTGACCTCGATGCCTTTTCAGTATTCATCCTGGTATGACTCAATCCCTGCATAACATTGAAACTACTCAACACTTCATCTACTTCCTGGCTGCTACCTGCCATTCTCCAGATTTTCTTCCTGCCTCTCTGGTTATCTCCTTTTGCAGCTATCTACTGACGGCTGAGTCACTGCTCGTCGTTCCTTGGAGATTTAAGCTTTGGTTCACTGATACTTCTCCAATACATTTCTCCTGACATAATTCTTGGGGATTTTCATATCCACATATGCAATCCTCCCAATACACTGTCTAACTCCACCCTGCCTCAGCTGCTCATTCCAATTCATATCCCAGTCCTCTGTACTAGCTAATGTAACTCATCCCTCAGTTATGACCATGTGACACTCCAACTACTGCCTCTTATTATTCCAGTTCACTTTCTCCAGTACTCCAACTCCAAAAACGATCAAACCCCACTTCAGTCTGAATCTATTCCCTCACCCTCCTCATGTCCCTGGTATTCTACTCTCTTGTAAACATCTGGTAACATCTCATCTGTTAAGAGAGCCTTGTCTTGTGTCACTGGAACTGACTTGAAGAAACCCCAAAATAAATTAAATCGAACTGTCTATTCCACACCTGCTCCTCAAAGCTGAACATGAATGGAAAAACATACAACCATCATGCCCACTAACCTCAAGTGGGCTCTTAGGGCTACCAGGCAATATAACACTTCCCAGTGCATTCACTCTCAGATAACTATCTTATACCGTCTCCTCTCTCTCAGATCTCTTCATTTCTTTTCCTTCCTCAGTCTTAGCTAATGTCTTGCTTCCCTCTTATTTCTAAGAATGAACTGTCTCTACAGCTATGGGGGGAGGCCAACCCCACCACTCAGGTTCCATCCCCTTCCTGCCCTCTCCAAAGGGCATTCCAGAAATTCATCCCTCTCACTCCTGTGTCATCAGATTTTCTCTCCTTACTGAATTACTTCCACAACCTTACAAACAGTAATTCCTGCCATCTAAAAACTAAAGTTTTTAACCTAATCTCCTTCCAGATAATACCTCCTTTCTCTATATTTTTGTCCAGCAAAAACTTCTTGAAAGTGTCATCTAAATTCTGTGTAACCAATTCCTCTTCTTCCATTCCATTTTGAATCCCCTCTAATGAGGTTTTGGGTCCCATCACTGAGCTGAGACTTTTCTTGTCAAGGTCTCATATTGGTAAATTCAATTTCCCATCCTTATCAGCAGCATTTGGTCATTTCCTGATACTTCCTACTTTCTTCATTTGGCTTCCAGGACTCTCCTTGTTTTCCTCCTACCTCATGGCTCCTTCTCAGCAATATCCTCTGCTGATTCTTCCTCATCTCCCTGACCTGTGCACCCTGGGGCCCCCAGGGCTCAGACCAGAAGCTCTTCTTTATCTCACTCACTGTTTTGCTGCTCTCATTCAGCCCCACAGCTCTGAACACCATTTGTGTGCTAACAATTCCCAGATCCCTAGCTGGACTCCTGACTCATATATCCAACTGTATGTCAGCATCTCCACTTAGATGTCTCAAACTCTGTATATACAAAAGAGAATTCTGATTTTCCTCTGCATACACTTCCTTCCAAATGCTCCTTCCACAGTCTTCCAGATCGAATACCTTGGAGTCATCCCTGACTGCTCTTTCTCGCACACCTCGCATCTCATCTGTCAACAAATCCTATGGGTTCCATCTTCAAAACATACTAAGAATGTGAATATGTCTCACGACTGCCATAATTAACACTCAAGACCAAGCCGCCTCATCTCACTTGGATTTCAGAAAAGTTCAATAGGTCTCCATGCTTCTGCTCTTGTTCCTCCACAGTCTATACTCACCACAGTCAAAGTGATCCTGTTAAAACATAGGTCAGGTCAGGTCAAGTCACTACTCTGCTCAAAATCCCCCAGTTCATCCTCCAAATGCTTATCCTCAAATAACTTCCCAACTCGCTCAGGGTAAAACCAAAGTGTTTAGAATAGTCCATAGAGTCTTCACCGTCTACTGTTCTCACCATCCTTCATTACACTCCAATCACACTGGCCTTCCATTTATTTCCTCAGACATGTCACAAACTCCTACCTTGAGACCAGTGTCTACGTTCTTCCTTCTGCCTGCACTGTTCTTCTAGAACTCCACACGGCCTGCTCCAGCACCGCTGCCTTCAGGTCTTTGTACTTGTCACCTTCTCGGTGAGACACACCCTGCATACCTTGTTTACAGCCGTAACTCCCCTCCCCCCCACAGCATACATGTACCATCCTTAACTTTATTTTTCCCTTAAGGATTCACCATCATATGGCATGTCATGTATTTTGTTTATTTTGTGTTTCACGTTTCCCCCACCAAAATGTAAGCTGCACAAGTGCAGGGATATTATCTACTTGTTCACTACAGTGCCTAAAATAGCAGACATCAAATATATATTTGTTGAATGAATCAATATTTTAACTCTTCCTTGGGGATCATGTGTATTTTCATCCAGTTAAAGACAATCGAATTTCAATTTCAGGGAATCAACAGTGTTTTCTAGAAAGTAGTATCTTCCCTCAAAAAGGGAGCCAGTTACACAAAATCCCAAATAGGATAATTACTCTTCAGACCTCCTTCTCTCTGCATAACCATGAGTGCTGAACGAAGGGGTCAAATATTTATTCCACTTTAATTACCTTCCTGAGTCTATTTTTCTCCAGTTTAGTCTGTCTAAATCCTGTGATTTCTCATCATCTTCCCTAGTTTATCCTATTATAATCCTAATACTCTTTGCCAGACCACACTCTTTATTATTTACTCCAAATTTGGTAGACGCTAAACAAACAAACAAACAAACAAAAAACATCATCATCATTTGGCATGAGACAAGAGATGATAAGAATCTTCCTGCCTCTGAAAAGCCAGGAGAGTTATATATAAACCTCAAGTCTGGAAAGGCCGGAAAAGAGGGTATTACTAGCGAGGCTCAGATCATAAAACATAATTCCTCAGCCTTCTTTTTTCCTTCCATGTCTTTTCCTGTTGATCTCAGCCTGGTTTCTATACAGCTTGCTACAAGCAGATTCACCACTGCTAGATCAGAGTTCTTACCCACACCTATCCCTCACCCCATGTGTACTCAGGCAATCAGGCTCATGTGAATTCCTGGGTCAGTGACAAAAGAGGCAGGATTTCTAGAAAGAGCCTTGACCACTATCCAAAAATTCCCCCTTGTAACCCTTCAATATCCAGGTTTTTTTCTATTCCTTGAGGCTTGGAATAACCTGGCGTCTGTTAAGACAGCTAGGACTGTTGAGTCCCTTGGGTGACCACTCGGATCACCTCTGTCCTTAACCAAACCTGAAAGTGGGAGCACTGGGGGAGACTTGGGTACCCTACATCTGTATGCTACCACACTGCAGAACCTTTAGCAGCTCCACTGCCATGTGGATGGCTCCCCATCCTCAGTTCTAACCAGACTGCTGAGCTCTGCCATCTCTGCTTCAAAGTGTGAAGTCTACGAAATCATCTGGGTCTCGGATACTCAGTCCTCAGCCTCACTCCAGCTGATCTCCTTCCGCAGAGTCTGACACCTGTCATCATGTACCTGGTCTATTTTCAGGATCCCTGTCCCAAAATGATGGTGACCAATCGCCTGGTTCCAGAGCATCTGACCATGCCATCATCTCCTTGACTAGGTCCCCCCTGAACTAACTGTTTTGAAACTTATAATGTGATTATAGTTTATCAACACAAAGAAACAATGTCAGAGGAAAAAAATAGCATGGAGCTGCATACCTTAACTCTATACAGCGCTATATGCCAATTATACCTTAATAACTGGAAAAAAACAGCATGGGAAAATATTCAGGTTATAAAGCAGGTTATAAAGCAGACTTTCATTGTGCTTGAAAAATTGAACTGGGATAGAGATGGTTTTCTCAGCATAGTGAGATCACCAAGTCCGCACTTAGCCAGGTCCCTTTCACCCCACTCACACATCCACGTCATCTCGGAGTGGGTCTCTGCCTAGTTCTGACACTTTTCCCAGCTCTTCAGAAGCTCTGGAGTGGCAAAAACACATACACCTTGTATCCACATCTCTATCTACCCCTTTACCCAGCATGGTTTGGCTTAACTCACTCACTTCAGTCTGCAAAGTAGGGTGGGAGGCAAAGAGGAGCAGCACAGGTGTGCAGGCTGTGACAGATCATCAATGGACAAAATCTGCAGCCAGCAGAGAAGGGGAACAAGTGTGGACCCTGCCAAACACAAAGTGGGCTGCTGTCTTTGGGCCACACAGAAGGGTCACAACAGCATTTGTTTACCCATGATTTACACAGATTTTCCAGCAATACAGGCTTTGTCCAATCAGTCAGTATAGACACCTGAACCGTGACAGAAACCTTTAATGTGCTCATCGAGCCAGTAACTAAGGCTACTCAATTGGCAATGCTCTCTTAGGCCTTGTTTCAAAGGAAAGAAAAAAATGAAATTCTGAAGGAAACAAACTAATAATGATAAGCATTTTTGTTCTCTCTCGGCCAAACTATATAAATACACTCTGTTGTATAAAAACACTAGGCTCTTGATCCTTCTAAAATCTGAACTATTTGAGGATAAGGCCTGAGTAAACATGGTTTATGCCTTGCTTTATTTCAGTTCAGCTCAGCAAATTGCTAGATGGGGAACAGAATACTGATTTTTCAGCTCCTTTTATTCTTCTGTCTTCTTTCTGTTTTCAATTTTGCTTTGTTGTTGGGTTCCTTTTGCTCCCAGGTTCGTACTGTAGCCCCTGTTTTTGATTTAAAATTAGGGCTTGGATCAACTTACCTGATTTTGTCCTAGCATTGCCCCAATCCACCTGCCTGAGCGACTGGAACCACCCGTTTTCACTGATGCTATAAGTTTCTGCCTACGAAAAAGGCTGCCCTGATTCTCTTGAGTACCTTATTCTCAAGGCACCTTGTACACCTCCTGTTTGTTTACCATGGAGACAGCAGTTTGGGAGATATGTTTACTATGGGAGTACACAGGCTATAGTGATGCTGAGGAGAAAATACAAGCAGCTACGTACATGCTACACAGAGATGTGGCATGCAGTGAGCATCAGAAGTGTGAAAATCTATAAAGCACAGGAAAATCAGAGATTCCTTCCTGAACGAGGTATGAACACATAATTAGAGAAAGGTAACAGCCAGGATATAGAACTCGATATCAACCACACATATAAGGAAACTATGATTACCAACCTGATTCCACTAATGCGGTCTAAAGAAATGACTCTGGATATTCTTGAATTAAAAAGAAAAACATGGAGATTGAACTTAAAAGTCTCCTTTCAGCTTGAGTGTTTTCAGACTCGTCGTTAAGACAAGTCTCTCCAGACAGCAAGTATTTTCTGTGATTCTTGAGTTCCACGCTTGGTCATTCTGGCTTAGAGTCCTCAGTCTCTACACTTTGAAAAGGGGTATGTGCTAGTCAAGAAGTTAATGCTGAAGGTGGAAGAGTACCACTGTAATTACCAGTGGAGACTGCCTGTGGCCAAGACACCGCAAAGAGAAGTTAATGCTGAAGGTGGAAGAGTACCACTGCACCAGTGGAGACTGCCTGTGGCCAAGACACCGCAAAGGCAATGCTACTCTCAAACGTCATAACGTACTACAATCTGTTCTTGAGAAAAATACTCTTATTTTCACACGGGAACTGGAGTGAACTATCTCTGTGTTTACCAAGCACACCAGCAGCTTATTGCACACAGTTCTTTTTAGATTGGATATGTCGCTTTTCAGATTGTATATGTTACTTAAAGGTACTCAACAAAAAGCAGTTAGAAAATAACAAAACCAAAAAAGGCTAGCTTAGCTCTGTGAGTCTGTAACAACATCATACTCGAATGTGAAATATCTGTGTCAATTCTGCTTTGTGGCTCTAACTGAAGAAATTAGAAAAATCTCAAAATTATTCTGCAACTTTAAGATGCAGGAATATTGGTGAGCATTCACAATTTTCCTTCACTGAAAATCTCATTGTATATAATAGGGAAGTCATT
Organism: Pteropus alecto; assembly: GCF_000325575.1. Classification (NCBI taxonomy): domain Eukaryota; kingdom Metazoa; phylum Chordata; class Mammalia; order Chiroptera; family Pteropodidae; genus Pteropus; species Pteropus alecto. The sequence continues at coordinate 3,825,800 of NW_006439717.1, forward strand.
GAATACTATGTCTTTCTATTATATCCGAATGATTTTCGCAGTAGGCAATCTGCTAGTACACCACAGGAGTCCACACTTTGAAATAAAATGGCATTGTGGATACAGTTTTATGTGTGATCCCTATTCAGTCCAGAGCACTGCCTAGTTTCCTTCCTCTTGGCTGAATTGAGTGGGCAATCCATAAAGAGTGAGTGAGAAGAGGAAAAGCACATAATGAGTTCTTCTTTTGTCTTCATCAATAATACAATTATGCTCTGCCAATTACTGGAGTGGTGACTGTATATATTGCACTTTGAAAATAAGTCAAAAAAAGACTTTTGCATTGCTAAAATGGTACACAAGCCATCTCCAGCAGGGGGCAAATATCAGTAAATCTAGGTGGATCCTGGCACGCTTTTCCTATACATCTGGTGGAATAATACGGTACAGGAGTCAGAGAGACACTTCTTCCCACCCCCTCTTCGGATGAACCTAATATAAAATCTATTTAGTAAGGACATTCTGCACAAGGCATCCTATGTGCTTAATTTTCTTTAAATGTGGCATTAATAAAATCACACTAGCATCTAATAAAATTTTTAATTCCTTAAGGGTAGGAACCATTACTAACCTTTAATGAGTAATTTAGTGAAAGCATTTAGTTCCCCTCTTGGTAAGAATAACCAGTAGAATATTCTTAGCCCTACAAGACATATCTACATAGGTGGTATTACTGACGGCTCCAGAATAAAATGGTAATCAGACTGATTAATGTACCTGTACGTGCTCAGTAAAGACTGGTTTCCAGAGTTACTAACAGCAGAAAATGATAGCAAGGGTATCAAAGAATGATGGGAGAGCTTCAGAAACACGATGCTATTTCACTGCAGAATGCATTCCCATTTGTGATTACAAGCAGCATGAAGAATGAGCCTACAGAGTAAGATTCCAAGACACTATATAGTTCAGTAATCTGTTCCCCAAAGAACCAGAGCTTTGAACACACAGTCACTGCCGGTGAGACCAGTGTCAGATCTAGAGCCACTGAAGGAAAGAATCCATAAAAAAAAAAATTAAAAAAAAAATTAAAAAAAAAAACACCTTTTCTTCCAGTTGGTGAGAAAGCTCTGGCTAACCAATACAAATTTAGGACAGCGTAGTAGTACTCACAAACTCTGGGGATCTGAAATCATGCTGACTGTCCAGGGTTCCAAAATTGGAGACAATCATCTGATCAAGGTTTTCCAACTCTAAAAAGAAACAAACACACATAAATGAAGCATGAAGTTTCATCAGCTCACATACCTTTTTTGCTTTTAAATCAGCCACACTGGCTCACCAAGTATATTTAGCATTTGTGGCACACTTACAAGTTTACATTATTTAACACTTTCAACTATCAACTATCAGGGATACTCAAAATCTTCAGCAGCTATTTCATCTATTGGACAATGCCACGCTTGTAGGATATTAGAAAATATCCTTGTAGGATATCTGAAAATGCTCTAGGCTAGATCTACCATAGAAAATCATTTAGCTTCTACACGGAAGGACACAGCAAATAAATGTTATTAAACTCTAGCTAAGCCTACCGATGTGCTTTTTCTACCACCTTTCAGAGAACTGACATGGAGTCATTCTGCAGTAGTAATTTTCTATTCTAAAATCTGCTGAATTACACTATCTGATAGAAATATACTGGGAGACAAATTGTCTGTTAGACATATAAATAAAAAAACAGGTAAAATTAATTTTAGTAATATAATCTCTTTAACCTGATATACTCAGATTATCATTTGAACATGTATTCAAAGTAAAAAATTATTAGTAAAATATTTTACCTTTTTTTTGGTACTAAGTCTTTGAAATCCAATGTGTATGTTACACCCAAAACACTTCTCAGTTTGGACTAGCCACATTTCAAAAGCTCAAAAGCCATATGTGACTAGTGGTCACTGTACAGAACAGCATAGTTAGAGGGATAAAGGAACCAAATTTAAAAGGTGGGTCACTGTGCAAGACATTTGTCTCGTTTTGTCAGCAAGTTCCTGACATGAACAAAAGGAATTGTTTCAGATTAAAAGGCACTGAGAGGACAAAACACTTGTGTGCAATGTGTGGTTCTGGATTGGATCCTGGTTTAAACAAACCAGATGTAAAAGACTTAAAAAAGAAAAAGTTAGGAAAATTTGAATATTAAGTTTTTGTATTATATTAAGGAATTATTACTATTGATAAGTGTAACATTCTAATTTTAGCTATGTAGGAAAAAGTTCTTAAATATTCTTAAATATTTAAGTTTAAATAAAGATTATTAAATATTTAAATAAATTTAAGTAAATATTCTCATTTATCAACAGGTCTAGCCTCTTCAACAAATCAATGATATGAAAAAAGGCAGATTGTTAGAAATTTAAAGAGCCCTAAGGAATGGAACTCCAGTGTGTGTTTTTTCCCACACCACCAAACAACTCACTCAATTCTGACACTATCCGAAGAGAGCATCAGATCCCACAGGTTAAGGGCGCAGTCCCACAGGACTTTCTCCACTTACGATGCCAATAAAAGTCTAGATTGTCACCTGTGCTTGTGACGACCGACTATAAATGAGAGGTTGCCATCATCCTCGTCTTAGGTTTTACTAATTTTCTAAAGCGGCTCACAGAATTCAGAGAAACATTTACTTACATTTACCAGTTTATTATAAAGGGTTGAAGGAGTTCAGAAGAGGCCTATGATGTACCACTTTGGCAGGCATGAGGATTCTTATTTTGAATTAAAGGCAACTGAGACCCTGCAGGCTCAAAAGAAATTTTTACCTCTCCCTTAAAAAATTTAAATTGGGGGGACTTGCCCATAATAACAGTTAACAAGAAATAAATTTGTATGACCTATCTGTATGCTGGGACACATATCTAATCACTGAACATCTATCTATCTGCTCTTCTTATTGTTCCGTCCCACTCCTGGACTCCATATGGCATATATATCTCATTTTACCTTTCTGTCTTTGAACCTCTCATGTATGTGGAATTAAATTTATTTTCTCCTGATAATCTGTTTCATATCAATTTGATTAGTCCAGCCGAAAAAAACCTTGTAGCATGGAGGAAACATTATTTCTCCCCAACAGGGTATCATTAAGGATACAGAGGAACAGCCAGATGAAGAGGTACATAAGGTAATGCATGTAGAAAGAGGCGCAGGGTTTGAATGGCCACTCTCCCCACGTCTGTCCATGTTCACCAAGATGAAGCTCTCCAAACCCTGCAGTTTTGGATTTTATGGAAGCTTCATGACATAGGCATGATTGATTGATGATCACTGGCCATTGGCAGTTGATTTAACCTCACCCCTCCCCAAGTCAGGGGGCCATCGAACTGAAATTTTCAACCCTCTAATCATATGGTGGGTTCTTCCGGCAACCAACCCCCAACCTTTGGTTACCTAAATTGCCTCATTAACATAACAAAAGGCAAATTGATCTCTCTCATCCTGTAGGAAATTCCTAGGAGCTCTAGGCCAGGACCCAAGGAAAACCAAATACATACTTTTACAAATCACAATACTAAAACAGTCATTATCAATATGTGACCCTCAACTAGATCCTAACTTGGACAAACCAGCGTGAAAAACATATTTATCAAAACCAGGGAAATTGAGTGTGGAATAAGCATTAAGTTAAGAAATCATTTTTAATTTTATAAAGTATAGTGTTATCCTAGCTTTGTAATGACTTTTTTTTTTTAGTGCATACTACTTTTTTTTTTTTTTAAATCCACAAAGGCTTTTGTAAAAGAAAAGGCTGAGTTTCTATGGATCCAGAAAAATTCCCTCCACGGCTCAAAAGAAAGCTGGGAGATTCATAACAGATCTCTAAGTGATTGTTTAACAAAACCAAACTGTCAGCCAAAATACTGCTACCAAATACTTAGGTTTGACACATCACTGAGAAACATCCCAATATCTGGACGGGGATCACTCAGAATCTTGTCCACTTATATCACTGTATGTCCAGGAACTGAAAGGAAATGTCAGTAGAAATGACAATACAAAGAAGTGATTCTAATTCTTTGAGAAAAACTGAGCTCATCACAGGACCCCTACGTGTGAACCAAAGCAGAAACAGGAACGGATGAAGTGGGCCAAGGCTTGCAGAGCTGCAACCAAAGCGGAAGTTAAGGTGAGAACTCCAGGAGGGTGTATGCTACACTTGGAGTAGCAGTCCCCAACCTTTTTGGCACCAGGGACCAGTGCTCCTATGAGAATCTAATGCCTGATAATCTGAGGTGGAGCTGAGGACAAATACAGATGAAGCTTTGCTCTCACTTGCTCTCCCACTGCTCACCTCCTGATGTGTGGCCCGGTTTCTAACAGGCCAGAAACTGGACGGTACAGGTTGGCAGGGGTTGGGAATTCCAACTTAGAGAACTATAATGTAATAAGCTGGTTATTTCTAACATCAGAACAACAGTCGTCCAAGATAATTACCTTCTTGCAGATAACCTTTAAAACTTGCTAAAATGTGTTCACACTAGTGGCTATAAGGGTTTATTTTATATTAGTGTTTTGCAGCTTGATTTACATTAAGAAGAAAAGGCCCACCTTTTATAGTATTTAGATAATTAAGAAATTATATCTGTGGCATTTATGATACATTGTTTTTTGGGGGCAGAACTAGCAAGTCAATGAAATAATACTGCAGATATATTTTTAAAATGAGTGTTGTAAATCTATATGATAGAGTAACCTGACTTTTGTATTTTATCCAGATTATTTTAAAATTAGATGCCCAACTTAACTATTATGTATCCAGGGTCAACAGATGGGACAGAGCTGCTATTGCTGACTGTTTTCTTATGGAAGGACAGGCTTTAAAAAGTATGTATTTTGCCTAAAGACAGAGGAGATATAATGCATTACCCAGATGTTCTATCAAATTAAGGGCATCTATGCAGCTTGAAAGGATTTGTGAAGAAAAATACAGAACTACTTATACTTTTAGTTATTCTGCTGGTAATGGAAACTAATAGATTCACTGGTTAATGTCAACACAAAGGAGAAACTGTAAATTTGAGTGAATAAAAACAGAAACAGCTTTATTGAAACATCATCTAGGTAGAACATGCTACAGCTGTTGCTCTCATGACCTCATATAGTACTGAGAAGCAAATGATTTATGATGCTAATATGATAATTATACTTCCACTGCTGAAGGGTTCCAGTTACTGTTGGATATGCTCATTTCTGGTAATCTAATACAGCTTAAGGAAAAAATTCCCTTCTCAGCAAAAATAAAATAGTCAAAATCAAGGTGACACTTTGAAGGCTTTTTATTAAAATAGGGGCATAGCGAATGAAAAAAAAATTCTAAAAAGGCAAAAATGTTAATTTCTTTCTTCATATAAATCATTTTTTAAAATGTAATATTTTGAAATGTTCTTTTAGTATTGTCACAATGTCTTGCTTTATACAACAGAGGTACCACCTTAAATGGTATCATGATTAGTTCATTTAATTTTGGCACTCGAAATATAAAAAAAGATTTAGGACCTCTATGTTATCTGTTCACCAAAAGCTGACTAGAGAACTGGAAACTAGTTATTCTACTACGATGAAAAACCTTTGGTATTGACATGTCAATGGAATTTTATATGGATGTACAATGAAGGTGTGATTGAAAGTCAGGTTCGATATTCATTGACAAATTTATATAAGAAACTCGTCAAAATTAAAAAAGCCATTATCTATAATTTTATAACTTAGACAATCTACTATCCATAGAAAACACAAAATGATCTTTCAGGAAATTCATGGGCAAAAACCATAATGCCTGATAAGTAGTGCCCTAGCAATAAAAGTAATCAGAATTACATATCCACACTTAATCTAACTTACAGCACCAGCATGGAGGTGGTTGGGTCCAACTGAAATATTTATTATGGTCGTTGGTTGCCTTTGAAATGATCAGAGACGTAGTGAATGTATGAGAGACGGCAGATAAAAATAGACTAGGGCCTGGTGCAACGAGCACAGGTCATGGATTAAGGAGATTGACTGGGTTCAAGTCCTGATTCTGCAATTTAGCTGCATGACCTAGGAAGGCAATAACTCATTCTCAGTTTGTTTACCTAAAGCTGGTAATAAAATTATGCTCCCTGGGTATCTGACAGGGTTGTGCAAAGAATACAAATGACAGTTCAAAAGCATGTTGTAAAAAAATAAAGCATTATATAGTATAAATTAATTTCATGTATGCAGACCCAGAGATATGAAAAAATGTAAACAGAAATTTCCTGAGTGTTTTTTGTGCATGGCACTTCTAACTGTCTGATCTTATCTAATCCTGTTTGTATCCCTATATGCATAGATGATGAAAAATTTGAGGTTATTAGTGGCCTAAGGTTAATCACTTAGAAGTGACACAATAGGAATCTGAATCTGTCAAATTCCAAATTTTTTTAATATAATAATTTGTTTCTTGAGCTGCTGTGAATAATCCCAAGGTGCCCGCAATGCTAAATATAATGGACTAACATAGCTTGAAAAACAAATAATGATAGAACAATGCAGTGAAATTTATTGTTATAGTGGTCACAACCAGAACTAGTGGAAAAGCTCCACAAAATAAATAAATGGATACAACATTCTGGAAAATGGCTAAAGACATGTGCCAAGGATGGAGCTAGGTGATATGAGTACAAATACCAAGATGAAGAAAGTACAGAAGCTATACGCAGGAATTCCATGATCTAGCGAAAGTACAACTAAAGAAGTGTCAATGGAATGTCCCACATCACCTTGGGAATGAGGATGTATTCACATATCCAGATTAAGCAGGATGTCTAATGATCTGTCAGGCCTTCCTGTACCTGAAACTTCATATTTTCCAGACTTTATGTGGGCCTGCCCAGTCTCACTCCCCACATCACGTACAGATGAGTCTACCCCTCAGGTCTACATCATCTTGTGGTTAGTTATATTTGGTCTCCAGGTCTCCAGGTTCCAGTATTTTTCTCTATTACTAGTTTAACAGGATCTACTGTATTTTGGTGACAATTAGGTAGGGAAAAATCTATTTCCCATATTATCGCAATATTGTAAGCCTCCAGGTTACAGGTTCTATAACATTAAACAAGATTCTAAATTCTAAAATGGGACCAAAGAGTCCTCATTAATAAAAAGTAAATAATGAAACATAAAACAGAAAGACAGGAGAGTTTCTATCAAGCTAAGATGGTTGTGTTTTACCACACAGGACAGTGGACTTGAATTGTAAGACCTCTACACAGAATAACCCTGTGGCTTCACGCATATCGCTTAACTTGAATTCTCAGCTTCTTCATCAATAAAATGTAGATTATAATACCTACATCCGAAGGTCATTATGGAGAATAAATTAACTGACACATAGATAAAAGTGACTTGAAAACTATTAAGTACTATATAAACATTGGTTATTATTACTTTTTTATTTCAATCTTCAATAAATTTTGGCATCCTTAACCTTGTTAGGCACCAACATTTCCATTTGACTTTTTACCTTAATTATCCCTACCATTCATTCCTTTTTTAATAATAAAACAGAAAAAGGCAATACTAATACAGTAAATATTTTTGAATGACCTCAATGTCCTAAGCACTCTTGGCTACTACTTTCAATTAAAAGAAATGGGAATCAGGAAATGTTTCTTTTATGAATCTAGATGGATAAATCTCTGACCCCGGCTTGTTAATGGCATATAAATACAATGATTGTAATATTTAAATGAAAAGAAAAATGAGGCATTCTCCTTTAATTATTTCTGGAATGCAAATTCCAAATTCAAGTTGATGATTTCCATTAGAGTTCTGTTTTCCCATCTTGAGAAAGAAAAAAAAGTGCTCTTTGTCACTCTAGAAAAGTTACTAGTGCTCTTTAATTCCTCAGAATGCAATTTAATTACTTACATATAATAAGAGAGTTTTTATATTTCCAGGATCCTACTGCACTGGACCACAATGCAATATGTCCGCACACAAAGCAGGCTAATAATACAATGTCCTTTTGCAATAATATTCTTTAAATATTTGGACAAAAAGGAGGGGCTCAGCCTCTCCTCCACCCTGCCCACTGCTCTAGCAACACACTAAACAGACACATGCTCCCACCCAAGCACAAAAGACTCCACAACAGGACCAAAGGAAGACAGTTCAATGAGTCCCTTGGGTATCTCACCCTTCTAGCCCTGCCCAAAGTGGTTACTTTGATTTCTTCCATCCCAGATAACAATGCTATCCCCAAGATCTCAAGTAAATACAGTTTTTTCCATCTGATTACATTTCAGTGATGTTTAATGTTGTTTTAGCTCCTCTTCTGCACTGCCTTTCCCTATTCCCACAATCCTCCCCCTTCTTCAATAATTCAGCTCTAAAAATGTGCCTGGAAGTTAAATATGTTTCCTTTTAAAGAGCTGGGAACAACCATCGCATTATTCATTCTCACATCCCAACCAGATTAGCTAATGCCTTTATGGAAACACCCAATGTATATCACAAACCTATCAGTTTCCAATTGAACTCCTTAGTTCCTTTGCCATCTTAAAAAAAGCTTCATTGTGGTAACATTCATACGACATAAAATTTGTCATTTTAACCATTTTTAAGTGAACTATTTGGTGGCATTAATTCCATTCATGATGTTATGCAAACCATCACCACTATGTCCAATTTTTTTTTTTAACATCACAGAGATAGTTACTTATTAAGCAATAATTTTCCATTTCCCCCTCCCCCAGCCCATGGTAACTTCTAATCTTCTGTCTCTATGAATTTGCCTATTTTAAATATTTCATATGAGTAGAATCATACGATATTTGTCCTTTTGTTTCTAGCTTATATCACTTAGCATAATGTCAAGTTTCAACCATGTTATAGTATGCATCATCTCTTTATGACTGAGTAATATACCACTGTATGTATATAACACATTTTGTTTATCTTCTCATCTGTTGGACACTTAAGTTGTTTTCATCTTTCGGCTATTGTGAATAATACTGCAGTGAACAATGACATACAAGAATCTGTCTGAATCCCTGTTTTCAATTCTTTTGGGTATATTCCTAAGAGTAGAATTGCTGAGTCAGAGTAATTTTTTGTTTAGCTTTTTGAGGAATTGCTAAATTATTTTCTACAGTGGCTGTAACATTTGACATTCCCATCCGCAATGTATGAGTATCTAAATTTTTCTACATCCTTGCCAACATATTATTTTTTTTAAATTCTGGCCATTCTAGTAGGTGTAAAGTGGTGTCATGGTTTTGATTTGCATGTCCCTAAAGACTAATAATGTTGAGCATCTTTTTGTGTGCTACTAGCCATTTGCATATCTTCTCTGCAGAAAGGACTACTTAAATCCTTTGCCCACTTTTTCAATTGGGGTGTCTTTTGTTGAGTTGTAGACGTTCTTTATATATTCTAGATATTAAAGCCTTATCAGACATATTATTTCCAAATATTTTCCCTGCTCTTAGTTGTCTTTTCATTTTCTTGATAATGTCCTTTGATGAACAGGTTTTTAATTTTGCTAAAGTCCAATTTATCTATTTTTTTTTGTTGTCACTGTTGCTCATGCTTTTGTTGTTATATCTAAGACTCGTTGCTAAATCCATGGTCATGAAGATTTACCTCTTATGTTTTCTTTTAAGAATTTTATAGTTTTAGGCACTCTTAGTTGTCTTTTTATTTTCTTGATAATGTCCTTTGATGAACAGGTTTTTAATTTTGCTAAAGTCCAATTTATCTATTTTTTTTTGTTGTCACTGTTGCTCATGCTTTTGTTGTTATATCTAAGACTCGTTGCTAAATCCATGGTCATGAAGATTTACCTCTTATGTTTTCTTTTAAGAATTTTATAGTTTTAGGTCTTACATTTAGATTGTTTATCCATTTTGAGTTCATTTTTATATACGATGCGAGGTAGAGATCCAACTTCACTCTTTTTGCGTGTAGAAATCAAACAACACCATTTGTTAGAAAAATATTGTTGCTCATGCTTTTGTTGTTATATCTAAGACTCATTGCTAAATCCAAGGTCATGAAGATTTACCTCCTATGTTTTCTTTTAAGAATTTTATAGTTTTAGGTCTTACATTTAGATTGTTTATCCATTTTGAGTTCATTTTTATATATGATGTGAGGTAGAGATCCAACTTCACTCTTTTTGCATGTAGAAATCAAACAACACCATTTGTTAGAAAAATTATTCTCATTAAGTATACTTAGCATCCTTTGCAAAAATCAATTGGCCATAGATATTTAGATTTATTTCTGAACTCTCAAGTCTATCTGTCTATATACGTATCTGTATGCCAGTACTACATTGTTCTAACTACTGTGGCTTTGTGGTGAGTTTTGAAATCAGGAGATGTGAATCCTTGAACTTTGTTCCTTCTTTTCAAAATTGTTTTGGCAACTTAGGGTCCCTGGCAATTCCACATCAACTTTTCCATTTCTGCAATCTTTACCATTTTAATAAACATTTTTAAATTTAGATTTAATAACATTAACAACAATCAATTATGTAACTAAAGAGTGATTTTATTTAATGTATTCAATCTGGTGATTTTTTTTTTTTTTTTTTAAAGCTTGGCTAACACAGCTGATATTCTATAAAGGACAAATGGTATTAATTATAAAAATATGTTCCAACAACATCTCGGAAAGCTCACTATCGCTTCACTGTCCAATTAGTTCAGGTCTTCTAAGACCCTCAGGGTTCCCAGTTGAATATCACACCAAGTTTGCAGTTGGCTATACCTCAGCTGCAACTTAGCTCTAGTCACTGACCTGTCAGTTCCCAGATTATAGTGATTATACAAATCCTGGGGATGAAAGAAAACACCATTCTTAAATTCCTATTGTCTTTAAACTCAAAACACATTGGAGTCATAACTCCATGCTTAACTATCAAAGTAGGCCTAGTTTCAAAATTAGGTTTTAAAGCTTAGGAGGAATGAGAACATAAAATGCAAGGAAAAAAATAAAAACAACTATAAGTCCACCTTCCATTATCTAATACCTTTGATGCCAAAACCTTTGCTTCAGAATTTAGAATTTTTCAGAATTCTAAAAGAAAATAACTCTTACATGTACATACTGTATATAACTATGCATGCCAGTGAGGTGTGGAACAGCACCTATTACTCAAACACGTTCCTATTTTGCAGCCAAAAATATAAACTTGGCAAATGTAGCAAAAGCTTTAATATTAGTTATATCCTTTGATCTTATAAATTCTATTTCTAGGAAATAATACTTGCTTGCTTAAATCAATTAGGATACAGCTATACAATAGTATATAATGTAATCACTAAAAATAATTTTGGATAGGAATATTTATGACAGAAAATTCTAACAATATATTTCATTGTGAAAAAGTAGATTATAAAACTATATGGTATATACTCAAAAGAAGGAAAAGAAGGAACTCAAACAAGTATTTGCATACCCATGTTCATAGCAACATTATTCACAATAGCCGAAGGTGGAAACGATCCAAGTTTCCATCAACTGAAAACATACAATGGAAAGTTAGTTAGCCTTAAAAAGGCAATTCTGACCCATGCTACTACATGGATGTATCCTGAGGACATTATGCTATGTGAAATAAGCCAGTCAAATTCTGTATGATTCCACTAATATGAGGTCTTTCGAGTAGTTAAATTCATAGAGACAAAGTAGAATAGTGGCTGTCAGAGACTGGAGGAAGGGAAGAATGGAGAGTTGTTGTTTAATGAGAACGGAATTTCAGTTCTGCAAGGTGAAAAAGTTTTGGAGCTGGATGGTAGTGATAGTTGCACAATAATGAGAATGTACTTAATGCCACCAAAATGTGTTATACTCCAAGTCTCCGCCCACTTTGGAAAGGACCCCAAATTCCACCAAATTAATCAGACCAAAATTTCTGGAGCCATCCCTGATTCCTTTCCCTCCTACTTCAGCATCTAATTCGTCGATAAATCTACTCAGCTAAATTTTCAAAATATATTCAGAAATCAGCTACTTACATCTCACCACTCCACAGTGCCTAGATAAAAACTAGCACTTAACGCTAATATGTTAAGAGTGCTTAACAAACTCTAGTATCTGTTTTATATCTAAGTTCTTTTCATATATGAACCCATTTCATCTTCACAAAAGCCCTATAGGATAAAGATAAGCATTATCGTTAGATTTACATCACCAGTGAAGAGGCACAGAGAAATCAAGTATTTTGCCCAAGATCATACAGCTAATGAGCAAGAGGATCAGAATTTGACTCAGGAGCCCACAGGCTGGCTATGCTTATAACCACTATATGACACTGCTTTTTGGTCTTTGGCATCTTTCTCTATTGCTTTTTAGGTCTCTGTTCAATATCCTGGCCTCGGAGGGGTTGTCCCTAACTCAGGCTCAGAATAGAAGCACTATTCTTTGTCACTTTGCTCTGTTGTATTTTTCTTTAGCACTTAATTAATAATTCATTGTTATATATTATGTAAGTTTCATGAGGGCAGAGATTTCGCCTTGTGTGTAGATGAATCCGAAGCACCTAGAATAGTGTCTGGGCCATGTGAGTCATTCCATAATTATCTGCTGAAAGACTGCCTTCTATTAGGTTGGCTGCTGGAGTCAGAGAGATGTGAATTCAGACCCCAGACACCATTTCCTAAAATGTGTGACCTTGAGCAGCTTCGTCAACCGTCCTATGGGTCAGAGTCTGCATCTTCCCCTCAGGGTTGTTTTGAAGATGAAATGAGTTGTGGCACATGAAGTGTTAAACTGGGAATTTGCACATTGTAAACACTAGATAAATATGAGCTACAAGTAATATATAATGAGGGGGGGAAATGTTATGTTGGAACCTTCCTGAAGTGCTTTTCATTTTTTTTAAAGGATATATATAGACTTTGGAATATGTCAAGAAATAAAGATATTGATGGCAGTTTATTACCTGTTCCATAACAACAAAAATTAGGGAAGTGCATGTAAATTCAGTCTAATGCTGAAAATGAAGAGAACTCAAGAAACATGTAAATCTCATTTTAAGCATTCTTGTATATTGATATTTATATACTTCTAAATCACACCATTACTTAAATTTTGAATGTATGGGTACATTTTTTTAAAGCTGCCAGTTAAGTAACAGACTGAGACAACAAAAATTCCTTCCAAACGCATCAGTTTTAGTAGTTTAGGATACTATTTTAGGCTAAATAGAACTGATGCCTATATTCAGCCACTACCTACTCTACTGCCTCTGGGAAACCCGATGAGTCAAGGGCAACCTTGGCAGCAAAGCCTCACCCTCTTCTTTGTTCACCCTTCAACAACCCAATAGCCTCAGAGGACTGTTCAGAAGTGGGGCACCCAGATCCAGCTTGTCAGTCAGTCCCTTCTGCTTGAGGAGTGGCCAGGGCAATGGCCATTCTTATAGCTGAGAACACAGTGACTGTGCTAGGAATAGGTGGCTATTTGAGGGAAACTCTCACACAGGGCTGGGGAGGGAGGAGTCACAGAGAGAAGCATCTGGCCTCATGCAGTAGGGTGCTGATCTTTTCTATAAGACTTCAACTCTCATGACAAGCGTCTCTCCAGACAGTCCCTGGGATGATGTAAATGACTCTCAGTCTCCTGACCACAGCATTTCCCAGCTGCAAATATAATGCTTTAGAAGGTTTGAATCCATGCCGTTTGCTCCAGAGAAAAATAACCAACTCCTTCTGTCTCTTATTACACTTTGATTTTGTAACTTGAAATACTAGTTCAGTTGCCAGCTGGTAAGGACCTCCTACTACTCTCCCAGTAGATTAAAGTGGGGAGGGGCATGGTGATGCAGCAGAGGCAGGCAGATCCAAACGGGAAGATCCCAATTTGGGAGCCCCTTATCTAATGGGTTGGAAGGCTACTTCTTTTAGAATCCCATCAGGGACTTCAATCATGTGATAATCCTCCAGCTGGCCAGATGCAGCTAAGAAGGTTCAGGTACTTCTACTCTAGAAAATACGATAAAGTATAGCTCTTTGAGATTTTAAAAATAAACAGATCATCTGAATATAGCTGAATCACCTGAGAGATGTAAAGTATTTAAGTTTACTCAAAATATGCACTTAATGTGCTAATTAAAAAAACTAATACAAATGGCACTTAAAATCAGATTGCCTCTCCCTAGGATGTAATAATCCTGACTCTTGCTCCAGGATCAAATGTCTTAGTCCTTTGTGAGTTCATCTCACGCCTTTTGTCCTTGTCCTTCTTTTTCATGAACCAAGTTTATATAAGCATTAGACTTTCTGGCATAAAATAATAACTATCCTTTTTTAGCATGCAATATGAGCTAAACACTAGTTTAGTGTGAGAGATGTAAAAATAGCCACTAAGATATTCACATGTGAAGACTAGATAAATAAACATACAAATGACCATCCAGGGAGAATAGATAAACTGAACAGGGCTGGGGATCCGAAGAAGTGAGACCAGAGCAATGCACAAGAGGAAATATGAGACCATCTAAGAGACTATGCTGAACAAAATCCGGGCTGGAACATAATGGTGGTGGTAGTGGGGATGAACAGAATGAGATGGAATCCAGTGACTTTAAGGTCTTAGAATCAGCAGGCTGACTGGAGAGGAATGTAAGAGATATGGAGACTGTACGGAGTCCAACCTGAGCAAATGGGTTCGCTCAGAAGGGCCTTTCAAATCTCCAATTTCTCCTTCACCAGTTTCAGTAGGAAATCTTAACCTTATATTTGGTAGAGAAAGTGGAAAACTAGATGTTTTCAGATAGAATCATTAAATTCCATCGCCAAATCAACCAAACTACATTTGCTTATTCATTCAACCAGTATGTATTTGTTGAGTGCCTGCCATGTGCCAGCACTGGGCAAGGCTCTGGGAATGACTGAAGACCCTGCCTCCCCTTTCATCCTATCTACCCTCCTCAGCCTAGAGCCTCCTTCTTTCATGCCTTGGTTTCCATTCCCACAGGTCTTCTCACTGTAGAATACTCAAGCATGTTTTTGTGTGACTTCAACTTACCCTTTACTTGCCCCTTATTGACATTTTTCAAGCTCAAAGTTCTTCCATCTTAAAAAAAAAAAAAAAAAAAGACCCTGTCCTTGGGCATCGTAGCAGTAACAAAATGTCAAATGTGTACTCCCTTTGACCCCAGAATTCCACTTCAGAAACTTATCCCACAGAAATTCCTGCACACATGAAAGGGATGCATAAGCAAATATGCACAAATATGTTCAGGAAAGCATTATGTGAGAAAGCTAAAATGTCTAAATAAAACTCAAATGTCCAGAGAATATACTACAGCACAATATAATACTATACACTTGCTTATGTAGTAAGATGTCTGAAACAGATAAAAATACAAGCTTTAACAGACTATATGGCAATAAATCCAATTTTTGTAAATTAAATGTGTAAAAGTGTGTGAATGTGGTAGTGTGTGCACAGAAAAACCTTGAAGGATATACCTCAAATTATTAACAGTGGTTATTTATGAGGGAATAGGTCTATGAAGATTATTCTCAGTCATATTTTTGGATGTTTAAAACTTTTACAATGAGTACATACTGCTTTGGTAATCGGAACAAAATAATAAAGAGGCTATCATAAAAAGGAAAAACAACAACTTTATCAGCCTTGACCATGCATCGATTGCACTGTAACAGTCCCAAATCCTTACCACTGCTGCCAGGGCTCTAGGTAGGTGGCCACCTCTCCAACAGGGATTCAGTCTCTACCACCCATCACCCGGCTCTGCTTAAGGTCACCCATGACTTGTACACTGCTAAACGTAATGTCTATTTTACATTTTTGCCTTATTTGGCATCTCGGCAATCTTTGACACAGCTGACTGCGACTTTTGAAAACTCTCTTCTCTTGCCTTCTCTTGGAGGTTCGTCCATGTCTCTGGTCTCCTCTGTTGGTGCCTGCTCCTAGACTAGACTTGACTTGACTTCTAAAATATTCGAGGCTCCACCCAAGGTCCACGCCTCTGTCATCTATCCCATGGCATCTGTTAACATCTTTAGGAGAAAGGTTCCAAATGCATCGCTCTTTTCCAGCTGTCGCTTTTGAACTTCATACATCCAACTATCTATGTGACTCTTCTACTTGGAAACCTCCCTTGCATCTCAGACTGAATGTGTGCACACAGGACTTAGGTACATGTACATGTACGTACATACGTACGTACACACACACACACACACACACACACACACACACACACACACACACACACACCTGGGTGTCATCCTGGACTCCCCTTGCTCTTTCATCCCACAGCCAAACATTCACCATCTTATGGTGCCGAATATTTCTTGAGTTTGTCTTCTTCTCTCTGTCTTACACTGCCAAGAGCCCAGTAGCCCTGTTCTGGACTACAGCACTAATCTCCTGACTGAGAGCCTGCCAGCAACCTTCACCCCCTTCCAATCCTTTCTCCCTTCAACAGCCAAAGTGACCTCTGAAAATGAAATTCCTTACCCAGTAATTTTATGCTTTAAACCCTTCGGTGGCTTCCCATTAGAAAGCTACTTTCAGATTTAGGACAACAAGCATTTGTATTTTTTCTGTAATGGGGAAAAATGAGAGCAAAAATTTTTAAAGGAGTATAGTTAAAAAAGAGAGTGTAAGCACCATGAAAGCAGGGGCTATGTCTATTTAGTTTGCTGTAGAACCTCAGTGCCTGGCCAAGGTCTTTGCAGATAGTTGACCCAAAATATGGAATGAATAAATGAATGAACGGGGTATGGCAGAACCTAGGATGGCCATGAAGTTGAGGAAGAAATATTTTTGTTTGTTGTGCCGTGTTTTATAAAACTAAATATGTATTCGTATTACATATATTACATATACATACACACAAATGTTGATGAAAAAGAGTGAAGGAAAAATACATAGGAGGGATCATTGATGGAGAGAGGCATAGATAGAGGGGTTAACCTTAATCGGAAATGTAAACGTAAGTGTAAACATACAGTGATATTTGCATTATAAACACACACTTTTTTTTTGGAATGAAGGAGAGGAAAGTTGGGGCAGTACCCCTCCAAAGGTTTCTGTTTTCTCGCTGGTTTCAGAAGCAAGATGATCTACTAAGAATGAGGAAAAAAGGTGTAGAGTACAGACGTTAGGAAAGCAGTGAGAGTTTGAAATTGTTTTTGTGATTGATAGAAGCTGGCCAGGTATGCCAGGTTCAGTTTCTGTTCTGCCAGACTGATCAGCTGGCCAGGTATGCCAGGTTCAGTTTCTGTTCTGCTTTTTTCCCCGAGCTCTGCAAATGCTCAAGACTCAGATTTTTTTTCTGGCCTCCCATCTCTAAGACAATAGTTTCCCAGTCAGTGTAAGAATCAACTATATCATAATAACCTGGGGAACTCTGACAAAATGATTCCTGAGCCCCACCTCATGGGAGACTGTTTTAGTAACTGGGGCAGGGTGGCTCTAATGTATAACTCAGTTTGTGAAGTACTGCCCTAAGGAATCTCACCTTGGTACCTGAGCCACAAGGTCACTGGCTTCACGGATCACATTTCCTCTTCAGTCATTATATGAACCACTACTGAGCACACATGATTAGTGATCAAACTCGCCAGTCAAAACCACAATGACACGCAATGTCCACTTTCCATCTAATAGAAAAATAGCAACGTGGAGGAAAGAGAAAATATAGATGGGGGATATTATCTACTCACACATGGCTTGGATGAGGACACATTTCCTGGTGGGGTGCTACCAGGATATCCATTCCTGTCAGAGGGTAAATGGGAAAAAAATAGACCTCATTCTCTATTATCTTTCCTGTTTTTCTGGCTCAAAACTAACACTTCAGCTACTGAGAACATGAATCCAAGTATGCTTTGGAGCTGAACTATTATCAGCTGAAAATAGACCAGAGGAAAAAAATTCAGAATTTTTTTTTACCTTTTAACAGTTTCTTGTTCATTAAAAGTAGGTTGTAATTTTACTTGGGACTTTTCTTGAAAAAAAAATCAATCTATGGGTACAAAGAGACTTTAAAATCATCTATTTCAATTCCCTGGTCTTATTGATGAAGAAATAATGACAAAGGAGAATGCCCATATTAAGTAGTTTGTAGCAACTCTGGAAATAGAACCCAAGTCTAACTTGCAGTCCAAGGAACTTTCCACCATGCCTCGCCCACACTGTAGGTAAGAAAAGAATTGAAGTTGGGTGGGGCGGGGGAGGGGAATGGAGATTCACAGCTTACCGAGAACTCTATTTCACATGTGTGATCAAATGCCTCATAAACAACAACTTAAAACTCATGTCAAGAGAAATTTTTATTTGAAGATGGAGTACTGAACACATACATTTAGTTCTGCTCCCTCCTGAAATACCACCACAAACTAAACAGATTAAGACACAAAAGATAGAAGAGCTAGTAACACAGTTTTGGAAGATGGAGAGCAAACAGACAAGTGGCAACTAGCTTAGCAGAATAAAGAAAGCTCAGTCCAAAACTAAGATCACCAAGGAGAAATTTCATTTAAATTATAAACCCCCCAAAGGCTGAGGGCCTGGCAACACCGGGTTCCTCTGGAAGTGGGAGTGAAGGCGGGGTGAAGAATTGGCTGAAAGTCTATTTAAGAAGTAGTTAGACCCCCAGATTCTCTCCCTCATTCCTTGAAGACAGATGATTGTCTCCAAAGCCCCAGACCCCACCTAGGAGAAGACTGGAAATGTATCCTCTCTGTGAAGAACTAAGAAAGGATGTTTGGACTGGAGGATTCCTGGCAGAGTTAAGGATGGCGATTCCATACTGAAGAGAGATTACACGAAGAGATTACTGTTGAATGTTGAGACCCCTAGCCTAGCTATATTTTCTCTAGGGATCTAATCAGCTAAATAAGACAACAAAAACAAACAAAAAACACACAACGCCTAAAGACCTAAAAATATTAACATCAGGATTTCCAAAACAAAATCAAAATAAACAGCCCAGCCAGGTAACCCTAGATGAAGCCCAGAATTGCCAAACCCCATTCAGTATTCAAAAAACTTGTGGTCATGGTCATCATTACAGAATTACTCTAAAATAGGATGGAACAACAAGAATTTCCAGATATTAGGGAAAGCATCTACCAGAGAAATAGCAAAGCAACTTAAAGGAGAGAAAAAAAATCACAGAAAGAAGAATTTTAGAGAAACAAAAATCAAAACCCTAGCATCTTCAGAGATCTGAGAAAAGCACATCTATGAAATAAGAACAAGATGTTATCAAAGAAAGAGAAATATTCAGAGAATAAAAAAGAGCTCTTAGAACTTAAAACGATAGCAGATTAAAAGTTCAATGTAATGCTTGAAAGATACAATTCAGGAAATGTCCAAGAAAGTTGAGCAAAAAGACAGAAATGGAAAACAGGAAAGATGGAGAGTTTAGGAGCTAATTCGAGATAGTCAACAGCCAAATAATAGAGTGTTTACTAGAAAATGAAGGAAAAGTAATTGTCAAGGAAAGAAATTTCCCAGAATTGAATGGCATTTTTTTCTAGAATTGAAGGACATCTTTTCCCCAGAACCGAAGGACAAAGTTTTCCTTTAAAGAAAGGACAGGGGGGTAGAGAACTGGTTTCCACAGTGAAAAGGCCAAGTTTCCAGCATATTACATGTAAATAGACCCACAGCAAGGGTAAATCATTATGGAATTTCCAGAGAGAAAAAGAGTTTTCATGCAAAGGATTTTAGATCAGAATGGCAGGAACTCCTCAAGAACAACTCTGGAAGGCAAAGGCTTCAAAATTCTGAGAACAAATGATTTCTACCTTAGAATTACAAATTTAGCCAAGCCGTCAACTAAAAGCCAGGGGAGAACAAAGGCACTGTCAGACCTGCGAGTCTCAAAAAAATCACCTCTCTTACTCTTTTTCTCCATAAGAAACTGCAGAATGTGCTCCACCAAAATGAAGTAGTAAACCAACAAACAGTAAGTCATAATTCCAGAGACTGACAGCTCCAATATAACAGAGGCAAACCGGAGTCCTCAGGAGGGTGAAGGGGAAGTCCTAGCTGTTGGGGGGCCGAGAACGCAACCTAGACAGAGTGAAGATCAAAAGGCTCTGGGAGGAATTTCCCCAAATAAGATGAATTGGGTAGATTCTCTATGTAGACAACTATATTGAGAGAAGATTTACAACTGGGGTAGAGTTTGAGGTTGAACATTTAAAAGTACATCAGAAATTAAGATATAAAACAATATCTGCTGTGTTATCTTAAAAGGAAAGTAATTAAACTATATATTACATGGCTCTTCTGTGGGAAGTACTACATAGTTATCATAAAGTAAGCATTGAATATTGATCTTAGCAAAATTACAGTATGATTACAATGGAGAAGGTTGTGAAACTTTGTGTGAGACGAGGAGAGGGGCAGAGGTAGATAAAAGTAAGCTAAATACTTTTTCATAAGCAGATAATTCCTAAAACTAAAAAAACATGTTTTTTAAAGATATGTTAATTAAAGATCTAGAATTACTACAATAATCAGCTAAAATTTAAAACACTTGCATCTGGCAAACAAAATGGAAGGGGACATGCTGTTATTTTTCATAACAAATCTTAACAGAATTAATTTTTTAATTATGTAAACTTTATAAACTAACTATACAAAACTGAAAAAATAAAAACTTAATTTTTCCCTTTATAAAAACGATGGAGGTGAGGACTCAGGTCAAGCGTCTCACCACACAATACACAGAAACATAAGAACCCTGTTCTGGTACCTACTACTGTGAAGCACCGTGCTAGATGCAGAAGCTAGAACAGCTAACAAAGGAGAGAAAGTCCCATTTCAGGGGATTTATATTCCACAATAAAAACAAATGTAACTGCTTTTTAAATAACTGACTTTGCTTAGTGGATAAGAAGGAAACAAATAGGTTGCTATGACAGAATAAGACGGAGAAGTATTTCAGGCAGTATGGTCAGAGGAGGCTCGCTGAGGGGCAATATCGGAGACCTGAAGGATGAGAAGAAGTTGGCCACGCAGGGCTAAAGAAAGAAGACTCAAGGAAGGGGGAATAGTTCTGACGCAGAAAACATCTTGGTGTGCTCAAGGACATGACCTAAAGGGGTAGTGTGACCGAAATGTACTGAAGAGATGAGAGGCTGGGTAACAAAACGAAGTTGAAGAGATGCCACGTTACCCCATGAACTGAGGGGCATCACGCCATGACAGAGCACTCTGCTGTGGCAAAGGCAGTGACGACAGACCAGTCATTAGATACTGCTGATGTCCAAGCAACAAAGTTGGCTTAAGGGAGTAGTAGTGGAGACAGAGAAAACAAATTCAAAATATATTTTGAAGGCATAATCAAAAGTGGTGGGGAAGGGGGCAATGAAGGACAAATTAAGATGACACCCAGGTTTCTGACATTAGAAATTGGGAGGATGGTGGTATCATTCACTGAGATGGCAAAGATAGGATGTGAAAAGGCAGATTCGGGTAGGTGGGATATGGAAGCAAAGCACGAGTTTCTCCTTGGGCATCCAAAGAAATGTGAAGGAAGCAGTCAAATGTAGGGTCTGGAGCTCAGCAGAAGTCAGTGTTGGACGTATACACAGGGGAGCCATCAGCTCCCTAAAGGTATTTAAAGCCCTGGGAATAGATGAGTGTGTAGAGTGAGAAGAAGGCCTCAGCCATACCCTGAAGAATTCGGAGGTTCCAAAAAAGAAGGATATACCAGCAAAGGATCAAGGGATGGCTAATAGGGAAGGGGATAGTTAGGTTAGGAGAGACTCTTAGGAATATAATAGAAAACTGTGCTGAAAGCTTCTCAGAGACCCAGCAAGACAGGATAGAAATGTATCTATTGGAAGCAGCGATACAGAGATTTGAATGACCTTGAGAAATTTCATAGGACTGATGAGAAAAGACACTCAATTGTAACAGAGTGAAGAATAAATGAGTAATAAAGACTCATGGTACCTCTAGATCACGTTTCAGAAATTCTGCCTTAAAAGAGGACAGAGAGATGGGGTGTAAGAAAAAAAGGTATATTAGGGTCTAGGAAGGTATTTAGTTCTTTAACTTTTAATGTAAGAGGATCAGATCATTAATTCATTTATTCCTTCAGTTGTTCAAAAAATAGTTACGGGGCACCAGAACAATGTCGCTATCGAGTTTACAATCTACCAGGAGACAGAGGCAATAAACAAATACACATATACTAATTTTAAGTGGAGATATATGCTTTGAAGTCAAGTAAAGTGAGTTGAGGGGATAGAGAGGAACAGTGATATCTTAGACAGGTAAGCCAGGGATGCCAGCTCTGAGGGGCTGGCACTCGAAGGAGAACTGAATGAAGTACAGGAGCAAGAATCCCAGACAACAAAGTGAGAGGAGGTAGAGAAGAAAGAGAGAACTAGGTTCCAGGAATGAGGGTGACATATCAAGGGAAAGCGAGAGGCCAATGAGGCTGGAGCACCTCGTGAGAAAGGCAGAGTGGGAAGGGATGGGAACAGAGATGTAGCAGGGGCCTTACAGTACACGGCTAAGAGTTTGTACTTTATATAGTTTGTAGAGAAGCCATTGCAAGTAGTATAAAAGTATAAAACAGAAGAATCACTGGGGCTGTTGTATGAACTCAGACCATGAGGAACATGAGTAGAGATAGGAAGATGGCTTGGGAAGTGATTGCAGATGTCCCAGGAAGGCTTGCTTAGTGGTGGCCTGGGCTCGGATTTAGGTGTGAGGTGGGAGATTAGGAGTCCCTGGCATAGATGCTAATGAATCAAATATGAGGTGTGAGAGAAAGTCAGGAATCAAGGATGACTTCAGGTTTTTGGACTGAATGACTGGGTGGAGTCACTGCTGAGATGAGGATTAATGTAAGAAGTGTAGGTTTGGAAAACAATTAGGAAGTTGCTTTTGGACATGTTAACATTTGAGATGTCTCTTAGACAACTAGGTAGAAAGGTGAATAAAACCAGCAGCTGAAAAGCAAGGGAGGGACAGGGATTGGAGATAAGTATGTGGAAGTCATCAACATATAGATGGTATTTAAGGCACTGGAAATGAATGAAGTCACCTAAGAAGCAAGTGAGATGTAGAAGAGGTCAGAAAAACCCTTGGCACTCCAAAGTTTAGAAGCCAGGAATAGGAAGAGACAGATCCAGTAGGAGAGACTGAGAAGCAACAAGTGAGTTGTGAACAGAATCAAGATGGAGCAGCATCAGATAAGCCAAGTGAAGAATTTCAGGAAGGAGGGAGTTCTGGGCTGTGCTCCATGCTACTGAGATAAGCATGAGCTCAATGAGAAAATGTCAAAGGCTTCTGTGACTCATGCTCAATGAACAATGCTCTGAGATCATATTCCTTTCTCATTAGTGTACTCAGATTACTCAGTAATCAGTTCATCTAGAACACCAATGTTCTGTTTCCACCGATGCCTTACCACACCGCAAGCTATCTTTCAGGGTTCTCCCAGGAAGCAACCAGGAGAGCCCTGTGCCTACAAAACAGAAACAGCTCTAAATGGATAGGGTTGAAAAAGGAGACCAGTGCTCACAGCAAAGGAATCAGATATGTTAAGGCAAGACAAAACTATTCTATAGGTTTCTACATTTTTTTTTTTAACCTATAGCCTGTGAGAATAAAATTAATAAAATCATTTCTCCCATCTTATTTGGTCATTAAAATTGCATAATAGCTACAGTTTCTGGAACTTCTGATTATTCATTGTTTCTAAACCCTTTTGTCCCACTATTCTTTGTTCATGTTACAGCTCCTGACTTTAAAAAAAGTCTGAGGTTTAACTTATATACTGTAAAACTTTACCCTTTTTAAGTTTGATATATCTTGACAAATGTAGACAATCATGTAACCACTACCACGCTGGAGATATAGAGTATTTCCAATACTCCCAAAAGGTTCCTCTTGCTCCTAGGCAATCTCCTCCACCCACTTCCAGTCCTTGGCAAGCAATGATCTGATTTGTCTCTAGTTTTGCCTTTTCAGAATGTCATATAAATGGAATCACATAGTATGCAGCCTTTTTATCTGGCTTCCTTTACTTAGCAAAATGCTTTCGAGATTTATTCATGGTGTTGCCTGTATCAGTAGTTTGTTCCTTTTTGCTGCTGAATAGCATTCTATTGTATGGATGTACCACAGTTTATCCATTTGCCAGCTGATGGACATTTGTTTCTAGGTTTTATCTATTAAGAAAACTTCTATAAAATTTTGCTAAAAGGTCTTAGGTGAACACGGGTTTTCAATTCTCTTGAGTCAACATTTGGAATGGGATCACTGGGCCATGTAACATATAGCTTTTGTCCACTAAGAAGAGACATTTACTGAGCACTAACTTTATGTCACATAATGTGCTAAGCTCTTTCTATGCCTTGTTACTCCATTCTTAAAATGACAATGAAGTTATTATTGTTCCCATCTTACTAATAAGGAACTAAGGCACAGAAGGTTAGGTCACTTGCCCAAGATCTCACCGCTGGTGGGTGGCAGAGCCAGGATTCTCAAACCCAGGAACTGCATGGCAAAACACAAATCAGCAACCATTTCGCTTTGCTCCCTCCTCTGAGTCAAATGCATGACGTCTGAGAGATAGATCACAAAACTCTACCTGAGGCTGTATGTCTTTTGATCAAAAATGGCCACTGCTGACTATTCCTTTCCTCTCTTTTAAATCATGACAATGAATACGTTAGTACGGTCTGAAGACCACTGCAATAACAACATGCCGTTTAAAGTCAAAACTTTATAAGACATTATGAGGAAATGCTTTTAACTGTTTCACGGAAGTTTATTACTGTTAACTTAATGGTGTGAAATAACAACTCCAAGGGAAGCAAAAGTCAGTCCTCTTCTTCCAGCACGGTAATTCCTCATGGTTAATAACAATCTTTTCTAGAGACTTCTCCACTCTCATGCTATGAGGCCAAGACTGGTAGAAAAATACAAGGGCTCTGGAATCAGACAGACCTGGATTCGAATTCTGGCTCTGCTCCCTAGTGGACAGGTGCATATATATGTCCTCACATGTAAAAACTGGTGTGAATAAGTCCTAATGTGCAGGCAGCCATAAAGATTCCATGGAGCAACACAGGCAAAAACACTAAACACTGCGCCTTAGCTATGAACACTTCTTTTCCCTCCTTCTCCTTCTCTTCCAGTATTGGTGAGCATCTGTAGCTAGTATGATAGAAGTAGGTTACTCAGCAAAAGCTTTTATTGGCTTGTTAATTTTTCATCCAAATAGCAGTAAAGGAGAGACTGGAAGAAGGTGATCCTTTAAAACTTCATGTTTTAATCTTTAAAAAAAGTCTTGCAAACTTTGTACTTTATTCCACGATATAATCAAAGTTATTTTTTAGTATGTCATACATCTGTAACACAGATTTTTAAAATAAATGTCTATCCCCTTCACCCATTTCTCCCAACCCTCCACCCACCGCCTCTGGCAATCTGTTCTCTGTAAGTTTGGTTTGTTGTTGTTTTTAGATTTCACATATGAAAGAGATCAGACAGTATTTCTCTTTCTCTGATGTTTCACTTAGCATAATGCTCTCTAAGTCCATCCATGTTATTGCAAATGGCAAGATTTCATTCTTTTTTACAATTGAATAATAGTCCATTGTATATAAGTACCACAATTTCCTTATCTATCATCCATCAATGGATACTTAGGTTTGTTTCCATATCTTGGCTATTGTAAGTAATGCTACGACGAACATGGGCGTGCACATAACTTTTCTAGTTAGTGTTTTCCTTTTCTTTAATAAATATCCAAAGGCGGAATTGCTGGATCATATGGTAGTTCTGTTTTTAATTTTTTGAGGAACTTCCACACTGTTTTTCATAGCAGCTTCACCAGTTTCCATTCCTACCAACAATGCATGAGAGTTTGCTTTTCTCCACATCCTCACCAACACTTGTTATGTTTTGTCATTTTGATAAAAACCATTCTAACAGGTGTGAGGTTATATCTCACTGTGGCTTTAATTTACATCTCCCTGATGATTAATGATGTTGAGCATTTTTCCAAGTACTCGTTGGTCATCTTTGTATCTTATTTGGGAAAACGTCTGTTAAGATCTTCTGCCCGTTTTTAAATCACATTGGTTATTATTATTTTTTTGCTATTGAATTATATGCATTCTTTATAAATTTAGATATTAGCACTTTAGATATATAATTTGTGAATATTTTTTCCCACTCAGTAGGTTGTCTTTTCATTTTGTTGGTTTCCTTTGCTGTGCAGAAGTGTTTTAGTATGATACAGTCCTCCTTATTTTTGTTTTTGGTGTCAGATTCAACAAATCATCACCAAGACCTATATCGGGGAGTTTACTATCTGTTTTCTTCTAGGAGTTTTATGATTTCAGGTCTTACATTCAATGTTATTTTAATATAAAAATGTTGTACACTTATCTCCACTTAAATGACAGCTTTCTCCTGAAAAATTTAAGAACTTTACTTACATGCTGCTGCACTGCCACTAACCTGGGGTATGAAGGCTCCCAATTATAAAGCATGAACCTCTAATTAAGCCTTATTAAGCCCTGAAAATGATTTCACGCTCTCTGGTCATTATTCTTTCCTGCCTGGAACATCTTAACATCGACCCTACAACACCATCCTGTTTGCAGTCTTGGCTCCAAAACCTTTTAACTCTGAATTCCCCAAACAGTAAAAAAAGCTGCTCTGTTACCCCTACGTGGAGCCTCCTGGCTACCTGTAAAGAGATACTGGCTGCAACCTGCTTTCTGAGACAAACCTTTGTTACAGCTACAAGTATAAACATAAATACTACACATCTAAAAATATTTTTCAACTAAAAGTAAGATGCTGGCCAAGCATGACCTTAAAGTGAGATGACAGAAGATTGATAGTTTTTTAAATCTACTGAAAAGACTTTAACATATTAATCCAGAGACGTCGAAGGATTTAATTCAGCTATACTAACAAAACGTGGCTGCTCAGAGTTACATATGTAATATGATAAAGGAAATAATTTAGTCCTTAAAATGTATTTTCATGAAATGGCGCTATTTTTCCTTCAGACAATTTTTTGTCCTGAGGTAACGCCACATGCTGTCTTTTGTTTATGCCATAAACACGTGTAAATATGTTATTCAAAAAGTCACTGGTTGTATGTACGTTGAGCAACATGTCCAGTCACTGGAATAGTTTCATTATTTTGTCATCAACATCTCCTTGATAAACTTTTTTTTTTTTCTTTGCCAAAAAGTTCTCTCCTGGAAGTCGGGGGTGGAAAGTCCTTGTGTATGAAATCTTGACCCACGGTACAGTGGCCTGCTGACGGGTAAGAAATAACTTTTGCTCTCAGAAACTATTTTCAGAAACTAGTATATACGAATGAATTCTTTTTTTTTTTTAGGAATCCATATGGACTAATTGATGAATAAAAAGTTAGGGAACATCATCAAGTATTATCTGGGACCCAATGACAGTCAGCAAGTTACAGAGAAGCCAAGAATGACATGGGCTCTGTTCTCCTGACGCTGACTGTCCAAGGGGAAAAAAGTAAGCAGGGTGCTGTTCAAGTATAAAGGAATGGATGGGTGAGTGTGAGGTCTCAGAGAAGGCCTCTTGGAGGCAGGAACATCACCTGAAGGATGAGGAGCCATTAATAAAGACAGCAGCCAAACATAAGGGCGTGGTGCTGGGCATTAGAAAGACCAGTCAGAGGCATCAGACCTGAGTCCCAGACCTGCCTCTGCAACAACCTGAACAAGCCATTTTTTAACCTTCCTAGTTCTCATTTTTCCTTACCTGTGGTATGGGATGGTTAGATTATGTCAGTTGACCTAATTTCTCTCAGTGTGTAAGAATCATCTAGGAGCTTTCTAAAAATACTGGCTCCCTACCCCAGAAATGTGGTTTCGATTGGCAAGGCATCAGTATTTCTTTCAAAAAGATTTTTAGGTAATGCTAATGTGCAACCAGGGCTGAGAACCACTGAATGCGAAGACCTCTTAAGTCCCAGACGGTTAGGTCTGTGGGTACCAACCCTTAGTGCGCAACGATATCCTCTGCAGAGCTTTTAAAAACCCCAGAGCAGGCTGCATTCCAGACAATTAAACCAGAACCACTGTGGGTGAGACCCAGGCTCCAGTATTTTTTAAAGTTCCCAGACTGAATCCAAGGTGCAGCCAAGGTTGAGAGCCACTGTTCCTAGGCTCTCTCTCTTGACACTTCAATTTCCTATTACAGCCACTGGAGGAGGATGGGAAAAGGAAGGAAAGGGAAGCTAAAAGGTTTCCCCTCTTTCATTCCTACGTCAAATCAAAAATAGAACTG
The DNA here is from genome assembly GCF_000325575.1 of Pteropus alecto. Classification (NCBI taxonomy): domain Eukaryota; kingdom Metazoa; phylum Chordata; class Mammalia; order Chiroptera; family Pteropodidae; genus Pteropus; species Pteropus alecto. The sequence goes on from NW_006439717.1 coordinate 3,854,120, forward strand.
AATGCCAAAGGTCACCGGTAAATTTTAAATGGGCTTGTACCATACAGTAGAGTTGATTTTGGACATGTACGTAATTCATGTTGGTGACTGACGGGTAGAAAGTGCCCATTCCAAAATGCTCTCAATTCTAAATTTAGAATTCAATGGAACACGTCTATAAAACGACTCCATGGTGCGTCCTCTGCAATATTTAGTTAGAATTTGATTTGCATGGTTGACTCTAATATGAACATTACATTCCCTACCCCCAAGGTTACTTAAATCCACTTATTAGGCAATGGTGAACTAAACAAACAGTAATTAGAAACACTCCAGACTACCTTTTAAATCTGTTGCTAAATTATACTTTTCCTGCACCAAAGCCCATACACACAGCATGTCCACAAGCATCATAAAACTAAAGCCTCCGAAATATTTACATTAATAAGAGCACAGGCCACCTCTGGGCCTTCACACTGGATTCCGCAGAGAAGCAAGAGCTGCTTTAGAAGAGGACTGTTCATTCCTGTTATTTCTCACATCTGGGTAAATAAAGCACTGCCCACATGTGGTTAGAAATCTCAGGAGAAAATGAATCGTTCAGGGGTCTGGAAATGAAGAACACCTCTGACAGACTGCCTCGTTTCCTAAAATGAGTCAAAAATGAAAGTAATTCTTTAGAAAAGAACATCTGCGCCATGGCACAACTTATAAAATAATGCCAGATGACACATGTGGCTAAGAGGCTGGGCCTGGGGAGGGAGCAAGGGCTTGGGGAACAGGACTGGGGCCTCCGCACTGCACTTCACACCAGAGCTGCACTGTTAGCTTGGAGAGTCTGCAAATCCAAGAGCACCGGGCATCCTGGTCTCAGCCATAAACGTTGATTAGCGGTAAGACTGCTCATATTCCACTAGAAAACTGGCCCCTCGCCAATGGGTGGGAGCAGCCAGAAAGGATTCATGTGCTGCCACGGGCAGGAAACAGTGATTCTTACAAGAAAAACTGTTTTACTTAACTAAAAATAGTCTATGCCTGTTAATGACCAAATAGACCCTTCTTCCTGAGGAGGAAGTACTGCTGTATAGACATGACCAAACACAGGGAAGCCCCTCCTTTCACATTATGCAGCAAAGAGAGGTACCGGCATATGGGCTGGTGAAGGTAAGAAAGACTGAAACACCTTTCACAACATCACTAGTGAGGACCGATAAACAGCAAGGTGAAAAACAAAGGCTGTCCTCACCAAAATTGGAGGCTAGTCATTTTTGTTAGGTAGCTCATCACGATTCCTTGCATCATGGGTTTTTAAAAGGAATCTAACTCTACTGTTTGTGATTGGGGGAAGGGGGAATGGGGGAGGGAGTGTATCTGGAAACAACTTAAATGCCCATTAACAGGTGACTTGTTAAATTAAAATTTGTTATATACACAATGGTATACTATGTAGCCTTTTGGTGAGGGCCAATACAGAGCATGTGCATAAAGATCTGTACTCTATGATACGTTAAGACATAGAAAAAAAAAAATGCACCTGGCCTCTGTACAGCAAACATTTGTAAAAATGTATTGAAAGAACCTGCCTTAGTGCAGAAGGAGGGAGCCAGGAGAATATTATTTTTCCTTTTACACTCTTCAATACAGTTTAAATTATCTTTTCATGTACTTAACATCCTCCCATTTTTAACAATAGGCATTAAGTGGGTGGAAGTCTATTTTTGGTTTCTTCTTAATACTAGTTTCTCTATATATAATTTAACACAAAGGAGCGTTATTTTAAATAGATATTATAGACTGAATTGTGTCTCCTCAAAATTCATAAGTTGAAGCCCTAACCACCAGTATCTCAGAATGTGACTATATTTGGAGAGAGGGCCTTTAAAGAGGTAATGAAGTTAAAATAAAGTCATTAGAGTGGGCCCTAATCCAATCGGACTGGTGTTCTTATAAGAAGAGGAAACACAGGCACACACAAAGACACCAGGGATGTGCGCACACACACACACAGGAAAGACCATGTGAGGACACAGCAAGAAGGTGGCATCTACAAACCAAGGCGAGAGCCCCAGAAACCAAAGGTGCCAATACCCCGACCTTGGACTTAAAGCCTCAAGAACTGAAAGAAAATAAATTTCTGTTATTTAAGCCACCCAGACTGTGGGTGTTCTGCTATGGGAGCCCTAGTAAACTAATATATAGATAAATATATGGATGAAATTTAACTAACAACATGAGAGAGGCACCTTAAAAGTTTTTGATGGTTTAAAAAAAAAAAAGCCATTACATCTGCTGTTATGCAAATGACCTCATCTGGTAGGTGAAGAAACTGGGACTCATGGTACTTCTGACTGAAGCAGGGTCACCCTATCCAGTGACTTGAGCCAAGACTAGAACAGGTTTCCTACCACCTAATTTAGGACTCTTTTAGTTCACAACATTTATCTTTTATAGTAATTTTAACAAATGCCACAACTCGAAGACTACAGCCCAGGATGTTTTATGTATTAGTGTGTTTTTTAAGGCTTGGCTTGTATTCGAAAGGCTTCCTCCCTTAAAAAAAAAAAAAAGGAAGCTGTCATAGTAATATTATTGATTCGATTTAAAAAAAAAAAGACTTGGTTTAAGAACCCAGAAAAACAAAAGATATGCCATATTTGTGTACCAACCTGATTTTTAATAGTTTCATACATGCGGCCTCAGACCACGATACAATATATTAAAAGTATGGTAGCCCAAGACTAAAATTTTTGTTATGAAATTTTATAGATTTTTACAAATTAATCGACCTTCCCTTTAAATATTGGAGTTTAGAGATCAAAGATACATTAAAATTGCAGCCTTTGCCTGTAGAGTACATAACCTATAAGTGGGTTACAATCCAAGCACATGACAAGGAGATCAAAACTCGAAGATAAATGTTTGGTAGTCAGGCTGCATTCAGAGGAAGAATCATTTTTGCCCTGAATAGTTAGGACAAATTTCACCAAGGGCAAGAGCTCTAAACCAATCTGCAATTAGATACATAAAGGTTAGAGAGAAATGATTTATGTCCAGTTCTGTCTTGCCACTGAGTGTAAAGTTTTGAAGGCAACAACTGTGCACCTAAGATCCTAACAGGGTGCCTGGTACATAGCAGGCATTTGCCAACGCTGGGGCAGGAGAAACAAATACACAGTAGTTGGTCACCTTAGGGTAGTCTGTAGTGCAGGTTCTTGTAAGGTGGTTGTGGAATATAAGGTTAAAGAAGTGTGGCCAACTCTCATATACTGAAGTTTGGGCTTTATCTCCATGCAGGGTGGAGTCTTTAAAGCTGTTTCTGAAGGAGAATGTTATAAAGAACACAGATGGGTCCAGCAGTGATGTGCAGAATGGACCAGATGTGATAGGTAAATGACAAGAATCCACCAATCAAGGGGCATCAGGAGGTTAATAAAATGATTAGTTGAAAGAAGTCTCAGTTTCCTAATCTGCAAAATGTCATCCTACTACCAATCTTAATAAGGCTGTTTTAAATAGGAAGTGGGACATATCACATAGCCTGACAGTAAGCATTTAAGAAAATATAACTCTTCTTCTTCTTCTTCTTCTTATTTTTATTATTATTCCACGCCTAAAGATATAAAAGAACAAGTGAGAGTGAGAGAACAAGTGTGAGGAGTAGAGCAAGGGTATACATCTCTTTGGACTTTTCTCAAGTCTCCGAAACAGAGAACGGCAATGGCTATCCATCTTTCTTGGAAGTGAAGTGTGCAATATTTATTCCTTAGATCTCCAGAACTTAATACATCAATACAGTAGACCCAACACAGGAAGAACAGATGTTTGAAATCATCTTTAAAATTAAGACACTCCAAAATCAATTTTTAAGTTGCTATTGTATAAAAATAACTATCCAGGCCAATGTCAGTTTTGAAACAGTACGTTAAAGGACTCAGCTATAAATCCAGGAAAACTACTTTCACAGTGAAAATGCCAATGCCTTTTTAATTAGGGATGAAATTGCCAACATAAAAGACTTAAGATAAATGAAGAATTGCTCCTTTCTCTCATAAAAAAAAGGACCTGATAACCCTGTAAATTATTTTGATGTACTGATGAACAGAAATTGTTTAGAATCTAAAGTACTGGATTTTCCAACTGCATAATAATCACTTCATATTGGGGCTGACAGCCTCAGACCAAATTTGGTGCTCTTTTTAAGTTCCTTTTTCTAATTATTATCAGGAGCCCATGGTCCTATATTTAGAGTCACTGTGTAGATACGGAGCTCTACTGAAGATAATGGCATTTTGTCTAACAAAGCAATGTTAATATTTTTTTTTGGTAAATTTGACCTTAGAAGGAAGATTTACATAAAAAGTATATGTACATTTACATAAATATATACACATACATTCATGATAAAGCTTTACCAACTAACCATTATCTATCAGCCATCATGAAATGAATACATCAGAGAGCTGTGCTAATATTCCTATTCTGAGCATTAATGATCTATTCAAAAACTGTTTACTCTGTCACACTGGACCAGGTTTTCCACTGAAGGCTGTATTACTTCTTAAAATAAAACAAAACCCAACAAAATTACCCAAAGAGGCTAACAAGAAGAGGGCAAAGGGAGCAAAATAAGACATTGCTGATTAATCCAAGGAAAACAAAATAAGACAACTGATTACTTTTGCCAGAGTCAACAGAAACTTTCCAATCATCAGTGAGGCCAAGATAAAGAGAGCGGTCAGCAGTCAAACAAATTAGTAGGCCAAGGTCCAATGTAGAATAGGCATGCAAACATACCAGCATCATGTGATGTCTATTGATAGACATTAACCAGCACACATATGTATTCGACACTGAAAATGAACATCTTAGAACAAAACAGCAGAAAACAAAATCAGAAATTTAAAAGTGAAAAGATGAAAAGAATTCCTTATAAGAACAAAGGCTAAGAAAACCTTGGGCAGGTCAAGAGATGACCACCAGAAAAAGAGAGACATGAATTTTAATCTCTCGTTTATGGTTATCCAACTGGTTTCCTTCAGAATTTTTAACTTTTTAAGCCTTAGAATTTTCACCCATAGCCTGAACAGGGAAGATTATAAGATATCCAAAGTTTTCTTCCTGCTCTGATTTAACAGATCAGGAGTTTCTGTTTAGATGATAAACATACTTTTTTTCAAAGGTTACTTTTACTTCACAGTGAGCTTCAAGTTCATAAGTCTGGAATTTCACAGAGGGGAACCAAGCTCTGTCAGCATGCATATGGAGCACAGCCGTAAAGCATGAGTCAAACCATTGCCCCTGAAATGAGTACAAAAAGCTGGACAGTTTGCATGATACCTGTGACACAATGTCAAACTCAGCCATCATCCCTTTGCCTCTGCCCCGCCTAGCTCTTCCCAGTTGGATACACTCATTTCTCATGCCCAGTTCTTCACTTAACACTGCCAAATGAAAGTTAGATATGCATTTGTAAAAAAAAAAAAAAGTTAGTAGAGCTGTTAAGGTGTAATAGGCAAAGGAAATGTTTGGGGGTAGGTCCTAATCTTGAGAACTGCACAGTGGATAACAATAATCAGCATTCTAAAAGAACACCTCTTACTGCCTTTTTACAATAATTTCACTCTCCACATTCTTCACAAAACAATGTGAACTTTGAACATATATACTTAAAACTATGTCACAACATTATTTATAACAGGAAAAAATCTGGTACATACTAGATGTGCAATAATCAAGTAATAATGATATAAAATACACCTCAAGGTTCTCCTCCTAGACGCTCTATAGGACTCAAACTGCCCACTTACGGCCATTTCCTCCACCGGATTGAAGGTTTTAGAGAGCAAAGATCACGTTTTGCTCACTGCGTTAGTCATAAAGGTCTACCTCACAGAGAACACAAAATAAGTATCTGTTCAATGTTTGCAAGGAATGCTTTCAGGTAAATTCTACAGGATGGACTATTATGCAGCTATTAAATGTGGTTTGTAGAGCATTTTTAAATATAGAGAAATGTTGATGATGAAAAAGTTATGGAGCTGGATAGTGGTGATGGTTGTACAACACTGTGAATGTACTTGAAGTCACTAAATTATACATTTGGAAATGGGTAAAATGGTCGTTTGTGTTACATATATTTTACCACAATAAAAAAATGCTTATGAGGCAAGTTAAATGAAAAGACAGGGTACTATATGTCTAAGCTGTATAAAATTACATCTGCATTTTAAAAGGCTGAAAAGAAACATACTAAGGTATGTTTGGTTTATCTTTGTGCAGTAGCATTAGAGGTGATTTTTGATTTGCAATTTTCTTTATTTTCCAAAATATCAACAATGGCCCACGTATAACGCTTATAATCAAAAAAAGATGAGGCACAGCAGATGTCAGGGATGGGAAGGTTTGGTGACCAGCAGGTTTATCAGGTGGGGACCATTCACCTTGCTACAATTCTTGATGTTCTTGTAAACTGCACCCTATCTGTACTTACCTTCACTGTGGAGACTATCCAAAGGCATGCCAGTGGAGTTCAAATTTTATCCTTATGATATTGGAATGTATTTTTTTTTTCTTTTTGCTATGCCAGAAAGCATGCATTACAAATTTGCTCCTCCATAAGTATGCTCTGTCCAGACTGAGTAGTAACAGATAATTGTTTTGGACATACAAGTGCCAAAATGGATGGAATGTACACTTGTTCTAGAAGTGAAGGCTTTCAGAACATGGAACAGAACAGTCTGGAATACCTTCTAGAAAATGAGGCATCCAGATAGCCTCACTAAACACTAGATTTGTCATATTTGCAGATAAATCAGAAGCAAGACTTTTAGAGTCACAAAGACTCAGGACTGAAGTAACATATAATACAGACCTGGGACTGCCACCTGTAATTGTCATATTGAGTGCTCCTGGCCTCAGTTTGCTCACAAATAAATGGGGATAATCATACCTACCCCCTGAGTATTAAATGAGATGATGTTTGCAAACCAGAGACCAAGGAAAATCCAAACCTGCAGTCAGCAAGCATTCATTCCTTTTCCTTCTTTAGATCAGATGTCTAATCTGGGAAAACAACAGTGTAAATGACTTGAATGCTAAAAATGATCAAGTATCTATAAGTAATAAAGTGAACATGATAGGAACATAGGAAGATACTTTCAACGATCTTCTAATTCACCCCATCAATTCAGAAGCCTTCATGATACAGTTCAAAACAATTTTCCTATTCCTTGTTCCTCAGTAATTAGAAATTACTAATCACTATTCTCTGTATTTAATATACCTGAGATCATGAACCCACACTTCAGTTTCTTCTTCAACATTCTCATTTTAAAATCTTTATGTTTGTGGCTCCTCTGAGCCCTCTGCAAGCTTCCCCTACCCTGCCGCCCCAACATTCTGTTAGTTGGGGATTCTCAAAATCTCTCTGGACAGGGCTGAGCTCATGAAAGCAGGCACCCGATTCATGCATCCCAGCGAAGAGCTTTGAAAACTACAATGAATCATTATGCTTCTGAAGCTTACTTGGCTTCGGGTGACGGATGGGGCTGTGTGGGTGCTCTTGAGCCAGATCCAAGTGTGATCAACAGTGCCCTCCACGTCTACTACAGTAACCTTTGTCCTTTGCGTTGCCTTGTGGTTATCAGTATTTGTTTACCAAGCTGCTAGCCTCTGATTCCATCAGACTGGACCGGCTCTGATTCCATTAGACTGGACACTGTGACAAATCTCTCCCTTCAAAAGAGCAGCCCCTATCTTTGCAGAAGATCTGCTTCCTTCCTTGATTATCTTTTTTATTCGAGTGCCTCACTGGGCAAAGGATAACGGAAATCTTCAGCTGTGTAGGGTTGTCTTTGTGCTGGCTGAACCACGCATGAACTCTACTACCTTCAAGCTAGAAAGCTTGAGTTCATTCTTTGGATAAACGCGTACTTAGCCCAGGGCTAAATGCTGGACATTCAAAAATAAGCCAGTCTTGCCTTGCAGAAGAAAAGAATATCAACAATTACACCAGAGTGCAGTATTTTCTAGAACAAAGGTATGTACAGGGTATTATTACAGCTGCACAGCAGGGCAGAGGATCTGCCTGGGCAGGATTCTAATAGTTGGATAATTCACACATCTTTTTACTGCCGCTGAGGAATGAATGAGTTGACTATAGAGTCTCTGGGGGGGTTAAGGCTGTTGCAGCCTTTTAATGCAGTCTATTTAATACCATTGCCACTGAACTGCTTTGGTTACTGTATCTACTTTCTTCTCTTCACATATTTACCTCCTCACTTTATTTTCAGAATAAAACATATGGTGCTTCCATTCTCTCAGAGTCTTTCAACCCCATAATGTTTCCTGCCCTGGAGAGTTGCTGAAAGGACCTAGAAAAGGGTATGTAAAACCATTACCAGAAATGTCCATTGTGACCTCAATGGCTCCAGCAGGTTAAGTGCCCTGTGGATATCCAGGTGCATCCTGCCAGCTGCAGCTGGGAACAATTTATTTTCAAATTATTTTCTATCCTCTGCCCCTTAACTCACCCATTTCTAGTGGTATGATATTTGTGAAAAGAGTGGTTTTAACTTTTCATAAGCTATGCAATGCTTTGGGAAAATCTGGTGAAATTCAAGGATCCTCTCCTAGAAAAATTCTCGGAAACATATAAACATAAAATAGCACATACAACTTCTGGGGATTCAGAAGCCCTTGAGGCCCATATACAGATACCAAGAGGGGGCATAGTGCTCACTTTGGCTGTTTTTGAGCTTCTACCATGTGCCAAGCACCATGGGGACCCCACCCCAAACTCAACTCATTACCATACTGAATGTTGGACCATTCTCCCATGCCCTGCCTGGAACACCTGTCACCAAGTTTTCTGCCCAGGAAACACCTACTCAGCAGCACATCACCTCTTGAATAAACACATTCTGAACACTTTACTCTAATTTAGGCCCCAAGAGGGACTAACTGAACCTTTCTTTCTGCCCTACTATACTCTACAGGTACTTGTATCAGAGATCCTATAATATTTATGATCTTCATGTATTTACATGTCTTTCTCCTTCTGATTATAAGCAACCTGAGGACATGGATGACAACTCATTTCCAGTTTCTGGTAAAGTCTTCATTCTGGAGGAAAACATTCCATTGAGAGAAACAGATAAAATCAAATAATTTTAACACATGAATCCTAATGCTGAACCTAATGGAATGAGTGTTTGATTTTAAGCTAAATCTTGTAAAGAGGAACAGTGATAAATTAGATCAAGTTAGGAGTGGATGTTACAGGCAGAGATTATGGCAAGGCATGCAGGCAGGAAAGAGTATATGCAGGGAATAAAGTAATTCAGGATTTGTGATGAATAAAAAGGTAGGCAGGAAGAAGTAGTAAGGTTATGGAGGGCCCTGAATGAGGTATAAGGGAGCTTAAATTTATTGCGTAAAGGTGGGAAGTCACTGAATTTTATTTTTTACTTAAAAAGTAACATGATAATTGGAGAAAATGGAGAAAAAGCACAAATGAGAAAAATTGATAACACCACACAGAGATAACCACTATTTCTATTCTTTCATCTTTATGTGTTCGGTAAACGTGTATGCATGTGACTGTGGTTTTCGTGTTATTTTGATTCTGCTAACATCTATTAAGCACTGACTAGGTACCAGACATTGTGCTAAATACACTATAGGCATTCTGTCATTATGTTACTTAATCCTCCCAAAAACTCTTAGAGGAAGTTCCTATTATATAATCCCATTTTAAAGAGAAAGGTATAGGAAAGTGGTGGGGGCACTGCTGTCCAAGGTCACACAGCTAATAGTAGCCGAGCTGAGTATTAACACCAAGTTTTGTTACTGCAAAGACTATATTCTTACACTTCAAGCTCTACTTATTCTCACTCATTTAATGTATAACATGAGTGAATTATTTCATCCAATCTTCTCAGAAAAATCCTTTGTGATCCTGATTAGCCTTGTAATAAACTGAAAAAATAAACCTGGAAAGCATGAACACGTGACTGTATTGTCTTCCCATACATGCGACACAGGAAAACCTGGCATTTATTTCGATCTTTTTTTTTTTGCAGTCTTGGTAAAGTTTGCAGTTTTCTTCGTTGAAGTCTTGTAAATTTAGGAGGGTGACATGTTCAGATGCATACTTTGGAGAGATTCATCTGGCAACAGTATGAAGGAGGATGGATTTGAGAAAACAAGATTGGAAGGCCAGAACACAAACTAAGAGATATGGCCACAATCCAGGTGAGACACACAAAGGCCTAGGACCAGGGCAGTGATATTTGGGGTGAGAGGAGGGACTGGACTCAGAAAACACGGAAGGCAGAATGTAAAGGAATGGATGTGGCGGAAAAAATGTAAGGTGGTGTTATGAGAGAGGGTAGGGAAGACTGGATGGTGGATGCCAGTCATTGAGAGAGAACACAGGAAAGAGATGCATTGTTCAGAGTATGTGTGTGTGTGTGTGGCAGGGTTGGGGGTGCAGAGAATAATGAGTTCAACTGTGAGCATCGAATCACCGAACACATTGCAAGTGCCTACCCTCTGCCAGGGGCCTTGCTGAGTGCTAGGGAGTCAGTGGTAAACCAGATTGAGAAGGTCACAGGATAGGTGGAATGCAAGTAACAAGGTGAATGGAACAGGCCAGAACCTATAAACTACAAGTATGAATGAGAATGCCCTCAGAAAACATGCACAGTGGAGTGAGAACACAGGTGGACCAAGACTGGCACTCTAAGTAACACCGTGTTTTAAGTCGAGTAGAGGAAGCAAGATACCAAGAAGAACAGTCAGATGCAGGAAGAGGAACAACAGAGCCCAGATCACAGTAGCCAGGAGGGGAGTAGAAGGAATAATAACCCCTCTTGAGACCATACTGCCCTTGGACTTCTTAAGAAGAATGACTTTTTTAAATTTTTTTATTTAGAGGTCACTCAATTTTAAATATTAAAATCACATAAAAGTCCATGATGAGGGTAAGAATTTACATCTCCTGGCTGCCTCTCTGAGCTCTATCCACCAGCCATATGGAGTTGACGATTAATATTTAGTAGGAAGTGAATTTATAATCATGTGCCTGCCATTCAAATGTGAAAAGAAATGTTTTCTGCTCAGTACACCCAATAATACATTAATATATCTCCAGTTTAAAATACATTTATGAATAATTTTATGCATTTTATAAATTTCCTGGCAAGAATGATAATAGAACAATCTATTTTCACTGCTACATGAAACAAAAAAGAGAAATGAAAGGTTCAGTTAATCAAGAGATTTAATATGCTTTATAATAAATATCAAACAGTCATTACTTGGGCGATACAAAGGGTGGCTGAGGTCAAAAGATGATTATAATAGCAAGAGTTTGTGCCCATATTTATTCTGTCAGTTGCTTACATTTGCATAAAAAGTTTCCTCTATTCATGAATTTTTAAACCGCATTAGAATGCTTAAAATCAAATTTGTTTTCCTTGATTTATATATGGGCGGTAATAATAAGATTTTTGTAATGATTAACAGTGGTAACAATCAAATAAATAGAAAACACTAGCTCTTCCAAGGTACCAACAGACAGATATGAAAATAAATTACCTTTGCTGTCTTAGGTAAATGTGGTTTAGAAAGCCAAGAAAGCACCGGAATCTGAAATGTTTACTGTGGCAGTGTTCAGTAAAGCCAGGAAAGGCAAAATAATATGAATTCTACATCTTTTGTCATCTTTGTCAACAGTGTGCATGTGTGTGTATGTGTCCACAATGTGCACACTCAACTTGATGGCATCTGGATCGTAGGAAGAGATGCTGTAACTTCAAGACTATCATGGAGAGACCTGGGGCCAGAAGAAGGTGCAAGATCAACCCATCCAAGAAGAGGTGATGGAATCATAATTCCCTCTTAAACCACCACCTCGAACTGGGAGCCACAACTAGCAGAGACTAATTTAATAAAGCTGTAATTTAATAAACCAAAAATGAATTTGGGGTAATTCGTCCTAAAGAGGAATCCTATGATTCCATGATGGTTCCATTAGAAATAATATCCAAGAAGTAATGTCCATT